>NC_134402.1:184485509-184800950 GCF_038048845.1 Mixophyes fleayi | reverse complement strand
ATCCGCCCCTGGGAGTAATCACTGCGTGCTTGTATAGTGATGGAAAGATGCCAGTAGAGAGTGAGAGATTACAGATTTTAGTTAGAGATGAAATGCGATTGAATAGGATCAAGAGGACAGGAGACAGAGTAGGAAGATAAGAAGAGAGCAGAAATTTCCTCTTCATTTGTGGGGTCAAATGAAGAGAGGGTGTCAGAGGTTAGTGGGAAGGAATTGAGCTGATTGCTTGTCGAGGAAGAGGATACCATTTCTAGTCTGATCTTATCAATCTTGTCCTTGAAGTAGGGAGCAAGATCATGGACACAGATAGTAGATGGAGGGTTCGGGGTGGGAGGATTGAGAAAGATTTAAATTTGTTAAAAGGGCGTTTGGGGTTAGAAGCCTGAGCATAAATAAGAGATTGGAAGTATGTTTGTTTTGCAGTGTCCAGAGCCTTTTGATAGGAGCCTTAGATAGAAGTATATGTGAAGAAGTCATTAGAGGTGCAAGATTTATGCCAGTGATGTTCTGCTTTAGTTTTTGAAGATTTCGCATTGCTGTAGTGTGCCACGGTTGACATTGAAGTCGACGTGTAGAATGTAGTGTCGCTAGAGCCACTTGATCATGGGCCGTTGCTAAGGTTTGGTGAAAATGAAGTACTGCCATCTCAGGGGAGGAAAATGTAGAGATGGGGAGAGAAGGTGTTGGAGAGAGGTGGAAAATTGTTGAAGATTAATAGAATTAAGATTTCTGCGGGTATGAGGAGGCTTGGTAGAGTTAGACAGTAGAGAGGTTAGAGCAGTGGGGGTGAGCGTGTAGCTGATAAGGTGATGATCCCAGAGGGGGAAGGGTGTGTTAAGGAAATTAGAAACTGAGCATAGTCTAGAGAAAACAAGATCAAGGCAGTGGCCATCCTGATGAATAGATGATTCAATCCACTGTCAAGTGAGGTAGTTAGAGAGAGCAGTTTGGAAGCAGCTTTGGAAGGTGGGTTATCAATGGGGATGTTGAAATCACCCAGGATGAGGGTGGGGATGTCTGAAGATAAGAAATGAGGGAGCCATGCAGAGAAACCCTCAATAAATTGTTGGTGTTCTCCAGGGGGACGATAGATCACCGCAACACGTAGAGAGAATGGATTCAAAATGCGAATAGCATTTACTTCAAAAGATATGAATGTGAGTGATTTGACATTTGGTAGAACTGTGAACGTGCACTGTGGGGAGAGAAGTAGTCGAACCCCACCTCCTTGTCTTCCTTCAGGTCTGGGGGTGTGGGTAAAATGGAGGCCACCATGTGAAAGTGCTGCAAGTAAGGCAGTGTCTGATTCAATGAGCCATGTTTCTGTTATTGCCAGAAGGTTGAGGGTTTTTGAGAGGAAAAGATCATGTATGGAGGTAAGTTTTTAGAAACAGAGCATGCATTCCAAAGGGCACATTTAAAGGAAACTTTGGAAGAGAGGGGAAACAGGTGATGTGTTTAAGGTTTGCTATAGAGCGGTAATGCTTTGATGTATGTGTGTGTGCTTTCTGCCACAGCTAGGTTCCCCCACCCCAGGAACCTAAGCCAGTAACCAAATAAGAAATCAAAAAATCTGCCACACAAAATATGCAACACCTATGACTTACCTATAAAATTTTGAGATTCTTGCCTTAATGGCCAGGTAACTAATTCTAAAAATAACTTCCTCACTGCCCTATTCACTTTAGAACGGGCCTTGTCAATGCGGGTCGGGTTAACAACAGATCTTCACTTTATTCTGGGAATGATGTCTGAACAAATTAATCAGAGGGCCATCGTGACTTAATGACTTCAATGTCTGATTTAAAATGGACAGTGAGATTTAGGCCCTTCAGCTTACCCAAACCGTTACCACCTAAGTGAATAACTAAAGTTCCTGGTTGCCAAAATTCAGCCTCACTATCAAAAAGGGTACCTAACAATGAGAACAAGCAAAGCTCCCTAATACCCAGCCAATGCACAGATCTAGCTTGAGGGAAAATACTCGAATTTCGAGCAGGGCCTTAAAAATGAATGAATGGCACACAAGTCTCACCGTCTTGACATCCCTAAAAACATGGAGGTGAAGAAGACATGAGACAAACACCAAATCAGACATATGCAATAAACAAATGAACACAGCAAAAATGCACTTGGAACGTATGCACAGGGTGACCAAAAAAACAAATACCTCAGTGGGCCACCAGCCAATCAGGCCCTCTATTAGAAAAAAAATAGGCAATTCCCTCAATGTGTTCTTTGAACAAGATAAGAGACGCATTTCATGGGTCAACCTCTCTGGGAGCCTACAAACCAACTTATTGAGCTGTGAATGGCGTAATATATATTTTTTTAAAAAAGAACAAAATAGTGACTGCACTCTTATTTTGTAGAAAACAGTGATAGTCACATTCCTTGTACAATTGACTGTCAATATTTATTCAAGTACAATAAAAAGTATAAAATATAATAAAAAAAACAATCGATACAATTGGATAAAGTAGAAGAAGAGCTACTCATCTCGGATGAGTAGTTCTCCTTGTATATGTACAGGTTAAGAAACATTCCTTCAGGTCAGCGTAGGAGATTGCGAAGAAACTGTTCCAATGAAATCAAGTTTAAAGAACAAGCATATACAATAATTGAGACATTTAGCGAAAAGGAGTATTCTGCTCCACTACTGGAATATACATTACAGAATGCATTTTTGTTACAAAGAGAAGATGCATTGATTATGCAGAAACCAAATAGGAATGAGAATCAGTCTTATGATTATTTTCCACTTTGTATTACTTTTTATTATTAGATTTAATAGTAGTTCAAACATAATTAAAGATATCTTTAATAGAATTCATAGGATATTGAGTTTGGATCCTCTTTTAAGTTCATCAATAGATATGCAAGCTAAAGTTGTTTTTAGGAGAGCAAAGAATCTTCGTAATTACCTTGCCCCAAGAAATCTATTTCTGCGACTAGTCGGTTTCCTCCTGGCTACCAGATATCTCTAAAATGTCAGAATGTTATAAGTGTGGGTCCACCAAATGTATCACATGCAATTTTATAGAGTGTAAAAATTGTTTTGAGTCAAATTCTACTAAGGAGAAATTTAGCATAAAATCACTAACTGAAATACGGACTATATGATATATATATGCTATACTGTTCCTGCGGCCTCCAATATATTGGCCGAACAATACGCAAACTTAAAATTCGATTTAGGGAACATAGGTGTAATATGGTTACAAAAAATGGATCACTAGGCACTTCATAGAACATCATAATAGCAATCCTCAGAGCCACGGTCGGACCGGGAGACCAGGCTATCCCCCGGTAGGCGCCAAACCTGATTGATCCCCTCTTCGTTGGTGGGGGGAGCGGAAAACTTTAAAAAAAAATACTCACGTGACCGCAGCACTCCCCGACTCCTCTCTGCTCCGTCCGCACTGAAAGTTGGGCATGACATCATCACGCCCGACGTTCAGTGATGAGTGGTGCAGAGAGGAGACAAGAAGACAGAAGACTGAAGAGAAGATAGAAGCCAATAGAAATGGTAAGTGAAGAATCGGAAGTAAGGGGGGAGCATGGCTGTGTGAAGGGGAAGCATAGCTGTGTGAAGGGGGAGCATGGCAGAGTGAAGGGGGAGCATGGCAATATAAAGGGGGAGCACAGGCAGCATGGCAGACAGTGAAGGGAGAGCACAGACAGCATGGCAGAGAGTGAAGGGGGGCCAAAGCAGCATGGCACATGGTGATGAAGGGGGGCCAAAGCAGCATGGCACAGGGTGATGAAGGGGCGTCAAAGCAGCATGGCACAGGGTGATGAAGGGGGCCAAAGCAGCATGGCACAGGGGGATGAAGGGAGGTGAAAGCAGCATGGCACAGGGTGATTAAGGGGGGCCAAAGCAGCATGGCACAGGGTGATGAAGGGGGGCCAAAGCAGCATGGCACAGGGTGATGAAGTGGGGGGGGGAAAGCAGCATGAAGGGTGTAGTGTGATCATAAGGAGGCACAGCATGGTGATTAAGGGGCACAGTAATGTGTGTGTGATGTCACAGCGGGCTTGTGTCAATGTAATGTGTGTGTGGTAGGTGGCTAAATAATTAGTGCTATTTTGTTTGTCGGGTGAAGGTGGGGCAATTTAATTTTATAGAGGGGACTATTAATTTAAGATGGGGTGGTTTGGGGGCTGTTAATTGAATGTGGGGCTGAGTTTGAGGGCCTGAGGTCTATTTATTAAATGTGAATATGAATTATTTAATGGCAGTGACGGTTTGGGAAATAGGTATATTTATTATAAGCAAATGCAATTATTTTATTGCAGGGGCTGTCTGGGAATACTATTACTTTAATGTTGGGGCTGGAGGAAGGCCTAAGTATTAGTTGTGGGTCCTATTGATTTAACGCATGGGCTGGTTGCAATTTTCTAAATGTACCCATTATATTTTCCAAATAGGGCCCTCAACATTCCAGGATCCAGAGGTGGTAAAAGTGACATATACAGGTAGGACAGTCTGTCAAATGTTCTGAGTCTAGTGCAGGCTTGGCTAACCTGTGCCACTCCAGGTGTTGTGTAACTACAAGTCCCAGCATACCCTTCCAGCAATAAGCTGCTATATATTGGCAAAGCATGCTGGGGCAGGCCAAGACTGTGTACTCTTTCTCTTTATATACACTCTGCATTCTTTATATACTACACTATGGTGCTAGCTGTCCTTCGCGGGCTGTCCACCCCCCCTCTAGTGTCTGGTCTCACCTCTATGATGGCTGGCCACACCCCCTCCGGTGGGCCCCTAGCGTTGCAGTTCCCCGGTGGGCCCTTCATGCCCCAGTCCGACACTACTCAGAGCCGTAAGATTTTGGGAATAGAACATATACCAGCCACAGCTAGGAGTGGAGACAGATTCAATCGCCTATGCTTAAGAGATATAAAGATGCTAATTAAACTTATTTAATGTAAAGGTGATCTGCACAAATGTTTTCTTATTTAGAATTAAAATATAGGTCAAGTAGAAAGTGTATTTTCTCAAGTGAAATAATCTTACTAATCTGGGGTTTGAACCCTGAGTTGCTGGTATACTGGTTTTGGAGCTCTGTCATTTTAGCTATTTGAAACTCAGTTACTATGGGGCAAATTTGTTGTATGTATGGTCATTATGGTCATTATGAACAATATTAACATTGCTAGATCCTTATCTTGCAATGTTAATATTTTTCATCTACCAATACAACCTACCATACTGACAACGATGTATATTAATAAAACATTTATTATATTCAATTATTGGACTCATACATTAAGTAATTTATAGCAATTTGGGTAGCTCTCTTGAACACCACTCCATTTTGTTATATGAGCAGAAACCTGTCAGGTATGAAGTTGTTGGAGTATGTTTTGCTTGTGAGATTTTTTTATTTTATCTCATCTATCTGAATTATAATTGCAATTAAGAGATCCCTTAATACTCTAATGGAATATATGTTTTGCTATAGTTGAATGTCGCATTATTATTTCTTAACTTAATAATGATTGATGTGTTTGTGAACACTTCTGTGTTAAATTATACACTTAACATGCAGATTAAAGGAGTGAACTGTGTGCAAAGTCCTATAGACAGGGGCTATCACTTGTCCCTGAAGCTGCAATCGATTTGCCACCAAATAAGATACTGTCAGCTGCACCTATACTTTATCAGGGCTTATGAGATTGGAATTGCTTCTATCATCTGTCAAGCCGAATACAGCATACTAACATCTAAATATTCATCATCATAATCTATTTATTTATATAACGCCACTAATTTCGCAGCGCTGTATAGAGAACTCATTCACAACAGTCCCTGCCCTATTGGAGCTTACAATCTAAATCCCCTAACTTACATACACACATACCGAGAGAGACTAAGGGCAATTTAATAGCAGCCAATTAACCTACTAGTATGTTTTTTGGATCGTGGGGATATTGAGAAGCTTTTGGACTATGTGATATTCACTGAATGCTTTTATATCTGTGAGTAACGGTATACACAGCCACTGCTATTTGAGACTCAACACGTTGCCTTAACATTGCCTATTGCGGCTAATATTTGTGGACACATTATTTGTCTATATATACAATGAGGACTACTCATCCGAGATTGCTCTTCTTCTACTTTATCCAATTTTACAGGCCATTATAAGCTATGGATTTTTGAATATGTATTGAATATCTTGGTTATCAATTGTTTTTTTTTATATTTTACACTTTTTAATGGACAGTCAATTGTAAAAGAAATGTAACTATCACCGTTTTTTACCAAGTAAGAGGGCAGCCACTATTTTCTCCTTTGGTTACTATTACTCAGAGATATACCACTATCTCTTGTGACAGCAGCTGCCTTTTGGTATACTTTGTCAATTAGCGCCTATAGGGGTACTGTCCTCTTTGTCAGGTATAGAGTGGAGTTTTACACTAGTACCCCACAATATCCCACCTATAGAAACAGTTTATTTTTCTTTCTATTTTATAAAAAAACCTGACCTCCACCTACCTAATGCCATAATATTCTGCACAGAACTATCCTCAGAAGCCGCGGCAGTAGCAACGCCAATTCTAAATGAGTGAGTCCCATAATCTGTAACACTCAAACCACGGCTAGCTAAATATTTTTTAAATACTGCAATAAACTGAAATCTTGTTAAAGTAGAGCCATCCCGATGTCCAAGTCAATTACTGCCAGGTGCCAGCTCCATACTCCGATACAATGAAACCAACTGTACAGAACAAACTGTGGAGTCCGTACTTCTTCTGCAAAGTAATCCAACACCCTTTACAGATGCTTAAAAATTTATATTAGTTCCAGTTGACATATGCATCTTTGTAAGTAACTATGGTCTACTCTATTTATAACTGTGACTTTCCTATGTACAGAACAGAATGTACAAGATCTCAGGCTTTGAGGTGATCCCAACTGTAGTAGATAATATATTGGTTGTTAAGTCACTAACCTTTACTGTCTATGTATGCAAACATAGCTGCTCACTAGAAAATGTTTTTTATAACTGGATGTGACTTGTGTGGTATCACAACTAAAGATACTGTGTATAGTTTCCCACAGAGCATATTTCATTAGTCTGTTAAGCTGCAGCACCTCAGCCTCTGAAAGTCATTGGGTTCAAAACACCAGACAGGCTTTCACTATGCACTTACAAAGCTTTGTGATATGTAAAGGCAGCTCATAAAGAGGATCATACCATACTAAATTGCCCACAGGGGAGAGGTCGTCTAAGAAACCTTGGCAGTTTTCCAACCTAGGTTGATTTAATATAGATCACTGGGTGGTGCAAAATTAAAACTAAGATAATTATGCTTGGTTGAGATGAGACGCAAGTCATGTAATGTTTAACTAATATAGCTCATTCGTGACATGAATGACCTATTTCTAAAGAGCCAGAGTGCAATGGATTATGGTAATAGAATGTACCACAATACTAGATTACTGAACTAGGTAATTACAGTTACATATGTGACAGCACTTGAATTTTTAAATCTCATTACAGTCTATGATTTCTGTGCAGTCAACTGAAATTTTGGAAAAAAATGCGAATACATGTACTGAAAATCAAAATCTCAGACAGTTAAACTGAGACACTTAAAGAGACGCGATCGGATATTTTTTTTCTGCATTTGGGTTTTTATGTTTGTTTGGATGTGTGTGTTTCCCTGTATATTAAGACAATTATGTTATTGTTTTTTGTATCTTAATAAACTTTGAAAACGTATTAAATTATATAAATTGTCATTTTTTAGGTTGAAAGAATACTTGGAGTATTTCCTGTGTTGAAAATTCTCATAGTAGTGCTGCACTGAACACTTATTTAATGCAGAACAAAATGCCAAATAGTGACTGCTCACAATAGGCCATTAATAATTTTCAGCTCCAGGCCATTGTGACCTTTAATCCAGCCTTGATATACTTTATATGCACATTACAAAAGAAAGTAGAGCTGTCCTAACCATTTGTCTGATAAATGGTTATGCAGAATGCGTATGTTTGGGAAAAGCTTCCCCAAGAGTATGTTCAGCTTTAGGGAAAACTGGTAAGGTTCCCTTGGGGTGTAAATGGCGAGAGAAGGGTTCGCCCCTTTTACAATGCCTAGTCCGGGTCTTCTGATCTCCCAGTCTAACAGCAGACTGATTAATAGTTGCACCCGAAAGGTGTGTTTAAAAAGGATGTTAGATCAGTCTCAGTCTCTCAGACATGGGGAGGAGGTTGGATCCTTCTGAGAGACACTGCAAATGGTGTCCAGTAAGTTGTATATATTGTATGTGTATGGGACACAAGGTCCTTCACAGGAGAGAGGGTGTTACCTGTGTTTAGTAAGTGTCAGACAGGCAAGGTGTTTATTTTGAAATTTTCTTTATTTTCTCTGCTTAATAAAACTGTCTGAGACCAGTTGTACCAAAAACTTGGACTTGTGTGACTTCTCTGCTGCTGTACACTACCATCTACCCCAGGAGATGGCACTGTTCCCCCTAACTAGGTTACAATTTATAAAGTAAAAAGAAATCATGAAAGAAAATGTAGTAAGGTTTTAAGCTTGATGTATTCCAGTGGTAAAAGCTGAAAACAATAAGTCAGGCACTTGAGGATAAGCTAGTAGTAGAGATAAGGGACAACTGATGCAGGTGCAACATTCCCCCCCCCCCACCACACCCTCCATCTTTAGCCTCAGTAGCTCACTTTCACACCTTCATTCCTTTATGCAGTTCTGTTTTTATTGAAAATTAAATGTGACAAAGTTTGGCGTGACCCGTTTAAAATGTCAAGCGGAGCTGAGTTTCGAAAACGTAAAAAAGTTTAAACATTGGTAAAGAGTGAAGGAAGCCAGATTTTAAATTAAGGTCAAGTTCCTTTTTACCTTTAACTTATTCTGGAAGGCAATGGGTGCTACGAGCCTATTAGCTTAGGGCAGCCGAAACCCTTAATGAGGCCCGGATAAGCCGCACCACACTACCAGGCAGGTTACAGCTGGGGCCATACTCTACATATAAGAGGAAAACAAAAAATCGGCAATTAACTGAACCCCCAACCCCCTATCCTCAATATTAATGGCAAACAAATGCTATATAATTATGATGCCAAATATCTATTTCTATATAACTTAGAACTTATTACAATACTGTCATTATATAAGAAGTGTCAGTGTTTTCTTTATTAGTTTGTAATCGTTTCATGGTATATTTTAGGAGAGCTGATACAAATGGCAATTGTTCTTCTTAATAAATCATATGTAAATTGTTTCACATGCATATAGGATTAAGTGTGCGTGGGCCAATTATTTCAGTACACATTTTAAACAATTAAAACGCATGAACATATATGTATATTTCTATATAGGGAGAGCTATCTTACGGTCTCTCACTTTCTTTTTCTCTCCGTTACCCTTTACCTCTCTTTTGACATTACTTACGTTTAATCAGACTATAAATTAAAATTTTATTTACACAAGTGGCAGAACTTGGAGGTATCTGAAAAACAAGCTCCAGGAAAACTATACTCATGCCAGGGCTACCAATGGTGGGTCTATGGCTTCTTTGTACCGGTCACCTTTAGAATGGATAGCCTTGCCCTGCATTGAGATCCAGAAAGTCTGTGTGGTCGGATGAATTAATACTAACCTAGGTTTACGTGCTGAGTCATAGCAAATGCCCTCAGACTCTGCATAGACTATAACAAGCCTAAGACTGTGAAAAATTCTGTGCTAATGTGCAATACCCCCATTCTCCCCCTTGGCCTCAGTAGAATAAACAGAAAAGTGTTTCACGTTATCTTACATATTTATTTATTTATTTATTTATTTATTTATTTAATATAGGTCTCGTCTTGCCTTAATACATATATTGTCATTTTATGTTGTTTGAAAAACAATTTTTAACTTTACACAACAACATTTAGGTAAATAATTAAAGATAGAGAAAAATTGCACAAAGCAATAGAAATACTAACAAATGAGATCATTCCACTAAATATGTACCTCTTATTTTAATTTGGAAAAATATTTACTTATTAAAAGCTTGTCCTTCAAAAACATTTTAATATGATGGATAATCATGACTTTGATTGCATACACAGAATTGATCTACATAAAATTATTCATAAAACATAAAATTTTATTCTTTACATATTAAACTTTCCATGACAGCAAATATTGATGGAAAAAAAGGAGAAATACCACTTAGATGCTGAGCACATACCCTTCACCTCTGGTAGTTATGAGTGCGATGACTACATTTCCGACACAAGTGAGGATAGTATTAAGAGGACAATGTGAGGAACCACCGGCTCTATAATGATTTTACAATGGGTTTCACATTATATAGCCGGCGGGTCCTCACATTGCCCCCTTAATACTAGCAATGTAACTGTCAACATTTAAAGGGACTTCAATCTGAGTGCCAGCATGTTCTACATTCAGCGTTCAGAGCACAGTTGACAAAATTGTTGTCTTTCACTTTCTCTGTAAGTCGCAAACTGTCTACATTACTGCAATCGGAATTATTTTGTTGCATTCACTTGTGTTGAAAATTTTCTCATCACTGTTGGGTACCCCACCCCTCTCCACAGGGGAACAGTGTGAGGTGGTTGAGAAGAAGCAGGAGGCAAACACAGAGGATGATCAGGAGGCGGAGCTGCCAAGGACACCAATCTCCTTGCCTCCTGCTGGTCCAGAACAATCTTCCCCTTTTCAATTTCTGAGGCCTTAGAGAAATCAACTAGGGAGATGCAAGACAACTAGAGAGCTATCCTTACAGCAGTAATGGCAGGATACGTGTATGAATTCTGAAATAGTTTATTATCACATAAAAATAAACAGATAAAATGGCAAAACGGATTAAATATAAGTAATAGAATGAATGTCAAGAAGACATATATTTTATTTATTGGTCTTTGACTACATTATTCCTTAGCAGTCCATTGTGACATGTAGTGTATATTTATAGATAACTCAGATATTTTCACAACAAAAATTAAGGTAATAAATGAAACTCAAAGTGGGTGGCCAGTCCACTAGAGATATAGCATAAAGTCTGCAAATGCTGTATGTCTATTTGGTTGGAAATGGGATAGCAAATATGCTTCTCATATATAATTGCCTTGTTCTATAATATAAAATATAGTTCGATCCCACCAAAATTGCATGGTGGCTGTCAAGGAGAAAAGGTACTTCTCTTTCTGATGTCTACACAGCCAGAAGTGAGACCCACAATCATAAGTACTTTGTGGTGAGCAGGCCTCAATAAGTACCTTTGCTCCTACAGTCCCCAGTGCACAGGAAACTTGGAACCTGGGGCCTGATTCATTAAGGATCTCAAATGAAGAGGATATTCATTTCAGTCTCCTGGACGAAACCATGTTACAATGGAAGGGGTGCAAATAAGTGTTCTGTTTTACACATAAGTTAAATACTGCCTGTTTTTTCATGTAACACACAAATATTTGATAGCTTATTTGTACACTGAAATTTAAAGTTGATATTTGGGTGCTACATGAAAAAACAGGCAGTAGTTAACTTATGTGTAAAACAGAACACTTATTTGCACCCCTTCCATTGTAACATGGTTTTGTCCAGGAGACTGAAATGAGAATCCTCTTCATTTAAGAACCTTAATGAATCAGGCCCCTAGTGCAGAGAGCTGGGTCACAAAAGGAGGCGCAGAATGTAGAAACAAGCAGGAGCCAATTAGCAATTAGAGTCAGTCAGGATCAGAACACAGGAGTACACTAAGGAACCAGCAGCATCAAAGACAAACAAACTGGCACTGCCTGTTGGAAAAGGCAGTCTTAAGACGGTAAGAAACAGGGCAGCATGATCCTGATCTGATCATGATGGCTTAACCTCCTTGCAGGCAGGGAGAAACTTTCCAGGTATAAGAGCAGCACCTCTGGTAGCACAGAGGTTCTGCAGGCCAAATTCAAACATAAAGAGAGAATACTAACAATTTGCTTTTGTACTTTGTGATGTTTTACCATGCAAGTTTATAATATTTATGAAATTGATAATCATCCCTAAGTTTAATAACAGTAAGATGTTTTAACAAGCTGGTTAGATTTCAATGACATTAAGAAGCATTTCTATGCTTAAAATAGTTACGGATGGCTTAGTTGTTTAGTAGTCAGACACTTCAAAATTATAAATCCTGGGATGAATCTCGATGCTTTGTGTGTTTAGGACTTTGCAATCTTTTACCAAGCTGGGGTGACATTAGGCAATTTATTTTTCAATGGTCAAAACAGGATCTGACTCAGGGGCTTCATAGGAAAGGTAGGCTCAAAGTTCTTTGATATGGTGAACTAAATTCCCTGAATATAGTAGAATAAAGATATTTAATTGAACATCTAGTTTGATTAAAATGTAACTTTTACTGTTGCTATTTAAAATATTGTTAAAATTACCAAAATATAGAAATGTTGATGAATAAAGTGAAATAGTGTATATTTAAAACACTGGATGCGCTGCTACTACACTTCTATGTGGTCAAAAGAAGACATGAATATACTCTCTATATATTATACTTAGAAGGAGAAATTATATGGGACTAGACTGCTAAATCACTTTCTTAAGTCTTAATATATTCGATGTGGCAGAGGCTAGCTGACATATATCCTTGTATACAGCTATCATTAATACCCTCCATTAGATAGGCATATGATAATGCCCTCTGACTGACTCCACTGCATAGGAGTACTATTCAATACTTATTGCACTGGTCTAAGGGTAAATGGGAGGAGAGAAATCCCCTGTTCTTAGTTGCTGCTCACTAGTTGGATTGAATAATCATGTCTAATAGTATTGCATTTAAACTAAGTTGGGCACGCATCCAGCATACCGCCGGTACGCGTTTCACTAAGCTTTTTCAAGGACTAACCGATGGGATCATCTGACCGGTCTTTTATACTCTCAGAGACACACCTCCTTAATGATGTTACAGATTTAGTCCATCTAAGGGTGCATGGGTGTGTTTCATCAACATGATGTTTTACCAATAGCAGTTTGATACGAATTTGGTCCCGCCTATGTTGGTACTGTCATTGGTCAAATTGCGATCCTACACTGTTAGACAGATCTCATTCATCTTCCTAGATCAAACACTTACTGACACTCGTAACTTCATGGTTTAATATTATGTGCCATTTGCCCGATTTCCATTATAGTGGCAGACATTTTGTGTAGGTTTGTATGGTTTATCGGAAGATTCTCAATTTAGCTACAATTCTGACAGGTCTCTAATACTGATCTATTTTAACAATATTTCAAATAGCAACAATAAAAGTTACATTTAAATCAACCTAGATGTTCAATTAATTATCTTTATTCTACTATATTCAGGGAATTTAGTGCACCATATCAAAGAACTTCTAGTCTATCCTTCCTATTTATCTGCAAGTTACTGGTTGCACCCCTCATGGAATCCAGCAGAGGAATCTGGGATTAATGCATAAATGAGGGTATTCCCTATAATCAGTGCGATAGAATCCATTTCTTTATTCTCAGGGGCTTCTTAGTCAGAAGTTCCAGTCGTGTTCTTAGTGTGCCTGGTTAAAATCCCTATGCTGGCTTTTCTTTGTGTTAAATGTTGGTTTTACTATTTTAATGACATTAACTTGGTTTTACTATTTTTCTGACATTTAGTAATCCCCCTTTCCTTTACCAAAGCCTGAGGGAGCTCCTGGGTTTTACCTCATGCCGGCTTTGTTGTTATATTTTTTGTCGATTTACCAACTGCTCTATGAGTTTCATGACATTGAGATGTCTGTCTATTTACTCAAAAAATAATTTGACTCATTTGTTTGGCAGTCAGGAGCTCCAGCAATTATGTTGGCACCTCTGGATAGATAATCTATGCAAATCCAACAATATTCAAGAATTGTAACATTACATTATCATAATAAACTCTGACACACACAGTGGCTAAGTGGTTAGCACTTCTGCCTCACAGCGCTGGGGTTATGAGTTCAATTCCCGACCATGGCCTTATCTGTGTGGAGTTTGTATGTTCTCCCTGTGTTTGCGTGGGTTTCCTCCGGGTGCTCCGGTTTCCTCCCACAGTCCAAAAACATACTGGTAGGTTAATTGGCTGCTATCAAATTTGACCCTAGTCTTTCTCTGTCTCTCTGTCATCGGTCTGTGTGTATCTTAGGGAATTTAGACTGTAAGCTCCAATGGGGCAGGGACTGATGTGAATGAGTTCTCTGTACAGCGATGAGGAATCAGTGGCCCTATATAAATAAATGGTGATGATGATGTGGGGTAGCACAGTGGCTAAGTGGTTACCACTTCTGCCTCAAAGCACTGGAGTTCAATTCCCGGCCATGACCTTATCTGTGTGGCGTTTGTATGTTCTCCCCGTGTTTGCGTGGGTTTCCTCCCGCACTCTAAAAAACATACTAGTAGGCTAATTGACTGCTATCAAATTGACCTTAGTCTCTCTGTCTGTGTGTGTGTTAGAGACTTTAGACTCTAAGCTCCAATGGGGCAGGGACTGATGTGAATGAGTTCTCTGTACAGCACTGCAGAATTAGTGGTTCTATAAATAAATGATGATGATGAGAATGCTTGGTCCCTTAAACTGCTATAATGAAATGACTTCTTTTTTACTTTAACATTCTACTAGCCTTTCTTTTTGTTTTCATTAAGGGCCAAGTGTGCCACCCAGTGGAAAGATATGGAAATAATCGCACAATTTGTTGATAGCATCTGTATCATTCTCCAGAATGCTTGGGGTTTACTGGATAAACGTCTTTTCAGCAATTTGTATCAGTATGCCTAGAATATAAAAAGAAAGATCCCTGGGATTTCTCACTTTGTCCCAGTTATTTTTCTCATTAGTAAATAGTTTAGCAAAGTTAATCACAAAGTTAACCTTACCAGGAGGCACTTGGTGATCATGACTGTGTATAAGCAGGTTGCTGGGGTATTTGTCTTATACAATTGGGGCTAGGCTGAGACAAAAAAGCACATTAGTTTGCATTTTTGCATTCACTCAAAGTTATTTTCTGTTTAAGCATATGTTTCAATGTATATATATTGGCGCTATATAAATAAATGATTATTATGATGATGATGATGATATATGCTTCAAATTGGAATAAATAAAACTACAGGCAGAAACTGAGAAGACGTGGGAATTACCGTATCATCAAACTTTTGAATTCAGTTATTGAGCTAGGTTGCAGTGAAATTTACCGGAAATCAAGTCTTGTGGTGGAACACTTTATTTTTTTAATGCAGAAAGGTTCACTTTCAAAGCCTTAAAAAAAAAATACTAATGAAAAGATTAAATAACTTACTAATTAACTTATTTACATACATTTTTGAACAGTAGGCTGTATACCATGGTGTCACCCAGGGCATACAGCATGACACCCATTAGATGATGGATGCCATCCAGGTATGCCTGGGACATCTCCATTTTCTTTGCAATCATGTTGTCCTCAATTGCATAATTTTTTCACAATTTTTCATCATCATCATCATCATCATTGTTTATATGTAAAGCTTGAAAGTCAGCATACAAATTACATAAATATAAATAAATATAATAACAAATCATATGCGTAGAAATTGCAAGGGTAAATCACACAAGTAAACATAAAAATAAATCGTACAAATCATACAAGTATAATTAGGAGCAGCAAATGTACAAGTACAATGTTCCATATATAACACTCATACATATAAAAATTGTAATAAAAACAAAAACAGGTACCTACAAGGTAGACAAAGTGGGCCTGATTCATTAAGGAAACCAAAGCAAAAAAAAGAGTACATTTGCTCCTAGACAAACCATGTTACTGTTACAGTAGTCACCTCTCCTCGCTCCAACGCTGTTCTATCTGCAGTCGGAGCCGAGCTTTGTTACATGACCACAACCCAGGGCGTGGATTTTGAAATTGGAACCTTTAAACCACGCTCTGACACTTGGTTAATGTCAGAGCAACTTGTAGGCTTTCTGGCTCCATTATTATTCTGGATTTCTTGTGCTCCAAGCTTTTCTTACTGACTCCTGTGTACCAGTGCTGCATTTCTGACTACTCCTGCTTTTCGTGTACTGATCCGGCTTACTGACTACCCGCTGCTGTCTCCTTGTGTACCAGACCTGGCTTTTCCTGACTCTGACACCGCTTCCTGATTTTGGACTTTGAAGCCCGATTGTGTACCATAACCATTTCACCCTGACTGTGAGACCGCCTGCTGATTCTGTATCCCGCTGTCTGATAGTGTACCAGATCTGGCTTGTTTCTGACTATGAGAATCCAACTCAGCTGTTTGATTACTTCTCTCATCCTCTTCCTACATACCTGTTACCTCCTTCCGTAGTCCTACATCTTGGGGAAAGCCAGTGGAACGCAACCTGCGAGCTCTCTGCAGCTAAATCCATCCTGAGATAATCCCGTAAAGGGTTAATGGCGCACACTATGTAGGCGGAGGAATACCACAAATTAAGTGTTTATGAAATCTTTTTAGAGGTAGATTCTTATCTATAGAAATATATGTACAGAAAAGGGATAATACCAATCTCCGCTGCTGCACTGTCGTGGTTTATTGCACAACAACCACAAAAATACATAAATGTATATTAACCAGAACAGACAAGACAGATTGCGCTGCGGAGAATATATGTTGATATAACTCAATAATTCAACCTTGATGATCCTTCCAAAGCAATAAGGAATATATTGATTAATATCACACGGGTATATGTTTAATCACAAACAATATAATATAATAAAATAAGTCATAAGTATTACATGACACAATTTAAAAAACTGTATAGCTGGCCAGCATATATTAAGGGGTACCCTAAAGAAATAAGTAAATAAAAAAACCTAAGTGAAAGTCCAATGTAGTGACCGTACTTCTCACAGATGATTAATATTGATCAAGAGCTCTTAGAGGAGGAGCTTGTGTATATTCAGTGTCACAAATAAATCGATGATAGTCACGAGATTCTCTTTCACTTCAAGTTGTGCATAATAGTTTCCAATATATAACGATCAGCTGTATAGACACAATCAGGACGTACTCCGTAGTTAATACTTATTATAATAAGGAGCAGTTCAAGCTAAATCCATCCTGCCTTGCAGCAGTTCTTGTTGAACACCGGGGAGCTCATTAAACTCTGCATCTCTGGTCGGCCAGCGCCAACCTCGATGAGCACTAGATCCTATTCACTTTGTTACGTTTCAATGCAAGGGGTGCAAATTCGTTTATTATTGTGCCCGTCAGAAAATCCTGGCTGCTTTTTCATGTAGAAAACAAATACTTTATAGCTTTATCTCTACACTGAAATTCAAAGTTGATCTAGAATATGCCCTACCGCAAATATCTTACCACATTTTTTTTGTTTTTTAAACAATATTAGAAGCATTTTGTACATGCAAAAATCATAACATCAATCACAAGTTTTATAATGTTGCAAAGGAATAAATATATCAACTTAAACATTGGAAGTTATCAAAAAAGTTGAAATAAAACCTTTGTAGGAGACTGATAATTAATGATACAATTGAATCAGGTATTCATTGAAACTAATAAACAGCTTAATATGGGTATCAAAGTGCTCATAAAATAGATAGTATTCCTCAGCTTACTCATTAGCACTTCCATATCTCCTGCGGCTGGAGGCAGACAACAGGCTTCAACACATGTTCATGAATCCCTGAATAATAGAACTATTATAAACAGGGGAGGGCTGGCAGATTTTAGCCCAGGTGGCAAGACTTGACTCAGTAGCCTATTTTAATGGAAAAAAATGCAGGTGGCCCAGTGACCCAGCCCAAGGTAGCCCAATATGGGCCAGTCTGGGGGGCAGATGCCCCCCAGCCCAGCCTGCCCCTGATTATAACATAATGGACGGATCCCTTGCTGGTTCCCTTAAATTATACCAGGAAGGGAACTTTCATGAATCTGTTTCCTCGTAATTAATGGTAGTGTATCAATATAACTTTCCCATGTTGAAAAAAAACCATTCTGCTTTTACCTTCTTATCCAGAGACACTTTCACCCACTCCATTCTAAAAAGAAAGAAAAGCTTTTCTTTAAACAGTTTTATAGGGGGAGAGTCTCAGTGTGTCCAGGTGTGCAGTATAGTTTTACCTGCTGCCGCACTGATGGCTAATAGCAATTTTCTACTACCCATAGTCATTTTCTGAATTTTGGGAAAAATACTGAATATAGTCCATTCTGGGGTGAATGGGATATAATTAACCAAATCTCTCAATGCTATAATTTGGACTTGTAACCAGAAACTCCTGACCAGAGGGCATTGCTATAAACAATGAAATAAATCTGCACCATCTATACCACACCTATCACAACCGGAATGAATGGTAAGTCCCATATGTTGTCTCCTTTGAGGAGAGAGGTATGAACCATGGAAAATATTTAAAAACATTTCTACATAAATACTGAATGGGAGAAGTTTACAAGATAGTTCCAAAGCCTGCAATAATTTTTTGAGTGAAAGAGAGGGAAAAATAGAGAGCCATTTACCCAACTCCACAGTGGATGAGGAAAGGTCTATAGGAGTGCATAAATGGCTGTAATGTAGATAAATAGCTTTAGTTTTAGCATTTGGGATACTCGAAAGCCTATTCACCAAAATATTCCACTCTAATTCAGAAAATGTCCTAAGCACAAAACTTATATAATGCTGAGCCTAAAAGAAGGACAACAGAAAAACTTCAACATTAGGAAATTTGGATACCGCTTCAGTAAATGTTAAAGGACGTCTGTCTGTCTTGTGTATCAGGCAATCAATTGTTCTGAATCCCCCCACCTTCCATATGGAGAAGGAATAGAGCCGCACCATCCTGAAAATCAGGATTCCTCAGGAATGATAGGTGAACTGATTTATACCTATTCCGACCAGCCTTGTGGTGAATAATGTGGGAAATCTTCCTTGTAGTCCATAACATAGGATTGTCACCCATTTACTGGGTGATCTCCTGGCCATGCAAATGTATGAAACTGACATAATCCAAGTCATCCAGAAATTCACTCTCCAGAAACGTGGGTCTATATATATCACTATTCTGAATCCAATCCCTAAGATATCAAAGCAGTTAAGCAAGTTTATAAGTTATAAGTTTTAATATCCGGGAAATTAATCCCACCATTTGATTTATTTTGTAGTAATTTAATCAAGCCAATGCATGATTTCTAGCCTGCCCAAATAAACTTCCTGAATAAACTATTAATTTGTATGATATCTTTTTGAAAAAGCAGAATAGGGAGTGTCTGCAGGTAGTAGAGCAATTTGGAATACACAACCATCTTAATGAGATGTGCTCTTCCTGTAAACGACAGCACCAGATTTCTCCACATCTTTATATCCATTTCCATTTCACTTATACAACTGGTATTTAGGTACACGGTATCAGTTGATCTTATACTCATTTCCTCAACTTCTCTGTGGGGCAGAATTCTTAATTTGACATATGAGCTGCCCTTCATCATGCTATTGAGGAATATGTGGTTGATCACTACTTTTATTGATTTTAAGTGGCATATTTTAAAACTGAATTATTTTTGTTTATGTAATATACAGCCAGCCAGCACATGGTCACCTTGAGCCAGACACCATGCTGAGCGGTTCCTAAAAGTCTATTCAGGTGTTAAAACACCATCCCATGCAAGGATATAGCTCACCGCAGGGGCCTTTGAAGCTGCCACAGGTGACACTGCTATCTTCTAACACAGGGATGTGCAGAGTCACCGAATACACACACAACAGACTTTCTGACTTCACATTTTACACTTTAGTGGCTCAATTTATCAATGGATTAATTTCATATATCATATTTACACTGCAGTTATGATTAAGGCCTTATGCCCCACAATTATGTGATGGGTTAACCCTTATAAATAACTGTAAGTTTTCTATGCTCACGGCACCTCCCCTTTTTAAGAGATGGCATGGGGATTTACTGACAGGTCATGGCCCAGGCCATCTCCCACAGATTCCCACTGGCGAGATAACCCAGCCGCGTTCCCGTGCTCACTCCTCTTCTTGTGTTGAATAGTGAAATCATACTGCTGTAGGACAAGGCTCCAACTTAGTAATTTTCCGTTATCACCTGCCACCCTGTGTAACCAACTAAGAGGTTTGTGATCGGTCACTACTGTAAAGTTCCGTCCATACAGAAAGGGTTGTAAGTTCTGTAGGGCCCATACAATGGCTAGGCATTCCTTTTCTACAGTGGCATAGGCCACCTCTCTTGGCAGAAGCTTCCGACTCAAATACATAACTGGATGCTCCTCCCGGCGGGGTTTAACCTGGCTGAGTACTGCACCTAGGCCATAGGTGCTATCATCCGTCTACACCACAAACCTGCGGGTGAAACCCAGGGCCTGTCAGACCAGAGAGCAGGCAAGGGCAGCTTTCAGAGCTGAAAAAGAGCCCTCGAAGTTGGCTGTCCAGTTAACTACTTGAGGCAGCCTCTTCTTGGTCAGATCCGTCAGAGCCTTGGCTAGCGTGCTATAGTTAGGGATACATTTTCTATAATATCAGTTGTGCCCAAAAAGGACATAACCTGCTTCTTTGTTTTAGGGGTTGGTCAGGCTGTGATGGCATCTACCTTCCCTGGCTCTGGCCTCAGAATTCCCCCTCCCACCAGGTGTCCAAATTATTGTACTTCTGTTATGCCTATCTGACACTTTCCTGGTTTGATGGTGAGGCCTGCAGATTGGATCTTCCGGAGCAGGTGTTCCTCCCAAGTATGGATGAACACAGCTATATCATCCAGGTAAGCTACTGCAAATCCCTCAAATTCCTCTAGCAGCTGGTTAACCAAGAGCTGGAACGTGGCAGGGGCATTTTTCATGCCAAAGGGAATTACCCTAGACTCCTACAGTCCAAATGGGGTAATAAAGGCAGACCTCTCCTGGGCTTCCTTAGATATGGGAATCTGCCAGTATCCCCTGCTTAAATCCATAATTGTTAAGTACTGGGTGCTAGCTAACTGATCTAGCAGCTCTTCAATGCAGAGCATTGGTTATGCATCAAAAACCGTGATGGTATTTAGTCTCCTGTAGTCCACACAGAAGTGAGTGGTCCAGTACTTGTTGGGCATGAGGACTACAGGGGATGCCCATGCACTCTGAGACTGCTGGATTACCCTGAGTGCTAACATTTCATCTATTTCACTTCTAACACCAGCTCTCACTTCTAGCGAAACTCGGTAGGCAGATTGCCTAACAGGAGGATGATCCCAAGTGTCCATGTGGTGGACTGCTAGCTGAGTCCTCCCAGGCTTTCCCATAAACGTGGCTAGGAATGGGTTAAATACTACACTCAGCTGGGTCTTCTGGAGCTCAGTTAGCTGCGAGTTAATCTCTGCATCCTCAATGGATCCTGTCTCTTGCGTTGCAGCTAGAAAATTGACTAGATTGTCCCTTTCCCCCTACTCTGGCAAACTGCATACTGGCAGGGCGCAGGCATCCCTGTCGTAATGGGCTATCATCATGTTAACATGAAAAACTGTATGTTTCTTCGTGGCATGATCTATGGTGACTACATAGTTTACATCATTTAGACGTTGATGGTGAGAAATGGGTCTTCCCAAGCAGCCTGGAGTTTATTCTGGGTCTGAGGAACTAGTACCCACACCTTTTGAGGCACTTCATACACTCTCTCCCTGGAATTGTGGTCATACCACTGCTTCTGGCTTGCTCGGGTCTGTGTCATGTTCTCATGTACCAACCCTGTCAAAGTGTGCATTTTGTCTCTGAGCCTCATGACATAATCAACGATTGAGACCTCTGGGTTAACCAGTTCTCTCTTATCAGATCTAGGGGCCCCAGTACCCTTCTTCCATACAGGAGCTCAAAGGGTGAGAAACCTGTTGATGCCTGTGGTACCTCTCGGTAAGCAACTAGCAGGTGCGGGAGACAATGCTCCCAGTTCCTTTCCTGGGACTCTACAAGCATTTTGAGCATCTGTTTTAAGGTCCCATTAAAAGGTGCACACAGACCATTAGTCTGTGGGTGATAGAGACTAGCTACGATATGTTGCACCTGCATTTTCTTACAGAGGTACTGCATCAAGTTGGACATGAACTGGGTCCCTTGATCTGTAAGCATTTCCCTGGGAAACCCTACACGAGAAAATATAGCTAACAGGGAATCTGCCACTTTATCTGCCCTAATGGAGGATAACGCTACCGCTTCCGGGTAACGGCTAGCGTTATCTACCACCATTTGGATGAAACGCTTCCCGAAGCTGCTGGGTATGGCCAAAGGCCCGATAATATCCAGAGCAACTCTCTGGAAGGGTTCATCAATTACAGGCAAAGGTATTAATGGGGCTTTGTGGATATGTCCAGACTTCCCCACCCTTTGACAGGTCAGACAAGAACGGCAGAAGTTAGCTATGTCTGCTCCCATGTGAGGCCAGTAAAAGTTGTGTGCTAAGCTGGCTTTTGTTTTTAATACCCCTAAATGTCCAGCTCAGGGAATCTCATGGGCAACCCTCAGCAATTGTTCCCTGAACTGATGAGGTATAATAAGCTGCCATTCTCCTAAACAGACCTGCTGAGGGTCAGTATGAATGGTTTCCCTGTACAACCTTCCTTGATCCCAAAACAATCTTTCTTTGTCCGACTCCTCCAGTGTTTTGTCTGCAAGACTCTTCAGGTTCTCTAAGCTGGGATCAGTGTGTAGTGCAGCCTGGAACTCCTGACATAGGTTTTGGGCCCCTCAGCTACCCCATTTGTGTCCCCTGACAGGGGATTAAGAGAGTGTTGGTTAGTAGATGACCCCCTTCCATCTACAGACAACTCAGGTGAATGTTCAGAACTCTGACTGAGGTCTGGGTGCTGAACATTCTGACTACGGGTTACAGCGGCAATATAAGGACCTCTCCCACCCAGTTCCTTTTGTTGCTCATGTGTATGTACCTCCCCGCTACACGATTCCTATCTGCAATAGTGTCAAGCATCAAATTGGTAGAAACACGGTCCTCTGTCCCTACCTCAGGACATGATGTGGGTGGAGAAACAGGGTTAGATTCTAACAGAGTAACAGTTCTGGCACTAACGTTATTACACACTTCTCTAGGGGGATGGCGTTGATCCTCCAGGCCGTCCCCCATTTCATGCAGACAGTCCTGGTGCAAAAGTCCCACTTTTAGCTGCAGGTGCCCGGGTGACTGTATACTTGTCAGCCAGTCTAGCTGCTTCCGCAGATGATTCAGGGATCCGATCCACTACCTATTCCTTCACATCAACTGGGCACAAAGTGAGAAACTGTTCCTAGATCATTAAATCTTTCAGAGAATCAAATGTGGTGATCTTTATCCCTGCAATTCACTGTTTGAAAGAAGCAGACATTTGGGCCACAAGTCCTGAATAAGTGTAGAGGAACTGCATTTTAAATCACAGAGCCTTGTCTGTGCGCCTCCGGGATGATATAAAAGCGCTGCAATAAGGCACTTTTGATTGCTTCATAATCTCCATCCATCTCAGGTGGAAGATCTGCAAAAGCCTCTTATGCTTTCCCTTGTAAACCAGGGGTTAAATATAGTGTCCACTGATCTTTGGGCAGTACTTACTCTCTGTAAATCTTTTCAAATCCTCGCAAAAAAGCATCTAAATCCCCGTCTTTTTCCAATACAGGGAAATTTTCTGGACGGTGTCTGCTGATACCAGTCTCACTGGCTTATGGCTGGCGATGGAACTTGGTAAGCTCCAGCTGGTATCTCCTCTCTGCCTCTCGCTCGGCAGCTTCTCTTTCTGCCTGGCGCTCTGCTGCCTCCATAGCAGCCCGCCTCTCTGCTGCTTCCATAGCAGCGCCTCTCTGCTGCCTCCATAGCAGCGCGCCTCTCCGCAAACTGGCACTCTGCAGCTTCCTTCTCCTGGAACTGCTGTATAAGCTGCATTTTGGTGGTACTGTCCGCGGGGCCCAAAAATTTTAGGGCACTTTGCAAATACACGTCCATAGCAGTGTCCACACATGAACTATTAGAATCATCATAAATTAACAGTCTTCGGTTTTGAGCAATATCCAGAATCAGATCCTCTTCTGAATCATGGCTGTGTCCTTCCAGGGACACATCTCCGACTTGGTGCTGATGTCTCTGCATGAGGGCTTCAATCAATTGCACCTTGCATTTGCCCCTAGTGGGAATTCCTCCCTCCTCACATTGTGCCATCAGCACCTTCTTTGTCATGTGTTTATATGCCGCAGCCATCTCCTCAGTTATGTTGCAGAATATAAGATTGGAAAGAAAAACAGGGAAGGGAAAACTGTTTTGCACGTATGTCTTAAAAAATAGTAATAAGCCCTGAGTTTTGTCCTTGTAAAACTATAGTATTCTTCGCAAGGTTACAATCAGTTTATAAGTGCAAGGGTTAATTGCTTAAACTATGTACTTTATACTCTAAGAAATTAAATCATACCAACGCTATGCCACCAATTTGTTACGAACACGCTCCCAGCCTCAAGGACTTTGGGTGTTTACTGTATGAGGTTACACACGATTCCAGCACTCAGTCTCTCTGTACCTTTCACACAGGTTATAGACCTGCTGAATTGCCCCACAACAGTGCTCTCACACCCCCACACACTTCAGGTTTGCCATCACCTATTGAAGCCGGGCAATAGTACCCCGATAGACTGTGCCGCACTGACACACAAAGTTTCTGGCTATCCACAGGTTAGGAAAGCCCACACCAGCAATCAAATCACAACTCCAGACTGTTACACAAATGTAAATGCAAGCACACACTAGGTTTGTTAGTCAAATTAACTTGGTTGAGTTATATTCTTCTTAACCGGCTAATGGATTCATTAGAGTATCTAGGACGCCACTTATTAAATGTATAGGTTTAATATACAAAGATACAGGGTATTCAGATATAAAAAAATAATAATAAACAATTGACTTAATATACACAAGCAAAACAGTTTAAAATAAAAGTGTTACGAGCCACGGCGGTAAGCCGCATCCTGGTGTGAGGTAGCAGCCGAGCACGTGCATTAGTTTCAATGCACTATTATCTTTGTGGCATAGAGTAGGAGGATGTAGGGACATCCTCCAAATCCAGGGGGACCTCTCGCATGATTCTATTTGTCATTTATACATGTTCCTAGTTTTGTGATATGACCTATGCTAGTTCCCAGCTAGTAATTAATTAGGAGCCTCCTGAGGCTGATTGTCAGCCCTGTCCTCCTCCCTTCTGATTTGTCCATCATAGTATTTAAGGCAGTGAGGACAGGGCCTCACTGCCGGTTATAGTTCCTGCTCTGTGCATACTTACCTGCTCCCTGCTCTGTTCCCCTTCTCTGCCTTTGGATTGATCTTGCTGTGTATGACCTTGGACCGTGTACTGGACTCTGCGGTATTGCCTGTGACCTTGATCTCTGCCTGTTACCTGGATTCGTTGTTTGCCGCCAGCCCTGACCTTTTGCCTGGACTACACCACCGCTGCCCGCTGTACCCCTTGACCTCGGCCCATTTGGACTTTGCTATTCTTCCACCTGGCCCTCGCCTGCGCTGCGGTAGGGTTATAAACTTGTACTTCTTTGAGCTTAAGACTTGGGGGCATCTGAGCACCTGTGAGCACGTTCAGCTTTACGGGAAAGGCGGCTGCTATAGGCGAAGACCTCTGTGACCTGTTCTACAAGTTTATGACACTCTTGTCTGCAGAGCTGACGCTCTACCTCCTGCATCTACCATACTGTTGTCTGCAGAGCTGACACTCCACCTGCTACATTTACTACACCGTGGTCTGCAGAGCTGACGCTCCACCTGCTGCATCTTCCATATTCTGTTACTGCAGAGCTCACACTCCATCTCCTGTTCCTGGGTGTCTACCTAGCTTCCTGAACCACTGACTAGTCCTTCTATGGTCCTTTCTCCTGTAGCCTTTCCAAGGGCTTCCGTTCAGTACTTCTAGTGGGGGCAGCGAACTGCGAGACAGACGCAGCTAAGACCATACTGCTTTGCGGCGGTTCCTGGTGAACACCATCTACTCGTTAGACTCCGCACCCTGCTTGAGTAGTGCAAACTGTACGAACCCTAGGATTCGCTTCATTAGCTTGATACCAAGTGTGGAACCGTGACATTGCTGTTCTTTAGACTTTTCCACCTCCTGACGAATCTAGGTGCACATATAGTTTTCGGATGTGTCTCTCGAGAACAGAGGGTAAGCATACACCTGGTAGTATGATAAGTGCACAAAACCAACATGATTTGAGGTGAACATCCAGTGCACTCAGTAAATGATGTTCAGTTTGTCTAGGAATTGCATCTAAGCTATTGCTATAAAATCTGAATTTATGGTCTATTTCACAATTTTCCAATTTGCCAGTTACACTTTGTAATGAACCTTTATATTTATATTTTGCCTCTTTGGAACAGTTAGAATTTATAATATTAATCTAATTTTTATAAGTGCATAGGTCTTTGCAGGAACAGAAATAGTCACTGTACCATATAATTGATCTGTTAGACAGTGGCAGCCAAGCTTTAAAAATACCACGTTTTAGAGAAAAGGTAATATAATTTCCTCTATGATGGGCCGAGGGAGCACTTAGCATGAATAAAATGTACCAAAAACCAGATAAAAAATGGGAAAGTGACAATATTTAAGTCATATCAAAACTATCTAACTCTGGTCTCCAAAGGCCGTCAAAATGCCAAAATCAGCAATACACTTATTCATAAGCACAAGTCACATTTTCAGACAATGAGCTCTAATAAAAAATATCCTTAAGAGGCTAATGTCCCATAAAAAGTGGAAGGATTTTAAGGTGAAGTCTTGAAGTGAATGATGTAAAAGGGAAGTATGCTTGAATGCAGTTTTAAGAGTGGATATTGATTATACTCCAGGTAGCCATATTTTCAGTCTAAGGTCAAAATATTGAAACTCAGCACATATAGATTAACAGCAAATATAGTGCATACAGCTTGATGTGTTATTCTGAAATGCCAACATTCATAAGCAAACTTATTGATGGATGACATGGAAAGTTCTTCTGTATTTTCATAGTGGCTAAAAGTACACTATGGTGTTACTAATAATTTTAGAACTACTGGCTCTTTCTTTGGGCCTAAAACATTTAATATTATGCAAAGATAGGCTGGATATCTAACCCTTTCTCTGTGTTTTTGAAATCTAATTCAAATATAAATCTAATGAAAGCTCAAAAAGTGGAAATTACTTATAATGTGCATGTAGAGCGTAATAGTTGTTTGCAACAGTGATTATTAATTCAATTATTATAAAGTAAAAAGTGTGCTTATACTTCATTTTTCTCAAGCCTGTAAAGCTTTAATTTAGGTAACAAATTAAATATATATAGAGATGTTCACTGACCCCAGTGTTTTGGTTTTGGTTTTAGGCCTGGATTAACTTCGTGTTTTAGTTTTGGTTTTGGCAAAACCTCCCTCACATGTTTTGGTTTTGGATCCCTAATTTTTTTCTAAAATCCTTATTTTTTTGCTAAAATCGCATAATTTAGCTCTATTCTTGTTCCTACATTATTATTAACCTCAATAACATTAATTTCCAGTCATTTCCAGTCAATTTTTGTCAAGTAACAAGAACACTGCTACCCCTCTTGTTTCTGTATAAGCAATGGCACTGGAGACTGGAGAGTGACAAGAACACTGTTCCCCCTGATTCTATGTGAGCAATGTCACTGGAGACTGGAGAGTGACAAGAACACTGTTCCCCCTGTTTCTGTGTGAGCAATGTCACTGAGCAATGTCACTGGAGAATGGAGAGTGACAAGAAAACTGCTACCCCTGTTTCTGTGTGAGCAATGGCGTCGGATCTCCTTCGGAGGGAGGTACTTATGGAATCCAAAACCCGCGAGATCCGACAATGCAACAATGACGTTTTGCCTCGATTCAGATCCGAGGACACGCGAAAGTACCGAGCCGGCTCGCGAGCCTACTCGGAATCCCTAAGTTCGGGTGGGTTCGGTTTTCAGAAAACCGAGCCCGAGCATCTCTAGATATATGTAGGGCACTAGGATTTGTACAGTAAATACCAATGTGGAATATTTTTTCTTAACTTGAACTGTATGTTAAGTTTCAAGCTGGTGGCTGAAGACAAACAAGCGTATATTACTTTGATATTTATACTTAAATTCTTATAGTAATACTTATATTTGCATTCTCAAATTGATCTAAAATCTTCCCAGGTCATCGTTCCATCTAGTTTGCACAGTGACAGCATATGTTGCTTCAAGTCAGGTAAAAAAATACGGCTTACTGCATGTCTAGGTGCAGACTATGATATGGCGGCAAGGAGTTGGCTTTTAGTAACCTGCACATCGGAATTATTCAGCTCTCTTTGGGTGATTAGGTACTTTTTAAAGAGGTCAATAGTTTAGTGATGCAATACAAGATGATTGATGCCATGACTCCCTTAAACCATACTTTGGCACGTTGGCACCCGGGGGGAAGTGGGCATGTGGGTCGGGGCTCGGCAAATTGTGTTGTTAAACTTACATAATCAATTCTAGCCTAAAACTGCAGGGGGTGGGGCCATGATGCAGCGTGAATTGCGTCATAAACCCCGCCCGACCAGTTAACAAAAAGTAGTGGCCAGGATCCGAGAGGTTGCCCTGCTCTCCTGAGAGTCCGGGTTGACTCCCAGAAATTCGGGAGTCTCCCGGACATTCCGGGAGAGTAGGCAACTATGCAAAACAAAAGTGAAAGAAAGGTTTATTAATTTGTAACCTACTATGCAACAGTGGTTTCACCTAATAAAATTACCCCCAGTTATTGTAAGTGGCTTTTTCCCAAACTTATTCCTGCCATATAATGTCTTACAAGGGCTGTGCCTTCCACTGCCTTTACTTCCCTGAACAGAGGCTTTCACAATATAGCACAGGTGTCAGCACAATAAATACCTGTGACTGTAGTAACCAGCTGCTGCCTGAAGTGCCTGGCGAATGGTGATGTTTAGATGTTCTCTATCTTCTCTGTCTGAACAGAAAGCAGGCCAGACCTCACACAGATTTTCTTTCCTTTTTCCTCTAGGAATAGTCAGTCTCTTCAAAGTGCTGCAACCATTTGCAACTACCATGTCAGATCTTAAAAACTATGACACAAGAGGACTAACAAGTCTCTTATTTTGGGAGGAATCAGATAATTTTGACCCCCTGTCAAGATTTTCAAGGACAATTTCCATGATTTGCTAAGGTGACAAGGGTCAAATATTCCCCTGTCACTTCAGTAAAGTACAGAGCTGGACACCAAAGACTTCTTTGTACCTCCTCTCTACCATCTGATACTTGGTAGAGGAAGTGTTGGTGGTTGTGATAACAACCTCTGTCTCTAATTGATTGAATAACACTGACAGCTGCTGATACAGGGTACTCCAGGCTCCAATCATAGTGAACAGTCAAGTGTTGATCATTTACCAATCAAAGTGCAGGCTGTCTAACCCAGGAATTGGACATCCAGCTAATAGGTAGTTGCCTTTTAGCTCAGTCTGTTGATTATCTGGTTGAGAGATCCTACAAGGACACTGCTCCTGACCTTCTGTTTGTGACTGGCTTCCCTCTTTTCTTTCTATTTGGTATCATGTTTGTTTGATATCTGTAGCCTGCTGGTGAAACCTTCTGGCAATGTATTCCAAGTCTCCTTGCAGAGATCTCTGATGAAGACAGAGAAGACCATCAATTAAACTCGCTGACCCAAAAGAGCTGTTCATCAGAGGCACATAGGGTCCAGATACTAGTCCTACCTTTGCAACTGCTTATTATGGCAGCCCCTGCCACTTACCCTAGAAATAAGTTTACAGTGAGTGCTGAGCTCTCAAATTAGGGGTTGATGTGCTAAAGTAGGTCAGTGTTACTGGGATATTGGGGTCTGTATTGCATAGTAACTAGAGATGCTCAAGCTTCTTTCGAAGTGATTCTCAAGCTGGTTCATCGAATCAGCTTTAAAATTTAAAAACTTACGTTGAATTCTCAAACTTTAGATAGAATTAAAGCAAGCAAAGTGAACAGTATGAAATATATTTAAGTTTGTTTGCGCTTAAACTTGTATATTGCATTACATTTTAATGCATCTCCTTGCAAACAAAGAACTTAAACAAGGCAATATTAAAAATGCTATAAAATGATGATTTAAGCTTGATAAGACATTTTATAGTTTATTCTAACATCTTTTGTTAAAATAAACTATAAAATCTGGCACTTAAAACAGCAAATTTGCACGTGCAAGCAACCCAAAAGTCATAATCTAACAGCAAAGGCCATTGAACCCTGCAAAGTCAAATGAATTTGAACCTGTTCAAATAATTTGAGCATCTCTAATAGTAACCACAAGATGGTAATCTGTATAGCATAGTAACCACCAAATAGTGTCTGTATTTAACAATGTATTGGTGTCTACATTACATAGTAACCACAAGAGATTGGGCTCTGCAATGTAGCAAATTCATTGGGACCTATATTATATAGTAGTTGGAGTCTGTCTCGAATACCAGTCACCTGACATATTTACTTAGAATTGCCCAGCATGTGCCTGTAACACACAGAAAAAATACCCAACTGTAATACCTGTAACAAGCAGCAACATTTAGGAGATCTGCTGCAGAATACCTCTATATTTTTGTTTATACAGCATTCGTCCTCCACCTCACATCATCATTAGGATGTGTAAGCCTAATGTATATGCTGTACTTGGTTGCATATAAGAAACCACACAATTGTGGTTAAAAATTAATGATTGATTACATAATATTAGCATTGTCTTTAAGGACAATTCCTTAGAGTAAAAATAACTCTTTATTGGCCAAATTCCAGCTTTTACCCAGTTAAGGACAAAATCCATATGAGTTATTTTGTGAGATGAATTGCTGAGCATATAAATATAAGGATAATTCCCTGAAGCATAATTGCATTGGACAATTACTAGTGTATTATTAAGAGAATTTCTTACTGAGCTATTACTATGATATTGTGGCTATTGTTCCTTGGTAATTGCTCACCTTTCTACACTAGTCCCTCTCCACAATTTACTGGTCGACCCTGATAATTCCAGACCAGACAGACCAGGTCCCCTGGTCCACATAGCGCCTCCCCTACAACTGCAAATCTGGGACCCTGTCAGGTGCCATTCCCACTATCTTTCCTGTCACAGTCCCGGACGTTTGCCTTCTCTCCCTGACTTGTGCATGCCGTCACTTAGCAATGGGACTTCTGTATTCTCGCTATACAAATGCCCATAGTTGGGCAACGGGCGAGTCTGTTCATTTGCATGTTAGCAGTCAGCTGGTGTTATATCACTGATCATTGGAATTGCTTAGGGGGAAAAAGGAGGATAATGGAGTATTAGCTCACATCCTATTTTTCTGTTCCCAGTGTGCCTCCAGTTGTTTGAAACTTCTCTGACTCCTTCTCCATTTTGGATTTCCACTGCTGACCTATTGTTTGTTCCTGACACATGATTCTGGTTCTGTTCGGATCTTCTGGTGTGACTCCAGCTACCCTGACCATTCCTGTTCCAAGCATTGACCTAGTTTGAATCTCCTGGTTTGACCTTTGCTACCTTGACTATGCTTTACTAGTATCTCCAGCTACCTTTCTAGTGGCTGATACTGAGGGCTGTGACCTGTACGTTCCAAGCAGTTAAGATCAAACCTCCTTGCAGAGGTCGCTGGTGAACACCATGTTAGACTCTGTGCCTCTTTGCCAGTAGCATCAACCTACTAGCAGGTTAAAAGTCCACCACTAGTTGTTAGCAGTCGCGGCGGCCGCGGGCACCGCCGCGACTCTCACCTAGTTCCTGCAGGCGTCCCGGTCGTCGCTATGGCGACCCGGGACGTCACTTCCTGCCTATACCCGACCATTGCCAGGGCAACGGTCGGACGCTAATTACAGGGGCGCTGCATCCCGGCAGCTGGGAACATGGACGGAGAGGAGTCGAATCTGTCCCCAGCCCAGATTCTGGCCAACCAGATACAGGCGGTTTCCCAAGTGGTGCAGAGTGTATCCCAGCGCCTAGCAGTCCAAGAAGGGGCTTCCAGAGACCGGCAGCTCTAGCAAGTTCCCGCTGGTGACACACCGGAGCCTAAGATGAATTTGCCTGGCCGATTCTCTGGGAGCAGGCCAGCCTTCCATAATTTCAAAGAGAGCTGCAAGTTGTACTTCCGTCTGAAACCACGTTCCTCTGGTTCCGAACAACAGAGGGTAGGGATCATCATCTCTTTACTCCAGGGCGACCCTCAGTCTTGGGCCTTCTCCTTGCCTTCCACAAGTCCAGCCTTACAGTCAGTGGATGCCTTTTTCCAAGCTCTGGGGCTATTGTATGATGACCCGGATAGGGTAGCCTCAGCTGAGTGTCATCTCCGTACGCTGAGGCAAGGACGTCGCTCAGCGGAAGAGTATTGTGCGGAATTTCGACGATGGTCCACTGATAGCGATAGAGAATTTGATGCAACTCGTTATAAAAATTGATCGTCGGATCAGAGAGAGGAAGGCTGAACGGGAGTCCTCTGCTCCTATGGACGTTTTCGCGAAACTTGATAACACTTTGCCCGATTCCTCTGAACCCATGCAGTTGGGCGCTTATCGTTTGCCTCCGGAGGAACGCTCCAGAAGACGCTCACTAGGCTTGTGTATGTATTGTGGTCAACCAGGCAACTTAGTTCGTTCATGTCCCAGCAAGCCGGGAAACTCCAAAGCCTAAGTGCAGGTGAAGAGGTGCGCTTGGGTCTTCAGATTAGCTCTTCAGACAATTCTTTATTAGTCCCTGGACGTCTAACTTTCCGTGAGAGATCTATGGACCTGAAAGCTTTTCTTGACAGTGGTGCGGCTGGTAATTTTCTGGATATACATTTGGCTCAGACACTTGATATTCCACATATCAGGTTAGGATCAAGCATCACCACATGTGGTTTGGATGGTAACCCCTTGCCTGGGGGAAGGATTCTCGCCAGGACTCCAATGGTTCGGTTGTCTGTAGGAGTCCTCCATACGGAGGAGCTCTCCTTCTATCTTATCTCTTGTCCCTCTGCTCCTTTGATATTGGGGTATCCCTGGCTTCGCAGTCATAACCCCCTTATTGATTGGAAAACAGGGGAGATTGTCCGGTGGAGTCCCGGGTGCTCTACGTCCTGCTTGACCCTGCCTCTTAGAGTTATACAGCCTAGTCCAGAATTGTTGCCGGTACCCTACCAGGACTTCAGTGATGTCTTTTGCAAGAAGAAAGCTGATTCACTTCCACCACACCGGGAATACGACTGCGCAATTGAATTGGTACCCGGTTCTAAGTTGCCCAAAGGGCATTTATATTCACTATCCCTTCCTGAAACACAGGCCATGGAATTGTACGTAAAAGAAAACCTGGAGAAAGGGTTCATCCGCCCTTCTAAGTCTCCGGTAGGCGCAGGTTGTTTTTTCGTTTCTAAAAAAGATGGCAGCCTGAGGCCTTGCATCGATTTCCATGGACTAAATAGCATCACGATTAAGAACATGTATCCGTTACCCTTGATCTCTGTTCTGTTCGATCAATTAAAAACAGCTACTGTATTCTCTAAGATTGACCTCCGAGGGGCCTACAATCTTATCCGAATCAAGAAAGGGGATGAATGGAAGACTGCCTTTAATACCCACTCGGGACATTATGAATATCTCGTAATGCCATTTGGTTTGTGCAACGCCCCGGCAGTCTTTCAGGACCTGATTAACGATGTATTACGTGAGTTCTTGGGAAAAACAGTTGTTGTTTATTTGGATGACATCTTAATTTATTTCGAATCCTTATCTCAGCATCGTCAGCACGTCCGCCAGGTTTTATTGAGATTACAAGAACATCATCTGTACGGAAAACGGGAGAAATGCGAATTTGAGGTGTCCACAGTGGCATTCCTGGGTTATATCATCTCCTCATCAGGATTCGCTATGGATCCCGCCAAGGTGCAGGCAATTCAAGATTGGGTCCTACCTACTAACTTGAAGGCGATCCAAAGATTCCTTGGCTTCGCCAATTATTACCAAAGGTTTATTGGCTCATTCTCCTCGTTAGTGGCTCCTATCACTTCCCTCACTCGAAAAGGAGCTAACCCAGCGGAGTGGTACGCAGAAGCACTGGCAAGTTTCTCAGCTCTCAAAGCTGCCTTAATTTCCGCTCCAGTCTTTAGACACCCTGACCCAGGACTTCCGTTTATTGTGGAGGTGGACGCTTCGGATGTCGGTGCTGGTGCCATTGTCTCTCAGAAAGACCCACAGAGTAAAAAGTTACATCCTTGTGCATTTTTCTCGAGAAAGTTTCTGCCTGCAGAATGTAATTATGATGTTGGAAACCGTGAATTATTGGCCATTAAGTTGGCATTGGAGGAATGGCGACATTGGTTGGAGGGAGCTGCACATACCATTACCATCTTCACAGACCATAAAAACCTCCAATATATTCAGACCGCAAAAACTCTGAATCCCAGGCAGGCTCGCTGGGCCCTATTCTTCACCAGATTTAGGTTCATCATCACATTTCGTCCAGGTTCAAAAAATTCTAAAGCCGATTCGTTGTCCCGAAGTTTTTTGGCCCATCATCCTCAGTCACCTGACCCGTTGCCTATTGTTCCTTCAACCACGATTCATCTCGGACTCACCCAGGATTTAGGAGCCACTATCCGTCACTTCCAGAAAATCGCTCCGGTGCAGACACCTGCCAACAAATTATTTGTTCTGGTGCACCTTAGGAAATCGGTTCTCATAGAAGGTCACAATAACCGTTCTGCTGGTCATCTAGGAATTCGTAGGACTATCGAAATTCTTTCTCGCTGGCTTTGGTGGCCTACCTTATCGGATGACGTGGAGACTTATGTCCGTGCCTGTCCTGAATGTGTCAGAAATAAATCTGCTAGAAATCGTCCTTCTGGTCTACTGTTACCCTTACCTGCTCCAAGCAGGCCTTGGACTCATCTTTCGATGGATTTTATTGTTGACCTGCCAGTATCTACAGGTCATAACACCATTTGGGTAGTGGTGGACCGATTCAGTAAGATGGCACATTTTGTATCCTTACCCAAATTACCTGATGCCAGGACCTTGGCCACCTTGTTTCTCACACATATCTTTCGTCTCCATGGGCTTCCCGAAGACATTGTATCGGACCGAGGATCCCAGTTTATTGCACTCTTTTGGAGATCTTTTTGTAACTCCATTGGGATCACTATCAGTCTGTCCTCGGCATATCACCCTCAGTCGAATGGTCAGACAGAAAGAACCAATCAGGCCTTGGAACAGTTCTTACGCATCTATGTGTCTAAATTCCACGATAACTGGTCCTCTCTCTTACCTTGGGCGGAATTCGCGTATAATAATTCTTGCCATTCCACTATACACACATCCCCGTTCTTCTGCAACTTCGGGTTCCATCCGAAATCCAACTCGTTCTCTACTGCTGTTTCCTGTGGGGATTCCGGAACACCTGCTTTTACTACCAGGTTGAGGGGTGTCTGGAAAAAGGTGCACTCTGCATTAGGTCTAGCCTCCCAAAAATCCAAGGTTTTCGCTGACCGCCATCGTGCGCCATGTTCATTGAAAGTGGGGGATCGGGTTTGGTTGTCCACACGCAACATCAGGTTACGGCAACCTTGCAGGAAGCTGGGACCCCGATACATTGGACCATTTTCAATCGAGAAAAAGAAAAATCCAGTGGCGTTCAGGCTGAGACTACCACCTTCCTTAAAAATACCCTCAACATTCCATTGTTTTCTTCTAAAGAAAGCTGCGGCTCCCAGCAAATTCAGTCAGCCTTCCTCTAACAGGCCCCACTTTTTGATTGTGAACGGAGACCAGGAATACATCATCGAAAGGATCCTCGACTCTAGGACGGTTCAAGGCCAATTTCAATTCCTAGTTCACTGGAAGGGTTACGGCCCAGAAGAGAGATGTTGGATACCACAGAGGCGTCTCCATGCTGAAAGGCTCATTAAAGAGTTTTTTAATAAGTTTCCCACGAAACCTGGATGTCGGGGTTCCTTGACCCCTCCTCAAGGGGGGGTACTGTTAGCAGTCGCGGCGGCCGCGGGCACCACCACGACTCTCACCTAGTTCCTGCAGGCGTCCCACCCGTCGCTATGGCAACCGGGACGTCACTTCCTGCCTTTACCTGACCGTTGCCAGGGCAATGGTCGGACGCTAATTACAGGGGCGCTGCATCCCGGGCAGCTGGGAACAGCCGGGCGCATGCGCAGAAGCGCCCACAAGCCTGTGGGCTAATTAATATGGCAGGATTGAGCCTGCCCATGTGATTTCAGAGCTAGGCTCTGATTGGCCACTACTGGTATTTAAGGCAGTGAGGTCTGCAGCCTCACTGCCGGTTATAGCGTTCTGTCCTCAGTCCTGCTGCCTGCTTGTGCTATCCGTTTTGGTTCCTGCTACCTTGGATTTGACTACCCGTGTTTTGACCCCTGCTTGTTATTGGACCTGTAACCCTTCTCTTCTGACCTTGACCTTTTGCCTGGAATTCGGATTTTGCTTCTCTGCCTGTGAGTTTGACCCTTCGCTTGCCCTTGGATATTGCATCTGTGCCTGTGACCTTTTGACCTAGGATTCTTCTTATACTACAGTCCACCAATCACTCCACTTCTGAGAACTCCTTTAAGTCAGTATACGTTACTCGACCCTTGGTCGGCCCGCAGCCCAGTCTGTCCCCACCACTAGGGGCTCCAGCGAACACCTGGCCTTCAGAGTAGTTCCCGAGTTTCACTGTACTGACTTGGGAGTTCCTAACACTAGTGTAGTTTGTGACAGCTGCACTGAGAGCAAGTGAGAGCCTCAGCAGAATATTTAAAAAAAAGGATGGAGGCGGTGGAATGGGTTATTCAGCCCTGTCACCGGGTTAATCGGTGGGCGGTGGTCCCACCAGTCACGCTTTAGTGTGCAAATACAGTAAATACATGGCAAGAACCATAAAAATACAATTAAGCATAAATCACTCCCTGGCAAGTGGTGGGCGGTGATTCACAAATTGTTTAACTCTGAAATAGTGATGTGGAAATGGCTTAGATTGATATAACTGCAAGATGGAAATTAAGTGGTAACAACACTTAGATAATGATACTAGTTGAACAATGCAGGTGTCAATAGAAGATGGATAACATTAAGAAATCAAAATTAATTTAGAATGAGAATGCAGCTCAATTAAGATGATACAACTGGAAATTTAAAACGGCAATGGCTTTCAAGGCAAGTTTTGCCTTGAAAGTCATTGCCTCCCCCCAAATGCCTTCCCCCAAATGTCTTTCCTATGATATTCCCTGGCAATACAATACAATACAACACTATTTACATTACTTACCGTATGAAGACCATTATTTATCCATATTCCTCCTTGTATTAAACATTATGACACATGTATACCTAGAAACATATAGACCTCCTAGGCTAACACTGAGCACATTTATGTCTTCTTCTCCACATAAGCATAAACTTAAAATATTGCCCGTCACTTCCCTCATGCAATCCACAGTATCACTCAGAGACAGAGCTGAAATGTATTCCCAGCTACCCCCTTGCCCCCACTCAGACATTATCATATTCCCAAAAAGTTCTCTTCACTCACCATAAAGAAATAATTACTACTGTATTATCTTCCCCAGACCACACCACTGTACCCCCCCCCCCCCCCTCACCACCACCACCACTTTACTAAAAAGTCAAATAACCTTGTAAACCAGAGGAGGATGATAATAATAATAATTCTTCATCATTAAATTCTTTGGAGCTTTTAACTTTATTGCAGAAGTCAGTCAAGGCACAGATTGAACAGAAATTATTTTCCTGTTGCCCACTGGCCCGCACAGTCCCACTCGGTCTGACATCATATTCCTAAAGACAGCTGCACTCCCATCCACCCTCTTTATGCTCTAGCAGTTGTGGAACTACATCAACTGGAATGGAACAGCTCGCATAATACTGGGCTGTTTAATCTGCTACACTAAATTTCTCTCCTACCCATGTTATTAAAATGCTCTACCTGCATCTGCTCATAGGCAGTTGACCGTGCAGTGTCTGTGGCTGATTGCAGTTAGATACTGATACAGTTGCCACTGAGGCAGAGCACGAAAAGACTGTCAGAGGATCCTTTGCTGAGTCCTTATTCAAGGAGCTCAGCACGTAACAACAGGGGTGTCGGGATGTGGTGGTCTATGTGGTATCCTCTGTACTGTAAAGTCACCAGCAGGGACAAATTGTGTACATATGACCCATGCCCTATCCTGACTGTCCTGCAATTGGAACAAAGTCCTGACAATACAGGACAGTACCACGAGAATCAGACAGTTAGCAGACTGTTCTACTCTCTCCTACCTTTTCTTACAGCTTTTACGGCCTCTTGCTGCATGTCTAGATCCAGGAATATTAGGGCCCTTTTTGGAAATAGATCTTTACTATTCACCACCTCCAAAGCTAAGCAATGAGTGGACACTCCAGGCCTCCCTACTTCTAACCAGTACTAGCATTAAAGCAATAGCACTCACGTTTAAGAATTAGGCCTCTTTCCCCCCAATCAGCCCAGAAATTAAATTAATAGCATTCATATTTAGTAAATAGGTCTACCCCCCCCCCCCCCAACCTACCCTGACAGAAAAAAATAATAGAATTCACATTTAATATATGGTCTAATTTCACCCTAACCAACTATGAATAAATAAGCCCCACAACCAGTCCAGTACCAATTTAATAGCATTACCATTGCATAACTCTGCCTATTCCCCACACTAAGCCCCTGCATTATATTAATAGCATCCACATTTAATAGAGGTCATTGTTAGAATATTACACCTTCTTTATCACCTCTGACTTAGTGACTGGATAACACAAAGGCAATCCTTTTGTAGACTTTATTTCTATTCTCAAGTCAGTGACAGCAAGGAATATGGAGTAGAGTACAGGCTTACAGTGAAATCTAAAGCTGGTCAGTTCATAGTATCTGTCTCTTTCTCTCTGTCTTATCTGAAACTAGGAATTCCATGTACATTTACAGAGTTTTGAACCTTGCACAGAATTCTAAATAGGCCACCTTCAGAGTAATGCAGAAGACACATACATTTTCCATAAATAGCAAATTCTGAAAAATACTCAAATCGTCACATTTATTAAAATAATATAAATTGTGTTGTCCTTTCCTCCTTACTATTCTTTTGTCAAATACATCTAATGTAATCTATGATCTGTATTGTTATTACTTGCTGTTACAAATAAAATCTTTTAAAAAAAACTATATTATATAAATAATTTTCACATAGGTTTTCAAAAGATAATTGTAACCTCTGTCACCGTGTGTAGTCCTGGTGTGCATAGTTGGGTAATGCATCTCCTCAGCTGCGCTTTACAGTTTGCCTTGGCTAACTATTGGGTGTTAGAAGGTTCTCAGCAATTGTGAGTTTTACAGGAATGTCTGTTGTGTGTTAACTAGAGATGGTCACTGACCCCCGTGTTTTGGTTTTGTATTCGGTTTTGGATCTGGATTACCGTCGTGCTTTGGTTTTGGTTTTGGTTTTGCAAAACCGCCATTGCGTGTTTTGGTTTTGGTTTTATTTGGTTTTGTTTTGCTATTTTGTTGGAAAATCAATGTTTTAGGGACTAAAATAACCAAATTTAGTGCTCGACCTGTTTCATGGATAAGTAATCTAATTGTAAAGCTAATAAATTATCAAAAAAACAGTTTAATTCCTGGTAGGTAGGCCTTCATTAATTCTACACACAAAACAGATTGTCTTCCTCTCCATCTATGCATATTGGCAATGCAGCCATCGTCTTTGGATGTATATTACACCCTACACTTATAGTTAAATATGTAAAGAAATGGAAAAAGGCAGTTTGCTTTCTGTCTCTATAGGCCCCCCTCCACTTGTCGAAAAAACCCAAAAATTCAGCCGTTATAGACCCTACAATATTAATTGAAATGGACAAAGCCAGTTTGTTTTCTGTCTCTATAGGCCCCCCTCCTCTTGTCGAAAATACAAAAAAATTCAGCCGTTATAGACTGTACAATATTAATTGAAATGGAGAAAGCCAGTTTGGTTTCTGTCTCTATAGGCCCCCCTCCACTTGTTGAAAATACAAAAAAATTCAGCCGTTATAGACTGTACAATATTAATTGAAATGGAGAAAGCCAGTTTGGTTTCTGTCTCTATAGGCCCCCCTCCACTTGTAGAAAATACAAAAAAATTCAGCCGTTATAGACTGTACAATATTAATTGAAACGGAGAAAGCTACTTTGATTTCTGTCTCTACAGGCCCCCCTCCACTTGTCGAAAATACAAAAAAATTGAGCCGTTATAGACTGTACAATATTACGAGAAATGGACAAAGCCAGTTTGGGGTTACTCTGTCTATGACACCCTACCCTTAAGGAGAAATTGCCCAAACAGCAGCCTTTCAAGACGGTACGTGATATAGAAATGCCACAAGTCCCTTTCCTCTTTGGGGGTAGATTGCACCCTACACTTACATAGTGTTACGAGCCGCGGCGGTGCCAAACCGCCGCGACTTTCCTACCTGCATCCCGGCCGTCGCTATGTCGACCGGGACATTACTTCCGCCTATGACCCAGCCGTTGCCGGGGCAACGGAGGGACGCTTCAGCGCTGCGTCCCGGCAATGAGAAGCCGGGCGCATGCCCCCATCAATATTACTAGCCTGCGGGCTAATGAATTTAGGTGCAGGGAGCTGGGTATTATCAGAGCCAGGCTCTGATTGGCTGTCCTCACTATTTAAGGCAATGAGGTCTGCTACCTCATTGCCGGTTATAGCTTCTGTGCTCCAGTCTGCTGACCTGCTAGTTCCTGTTCCTGTATTCTGATACCACTTCTGACTCCCCGTGTATGACCCTTGGCTTTGAATTGGACCTCGCTCGTGTTTCCTGTGACCCTGATCTCTGGCCTGTTTACCGGTTCTGCTATTCGCCTGTGACCCCTGACCTCAGCTTGTTTACTGATACTGTTGTCTGCTGCCGGCCCTTGACTTCTGCGTGGACCTGACTCTTCTTGCCTGGGTTCTCCCCAGCCGGTACACACTTCACGACCCTCTGTCAGTCTGCGGCCCAGTCTGTCCCCACCATCAGGGGCTCCAGTGAACACCTGATTGGCAGAGTAGATTCCGGGTTGTGTTGTGCCGGCTGGAGGGGTTCCTAACATTATAACCGGCCCACTCACAGAGACGAGGTTGGAATGGATGCAAGTGGATCCACACCGTCTCCGGCACAAGCCCTAGCAGCCCATGTTGAGTCCTTGTATCAGATGATCCAGGGATTGGCTGAGCGTCTGTCTGTTCAAGAAGAAGCCGCAAAAATTTCACAACCCACTCCAAGTTCCGTCTGTGAACCTAAGATGAATTTGCCGGATCGCTTCTCTGGAAATAGGTCCCTGTTTCGGAATTTCAGGGAGGGCTGCAAGCTCTATTTCCGGTTGAGACCCCGCTCCTCTGGGTCAGAGCATCAAAGAGTCGGGATTATCATTTCCCTCCTACAAGGTGACCCCCAGTCCTGGGCCTTTTCTTTGCCACAGACCAGTCCTGCCATGCAGTCCGTAGACGCTTTCTTTGAGGCATTGGGTCTACTATATGATGACCCAGATCGAGTGGCCTCCGCGGAAGCTCATCTACGGGCCTTGAAACAAGGCCGGCGGTCGGCAGAAGAATACTGTGCTGAATTCTGTAGATGGTCACCTGATAGTGGATGGAATGATCCCGCCTTATGTAGTCAGTTCCATCTTGGCTTGTCGGAACAGATCAAGGACTCTTTGGTGCAATACCCATCTCCTACATCTCTAGAGGATTTGATGCACCTCTCCATTAAAATCGACAGGAGGTTTAAAGAGCGGAAAACCGAAAAGGAGACATCATCATCTCCATCCGCCTTCGTTCCTGTTTCCACGGATGGTGAGGAACCGATGCAATTAGGGGCATATCGTCTTTCCCCTGATGAAAGAGTCAGGAGACAATCACAAGGCCTATGTCTCTATAGTGGCACAAAAGGCCACTTCTCCCGTTCCTGCCCAAATAAGCCGGGAAAAGAGCATGCCTAGGGAACGAGGGGAGAGTCCACCTAGGTCTGCAGATTGTTTCCCCGAAAAATGCTGTTTTGATTCCTGCACAGCTCACCTTCAGTGCCCGTTCTGTGAAACTATCGGCCTTCATCGACAGTGGAGCTGCTGGTAACTTCCTTGACATCGAGTTTGCCCGTTCTGCTGGGATTCCGCGGATTAAACTCCAATCTGCCATTACAGTATGTGGTTTAGACGGTAGTCCATTGTGTTGAAGTCAGCAAATTGGATAAAGTCATTTCAATTAAAGTCGAGCAAACTTGGTTGTCTTTGTCTGAAAAGATGCGTACGGTACGCTATGACGTATAAGGGCACGCTAGGGCATGGAAGGGCGTACGCAGCTGCTACACGTGGCAGCTACAGTATTTGGTCTTTTACCATACATTCGCACAAACACGCATACTTGTAAAATAGTACACATTAATGGTAGTTGCAACACATAGTCATTTATGTTGAAATATAGTAGTATTTATGTTATATATTATAAGTTATATGCACATTAGTGAAATATATGGAACAGGTTGAAGGAATCATATCATGTGTGGTATCATAATAAACCTCTTAACATTTGCTACTGTTTGGTTCACTCTGCGAAGGAATCGCAGAGTGCATACACAAGTTATGAATGATAGGGAATTATGAACTACTTAAGACTAAGGAATCTTGGCGGGAAGAGCAGAGCATACCCCCTGGAGAGATGACCCCCTCCTTTGGATTTTTTAGTATGAACTAGCCAATGATGACAAATCCTTGGACCTTCCTGAAACCTGGACCAATAGAAGCAAGCTATACCATCTCCATTGTATTACTGTATTTCTGTGTGCATATAAGCAGCAGCTTCTCATCTAGTGTTCAGACATCTTGTCCCCAGACTTCAGGATTGAATGACTGCACACTGGATCCAGAGCGCCTGCGATAAGTAACTGCTGTATTTATTATCACTTCGCTTGAACATATTATACTACTTTTTGCGAATAAATCTTTGTGCGTTGGAAACACAAATCGAGGTTCGACAATCGTTATTGGTTAGCGATAATACGCACTTAACAATTTGGGGGCTCGTCAGCTTTGGAGGTTTCGTTGCCGATGATACGCAAGACCAACGGATTTCGGTTCCGCAACAAAGGGTGGAGACGTGTCATAAACGGGTAAGAACGCAATGTGTTCAAAACCTGAATTTTACTCTGTGTTGTGAAACCGAATGTCCGTTTTGCATTGTCTAGGGCACGTTAACTAGAACCTAGGGACAAAAGAAAAAACTGTTTCTCTTTACTGTCATTGTGCGTTTTAACTGTATTGCATTGCTTAGCGTATGTGTATTTCCTGCTGTGCGTACGCGAACTTCCGGTAGATTTGCCACGTGGTTAAACAATCGTCTTGATAGTTATTATATGTGCATAGTATAATTACTTGTGAAAACCTCTGAGACATTATTACTGTTGTTGGGAACTTTTGATTTTCTGCGCAGAAAAGGTGTATAGTGTGTGATTTTGTAACGTAGATACACTGTTTTACTATTCATTGTGCTCAGTTGCTGTCTGACGAGGCGGACTGCTCAACTGAAGGACTGTATACAGGGCAGGTATACCGAATGCGAAAACCGGGTTTTCGCAAAGCGCTACCAATTGATTGCAAGGTTTGCTAATAGATAGTATTGGTAGGCAGTGCAATCTAACCGCACCGTTAGTGCGAATTGGTGAAGCAGCTAGGAGGAATTAAACTGGAAAGGCAGGTTGATTTTATCAACTTGCGCTCCCAGTGATAATAAACTCAACAGGAATTTGAGATAGCCGGGCTATCGAGGAACTATTTCTGTGTTAGGGATTCTTGTTCGGAACAAGAGTAAGCGAGTGGACGCGGCTATTTGGAAATACGTTCACCGGGCATTAGAGATCTCGGGCCCGATTCATCAAAGTTCGCAAACGCATACGCATCTGCCTTGCATACTTTGAGTGACGTAAACCGAAATAACCACCTCAAACAGCAAAAACACACCCCCATGTGGTCTAAGTGACGGAAATAAGCAGCGCAAACGTTAGAAAACACACCCACCTGCGGATCTTTAAACATGCTACACGCATAAGCGACGGCTCTCAACTGATTGACGACAAGCCAAGCAATGCAAACCTCACGCCCACTGTGGGAGGGACCAACAGTTTGTTTACACACAACACAACATAAATGCCTGGGGCTTATTTTTACGACATAGCTCTCTACTCATTAATCACTGACAAATAACAATGATGTGCAACACTCTGGACGGTTGTTTTTCCTTTGCTACTAATTAACCTAATACACACTTGTAAAAAACACATTGCTCACGATCTTTCTGTGTTTAGGATTTCGATTTCAAGTCGCCGTATAGTATGCAAAATGCATGCACATGGCTACATTAAAAACACATGAATAACGAATGTATTAAAATGTATGTGGTGTGAATACATCTTTGCCTTTTCAGCAAAATGAATGCATAGCATACTCTTCCATAAAGGATACACACAAGAGTGTATACAACCTCCACACAGAGGAAGGGTTTCTGTCTGGATTAGAACTCAGGAATGACTGTATGCAAATGGGGACAGCTACCCGCTACCCCAACCTGAGACATGAAAATACACAGACAACACCAACAATACAGCATGCGTGCTACACAGACACCTCACACTTAATACTACTCTACATTATTCACACAAATTACTTACAAAATACCAATCTCACAGGTAGCTCACAGGTTAGCACTTTGGACTCACAACACAGCAGACATGAGTTCAAATACTGAGCATACCCGTAACTAATGTGTGGACTGGAATCATTATCCTAACAAGAAATGTGACACAATGCTTTCTTTTTTTATTTTGCATTTGTTATACACGCTCAACCATATTGTAAAATATGCCCTCTGATTTATACTGTATTGAAAGTAAATATTTATTTGGAGGGGAAATCCAAGAAGCCTCACGGCCTATACTTCACATGCACAGTATTAGGTGCATGCTGACATTGAGTATTCTAAATGGACGAAGAGGGGGGGGGGTGTTGTAGGTGACAGCTTCCTTGGAGGTAAATGCAACATTGTCAGCAAATAGACTTTCATCTGGATCCATGGCGTACACGTTATGTCATGTACTCAGCTGTATCCAAACAGGCCGCTCTCCACACTCCAGTACCATGGTCCTTTACCTCGCTTGCACTTCTGCCTTACACCACTGATGCCACTTCTGGGTACACTTTAGAGGCTCTCTTCAATGTGTCACTGGCTTTGCTCTGTTACTTGAATGTAACCTTGGACTATTACTACAATGACATATGTATTTGGGGGAATTGGTAACTAGCTAGAGCGTTTGACATTTTTGGATTTTATCTTGCACACAGGGCCTACAGATGCAATACCTCTTATAGGGGTGGCTTGTTCGTGGAGGGCACATGTTACTTTTGGATAACATGCAAGCAGCTAAAGAAATCCTTTTGTGCTATACAAATGATGTTATAAGCAAAACATCTTTCTTCATTACTCTTTTCGGACTATTATTTATACCCACATGTTGTGTAATGAGATGAATTAAGACACACACACCAAGGTTTGTTTTTTGATAAAGGTATATATTTGTACAACGCAACAATGTTTACGAACTATTTACATCAGAAAAAAAATAAAAAAAAATTTATCATTGAAATGACCCCCAGTACGCCAATTTAAACCTAATGTTGGCTACAATGTTTGCTAAATGTAGGTGGAGGCCTTCCAAATCGTCCGCAATTTCACCCATGTGGCCCATAAGTTCTGCTGCGGTGGGTGGTGGTGGAGCCCAATTGGCAGCTTCCTCAGTGGGTGCTGAAAGAAATCAGAAACTAAACATTACATACATGGATACATATTTCAAACAGACAGGATTTACTAGAGATGTTTACTGTTACATTACTTCCAAAAGTTATGCCTCTGGCCACAAAACCATTTGCACGCACATTAGACGTTGAGAAGGCATTCTAAATCAATGTACTAAATTCTGGTGAGCCACGGGGAGAGGGCCATGCACAGGGTTGTCTTATCCAGCATTATTGGCCCCAGGTCTATGCACTACATGGGCCACTACCTATACAATCACTCACAGGAATTCCAACGATTTTGGTGTATATTAGATTTTATAAACAAGTCATTAATATACTGACGAGTTTACCAGGCTAGCGGCCACATTTTTTTGGCCAATGCCCTGCGTGCCCATGTGTTAAGATGGCTATGGCTGTGGTTTGAGTGTTTAATGCGCCTAAAATGTATAGGCAGATATTATAAGTGTTCAACCTGTGGCATTTAAGGCACCATTTAATCAACATATGTCACAGCAGGGATTATGTACAAGTATAATGCACATGTCAATCTTATATAACTATGTCCATCACTTATCGCAAATACTTACAATCTTCCAACTCCACTGCCTCTTGGCTGCCCGATGTGGAGTCCGCAAAATCCTGGGGCTCCCGGTCAGCCTGCTCCTCGTCGTCCTCCTCCACCGCTGCTGCCACTGGCACCGCCACCGCCTCCTCCTCCTCCTGCTCCTCCACTGCCACTGGCACTGCCACCGCCTCCTCCTCCTCCTCCACTGCCATTGCCACTGGCACCGCCTCCTCCTCCTCCTCCACTGCCACTGCCACTGGCACCGCCTCCTCCTCCTCCTCCGATGACAGTGGCACTGCCACCGCCACTGGCTGCTGCTCCTCCTCCTCCTCCTCCGCTGCCACTGCCACTGGCACCGCCTCCTCCTCCTCCTCCGATGACAGTGGCACTGCCATCGCCACTGGCTGCTGCTCCTCCTCCTCCTCCTCGGCTGCCTGCGCCACCACGAATGCCCGGCGGCGTTGGCGCCGTTCCCAGCATGCCCGGTCTGTTTGAAAAAAGGAAATATAAACAAAAGGACATGTTAACACAATCACCATTTGAAAAAACTTATAGTATTTTGACAATCAGGTGATCATACATATTTAATCAACTTTACATTGTCAGCAGGCATAAATATTTGCTACGAACAATGCAAGGAGGTAAACATGATGAACACAAAGCATTTCACATGACTTGTCAGCCCAGCACTGTGGTCTAGTGGTTAGCACGTCTGCCTCACAGCACTGGGATCATGAGTTCAATTCCTGACCATGGCCTTATCTGTGTGGAGTTTGTATATTTGTGTTTGCTTCCTCTGACTGTTTTTTCATGTAGCACACAAATATCAACCTTAAACTTTAGTGTACAAATAATCTATCAAGTATCTGTGTGCTAAATGAAAAAACAGTCAGTATTAAACATATGTGCAAAACAGAACACTAATTTGCACCCCTTGCATTGTAACATGGTTTTGTCCAGGAGACTGAAATAAGAAGTTTCTCAAGTTAAGGATCCTTCATGAATCAGGGCCATAGAGCAAATATATATATATGTTGACATTTTTTTTGCGATTAGTAGAGAACTCACTTATTCTGATCTCCCTACGGAGCTCCTCCAGAAGCTGGGGCTGGCGGCGCCGGAGATCGCTCCACCGCCGTTGGAGCTGCACGGTGCTTCGGCGAATGTTATATCGGAGGTGGAGGTGTCTGCGGACCCTTTGATAGGCCCGCACCTTCACCTCGTTGGACACATACCGTCCAGAGGGTACATTGTCCATACCCTCTGCAAGAACTCTCAACTCACGTCTGGTGAAAATAGCAGCCCTCATTTTGGTATAATGTCTATCACACAAAATGGGGGCCTCTGCGTTCTGATTGGTTCGCTGAGCACGTATGGGCGTGCTCACGTCACACGCGGAGCTTTCACACACCTGTGTTGTGACTCTGATTGTCTCTCCCACCAAGAACATGGCGGGCGCCTGCACTGAGACGAGTACAGTGTGCTCCGCAATTAGGAAGAAGAGTGTACACCTGGTTTATTAATTCAACACTCCATTTAAACCCACCTGTGCTTTGGTCTAGTGCCTGTTCATTCGCTTTTTTTGCCTGGATAGAGCACAATCAAGATTTCATTACATTTGGATGATTGGTCTAAGAAGCCAACAACAAACAGTAAGTACAAAACTAAATCAGATATTGTAAGATTTTATTATTTTTTGTGTTCTCCTAATATAGCAAACTGTTTGCTCTGCAATAAAGTTTTCAGCCTACAGTATGCTAAGTTCTTTTGAACCTTATCCATAATCAAAATAGGAGGTTAGCTGTGTTTACCACATTACCTTTCCTTGCTTATAACAATTAACTAGGTTTTTTTATTGCAGGCCATACCACGCATTACCCAGTTGACTATCAAAATATTTTTTGTCTTTTGTGCCAAACTTTGGAGACAAGTAAGTATAATAATTTATCTGAAATTTCTGGATAGTGCAAAAATATTTTTATCTCCTAATGTAGCAAACTGTTTGCTCTGCAATATGTGTGGCCGGAATGTAAAAAAAACTGGTAAGCAAAGGGCCCCTGGCCTCACATTTAACATGTAAAGTTTTCAATAGTAGCCTACAGTATGCTAAGTTCTTTTGAACCTTATCCATGTTCAACGGCATAATAACTAGCTCATTACATTGATGGACACATGGGTCCAAATGTATACACTTATTTTTCCCACATACCTCCACAATTGCATTTGGAGTACACACTTAAGTGTGTTGCTGGCTGATTTGTAACCAAATATTAATAATAATTACACAATATAGGGTTTGCAACTGAGTGATATCCTTAATTTTGGTGTGTTGCTAACCTGTAAACCAATTTTATGGTTTGAAAAGTGACGAGTAGTAGTAGTAGTAGGAGAATGTTGCTATAGTATTTGACTAATATGTCAGTCAAAATGCAGTGGTCAAACTAAATGGCCGTTAAATAGACAAACCACAATGTTTATTATTATAAGGGGCATGTGTTTTAGACCTAGTTAGAAGTTTGTGAAATTGTACCTTATGTAGGGGGTGGATGTGCTTAGATTCTGTATCACCACCTGACTGTGTGCATTGCCTATAAAGACACAACTTATCTTTGAAATAGGAATATGTCTGATGCTGGCCCAAGTAATGTGGAGGCACCAGGGCTGCCAACTAGGCGTAAAAACAATTTCATAGAGGAGGAGCTGGAGGTGCTGGTAGAAGAGGTTCTGGCGAGGTTCCATAGTGGGAACCGGCAAATAACCGGACGCGAGCGCCAAACGCATTGGCAGGAAATCACAAGGCTCATCAATGAAATATCTCCGTATGAGCATACAAAGGTTGAAGTACAGAAAAGGTACGAATTAAATTTAAAAATAATAGCCCTATTTAACTTTACTGACTGTGTCTATCTGTCAAATAATATATATAGATATCGCTAGAGATAAATATGGATATTGTGACATAGTAGCATTAGTCACCTGTGAGGTGAAACCACCTTGTGACTCCAATGCATTTGTTGATCAGGCCCTTTGTTTTCAGAAACTAACACCATGGCCCTTGGTCACATTGACATAATATGTTTACCACATTATACGCGCTTCAAAAGAGCAAAATCTGTATTACTGTATGTGAAGGTTTAATTGATGTGATTAGCAAACGTGCAATGTATTTTATTGAAAAATGTGTCATTTTGAGTTGAAGGTACTATGTGAGGCAATAATGTTTGTCTATTCCACAGATGGGCAGACTATAAAGGACGCCTGAAAGCGAAGCTTGTTGAGATTCACAGGCATGCTCAAGGCACTGGTGGGGGGCCTTGACTACGTACTATTTTAACACCCCTCGAGGAGCGGGCGAGGGCTGCAATAGCCCTGGTGGAGATAGTTGGGGTGGGCGACATAGACACTGGCTCTAGCCCATCCCGAACAGGAGAGGCCGCTCCACTAGGTACATGATGAGTTTGCTTACTTAATGTCTGTAAAGCTTTGTATCTGTCTGAGTAAAAGTGTCAACTCTCAGGATGTGTGTGTGAAGGTAAACTTCAATTGCACAATGTGTTTGCCTATCACATAGTAGGAAATTAAATTTACACACTGAAGACAAATGGTCTCAATATGTAGGGCTCATCCTAAAATGTCAGACCATAAGTGGCAATGTATGTATTTGGGGAGCGGAAAGGGCTGCTAGCACATTCAAGGGAAGCTGACACTTTACCAATGCTACATCACGCGTTGTAAGATGTTTTTGCCAATATAATATCGCACCTTACTCATTGATTCTAATTACTTTATTTTACTTATTATCTCTCTACAGCATGTGAGCAGCAGGCGCCTGCTTCACCAGTGGATGATGAAGTTGCCCGTGATGTGGAGGAGCCTCAGCTGCCTCCAGCTGAATATGTAAGGCAGCGGGCACTCGCACACGCAGCCCAAAATCTTAAAAACGCCACTGATGCACAGAATGTTCACCTGTCACAAATATCAAGCACTGTCCAACACACGGATCAGCAAATCACCAGTCTCACTAACACATTCTCCGTTTTCATGAGCACACACACCTCTTTACTGACGACACTCGCCACCAAAATGGATATTTTAAATACTTCAGTGACAAATATTGCAACACTCCTGGGTAATATCTTGCATGCCCACTCCCAACGCACCTCCGGCACAATCCCTTCACCCAGCTCAGATTATTTGTTCGGCAGCCCCCATACCCAGTTGTCTGTCGCCTCCGTCCTCCCTGACCCCGAACTATGTTGTCTTATGTGTTTAGCCTTTGCTCGTGGCTATGGCCAATCCCCTGTTGTGCCCACTTCCCCCTCGCTTGTCGTGGCCCCATCCCCATCCCCTGACCCTGCACCTTGACCTCGTCGGACACAACCCGCTTGCCTTGCCCCATTGCCTGGTTCCTCTGACTCCTCTACATCACGGGTGACAAGAAGTCGGAGTAGGGGAGCCTCCCTTCCAACCCCCTTTAAAAAAGGCACGGAAAAAATAATTTGTATTGTTTTAACCTAAAAATATAGTTTAATATATGACGAAAATATGTATATAATTTTTTTTTTGTAATAAAAAAATTCCTACTACTGAAATGTGTATTTATTTTGTACGGCAGATTCCATAATGTTTTTTTAATAACAATACTTGTTATCAAGTCTAACCAAAGTATAATCTCCAAACAAACTGGCTGATTCATTAACGTATTCAAACAAATATGTATCTAATATCAGTGTGCTGACCAAAACCATGCCATGGCCCTCATTGAGTAATGAACCTAGATGTCAAGGATACATATTTCTGAATGCTGCTCAAAAGCCTTTTAAAATGCAAGTGGTGCAAATTAGCAATAGGTTTAGAGCACGAAAAAAAATAAATGTTTGTATCCTAATGTCCCGCACAAATACTTGATAGCTTATTTGTACACTGAAATGTTCATGTCAGGTAGGACCTCTCCTACCCCAAAAATTACATCTCCAATGACATTTTTGGTTTACATCCCCCTCCAAACTCACATGCTTTGCCCTTGCTTAGTTACTTTGCCTTACCTTTCCAGAATGAATCTGGGCCATGGTTTGCTGAAGAAGACTTAAACAAGAAGTGTATCAAGGTAAGCTTCTTAATGCTTTTGCCACAGTGTTTCTTTATTTGCCTGACTAAATAATTGCAAACACAACGTGCAACTACAGTGCCCCTTTAGAGGTAGGGCAAATCATTCTGTCAAGAAAGTATTGCATTTGCTAACTGTAACCTGACACAAAGGAGCCACAAAAGACAGGTGTTAAGGTAACCAAAATAAATTTTATTGTTTTTTTTTCCATGATGGCACAGGACAAATATTGTTAACTACTATTTTGTACAGGTAAGAATCTGTGCTAATTCTAAAAATCTAATAAGGGATTTGTATTTAAGAATAGTGCTAATGCACAGTGTGTGGTACACTGGACGTCATTTAGCATAACAGTTGTTTACATGTAACCTCATGACCTTATTGCACTAAGCACATATAGGTTGGGTCTCACATTTGGATCTTAGGTGCACTTACCCCATCAGCCGCTGTCATATCACGGCTACCTGGGTGCCTTCTGGTCGTCAGCAACATTCCCGTCCTCCAGAGCTCCGTTTGTAATCAAACACACACTGTTTGTTCAGCTGCATGTGCACAGGCATCTTGGATGCAGTCAGGTGATCATTCCAGATCAACCAGATTCAGCACCTGTGATCCCATTAAGTGCTCAGCCAATAGTTGCTTGGGACAACCTATTTAAAGCTGCTGCTGCTGTGATCTGTTCATTGCCTGAACAACACACTTCTCTCCAGTGGATAGTTATTGGCCCCAGTGTTTCTGGCTGCATTACAAAATCAGTGTTTGTGTCCACATTCTCAGACTGCTCATTCCCCTGCTAGATTGGACAATCAGCAAGAACATGAGCAGGAAGATCATCCAGGCTGCTCTGTTCAGATTCAGACCTGCTGCAGGTAATCCCAAGGGTCCCTGATTCGGATCAAGAAATACAGACTAACGTGACAGTTTGACACACTATAAGGGTGTATGTAGTGCTGTGTGTCTGACTAATCATGTAAGACGCAAATGAAAAAGCTTGGAGTATAGATATGCTTTGGTCAGGCAAAGAAGCACACTCTGTAATACAAGTAAGTAGACTCCAAGAGGTAGTTTGTCCACCAAACTCCTCTATCCTGTAAAGACTTTTCCAAACTCTATGATCTGATCCCCCCAATCCATGATAGTTTAAACCAATCTGGAACCTTGAATACATTATTAAAACAAACAGACCCTAGAGTTTCTTACGTAATGTACACTGATACATTCATTGTTAAAGTGGGCACGTCACTTGGATTTAGCTCCCTTCCAGTTTTGGAAAACATTTATGCAAGGCCAAGCTATTTTATATAACGGCCAACATATTATCATTTGAAGCTTGGTATGTTGTGATTTCTTGCCAATACAGACACAGGTACCCATTGCACACGTTCACCATGTATAAGCCAAAAAAACTGGATGCCTCACCTAACAATGTAAACATCAACAATATGTACCAAACATTAATCCCTCAAATTACTGTGTGCTCGGCCCAACACTCTTGGATTAGATGGTGGTAAAGGAATTTGAACATGGAGCCATCATCCTAAAGGGAGGATATCTGTACATTAAGGATTTATACTTCCCTTGGGCAAGGCATAGACAAATGCTGCAAATTATTGTTAACATTGATTAGCATGTTTAAACAGACATAGGTGGTATTACCACACACACACTTTGAAGAGAAACAAAGGTGGAATGTGACTTTGGTCACTACTTTCCACTTTCAGAGGGCAATCTACATGAAAATGGTATTAAGAATAAATTTCACATTTCTACACTACAATAACATTGGCAGGTTCAGCAAACATGTCAAGTGACTGCTGCCTAACAATGTGTGTAATCTGACTAATGTAACTAGTTCTCATGTGGAGTATCTATGTTGGCTGTAAGTTTACATATAGCTGCCTTGACCAATTAGCAAACTAGGGGCCTGATTCATTAAGGATCTTATCTGTCATTTTTTGCTTATCTTAAGCTAATCCACTCTGTTCATGCTCAGAAAAGGGATATAAGAAGCAAAATCCACTGCATAAGTCAAGAATTTCTTACGTTAGGATGAAAATCCATCTTTACTTCACTTTTAGCTCCCTGTTTCTTCGTAACAATAAGCATCTTACCTTTTGCACAAGATAAGAAGATCACTAATGAATCCGGCCCTAGGTGAGGTATTACATAACCCAGCAAATAAACATTGTCAATACACCAAGAAGAGGGTGGAGACTGGAATATTTGCTACACCAAAGGTGGCTAACACATATTGGTATTATGGCCTTGTAGCAAGACTCCACTAGCTTAGTGCCCTAACGCATTCCCCATAATTGTTAGTGTGGGGTTTGTGTCTGGCATGTGGGTGTTGGACCACTTTGAAACAAAGTGCCACTAGCACAAGAGAAAAATATTGTTATCCCATTTGGCCAAGGGCCAAAAGTTGGTAGTGTGTGACCTGACACTGCTAAAATTTTTGCTTTCTTTATATACATTTACCTGTAATGTGATGCCTATATTCCTACGCACATCCCATGTTCGCTCTAAAAGCTGAAAGTGTCCAAACAATTTACTAAGCACCAAACACACATACAAGCCTCCACACTATAGACATTTTCTAAAACTATACATTTACCCCATTGAGCGTGTTTGTAGGCTATGGTGTATCTGTGGCAAAGGAGAAAATAACCACACCTAGATTTCATATATTCATTTTAAAAAAAACCTGTTCCACAATAGTTTTAAAAGCACTACACATGGATTTATGGGTATTAAAATATTAATCAGTGCACTGTAGTAATGGTACAAAATGGCATGACAACTGATTGCCGACACATTTGCAGCATAGGCTAGATTTATTACATATATGAATTCAAATGTGCTGACAAAAACAAAGCAAACAAGGTAATGGTCTGTGTGTGTAAAAGTTCCTTGGATTAAGAGATGACAATCTGGCCAGACTGAAGAGAGACATAAGCAGGCTTGGAGGTCTGGAGAAATTCAACAACATGTAGTGAGACACGAATTGCACAAATCCAAAATCCACGCCAACACACCCTGTTGAACGAAAGGCAACAAATTAATATGGCAATATTAGCTCAGACAACGTGCATTTTGATATCAAGAGGTTGAGCAATGTATTGGCATGTGTAAAAAAGCCAGTAATATAATAGTGTATAATAATGGCTTGTGTGTTTGGACTATACCTAGGATTCTGAATGCACTATTTGACTTAATTTGAAACACCAAACCCATATGTTACATAGCTAGCATCTGCCCATATGTTTTGTTTGTGCAACCACACATTGCAGGCTTAGTAACGACCACATTATTGTCTGGAGCACACTCACTGGCCAATCACATTTTAGTGTAGATAGCACTATACTACTTACATTTGTCAACACCCTTCACCATGGCAACATCCACCAACTCCAAAAGGAAGTGCAATGGCAGAAAAGGCTGCACTGCAGGCCAAGTGTAATCTAAAGGCTGTAGATATAAGAAAAACAAATAAAGTGTCAATAATGTGCACCTCAACACTATATGTGCTGATCAATAAACTGTAGAAAAACCAATCATCAATTATGTTGCCACATTAGGCTGTAGATTTAAACTACCCCATTAACGTGCATTTAGCTAAAGACATTAAGGCTAAACTTAGAGGCATGAAGCTATACTTTCTACACACATTGTAAAGGTAAAATACAGGTAGCCATGGTTTTTCCCCTATTACACATATAAACCATTTCACTAACACACCAGACCATGTCTATTCATATTCCCATTTTCAATTACTATACCTTAGATAATCAACCCTTGACTAAGCTTGCACATGATTTGACCACTGATCTTTTAAATGTGAAGATATTTATGTTTTGTTCCCAAAAAAAAAAAAAATGAAACACATTGACCCCTTACAATGTAACATGCTTTGTCCACTAGAACATTTACTTATTTTTTATCCTTTGCTCTCCTGAATGACTCAAGCACAGAGTGTTAATGTGTCTTTAAGGTAGGGTCTGAAAAACCACACTTCAAATAAAGGTATTAGAAAAAAAAAAACAAACAAAAAAAAAAAACAAACAGCATGGACATTCTTAATGCAAAGTGTTTTAACAAGGGGTATGTAATAAAACAATATCTGGTTTCTACTTACCACACACACAGACAAATGTGGAATGTCAATAGGCAATCACTAGACACCCAAAAAACACAATCCAGGACCAAGATCTGTGAGGGGAGGGTAAACAGGTACAAAATAAATCAATATAGATGGATAATCTTTATGTGTGTCACTACAGTCAAGAGGTATCTATGCAGAGACACATCCCAAGTCTACACAGTTGCCTCAATATTCAAACTCTGCAGCTAATTAAAGACTTTTCCACTAACCTTCAACATAAAATTCTTTACCATTAGGACCTTTCTGCATATTTTTCTATCTGTATCTCACCAATATCTTTTCCTAAAAATAAACATGAGTGTTGAGCAAGGTACAACAATAAACTGCAGCGATTATGAAACATTTCACCATTAAGGGCTACTTACCCAGAACTGTGAATCTCCCATCAACACAGAAGGCCAAGCAAGGTCTTTTTAAGTAGCACTGTAATTAGTGAATTAAATGCAGGTGAGTAGGCCGGAGAGTATGCCGGACACGTCATTAGGAGCACGCAGGTGCGTTCTGATTAGCCAAGTGTGGTTTTGTGTAAAAGTGACCTGACATGTTAGCAACGTTTATTTTCTGTAGGTAAGTAGAGATTATAACGATTATTACAGATGTCATTAATGAGCTAAGCTGTTAGTGTTGTGGCAATAGTATGGGTAAAATAGTTTTAAGTACAATTATATAGTGTAGTGGTTATGTATTTCACCCACCAATACTTTTATTCATGTGTGTGTTTATCTAGGGTTAATATTTTAATACCACGTTATCCATCATGCTGTTCATATTAATTGCAACATGGCCAATTTATCAGGTCTAAGACAGTCATTCAGCTGTGCTCACTAGTTAATGTGCAGTTTGGTGTTGGTGTTTCAATGTGAAGTATACCTCAGTGAATAAAGAAATGAGCTTGCAACAACAAGGTAATGAGTTTGAACCCTGAATGATGCGTGTATGTGGCTAACTTTGGTATATTTACAAGTTTGAGGGTATTTATTCCACTCTGTGACTTAGTATATGTTTTGGTGTGTAAGGTGGCTATATGTAATGTTCAACAGTGTTATCAGCTACAACACAGCAAAGCAGTTGTTGGCAAAGACTTTGGATTTCAAAGACATAGGAATTCTGTACTGGCAACAGTGGAAAAAGCTAAGTGCTCCACCAAATAAAATTGTAGAAATGGGAGCAATAAATGTTCTATTTTTGATTTCTATTTATCAACATGGATATATTTCGATATGCATAAATTGTGACTCTGCATGCACCAAATCTTTCTGGGTTTAATATTTCCAAGTATTGCCATTTTTCCCCATGTTTTAAGGGAAACAACTTATGCTAGAAGTTGCTGGTCATCTTTAATTTGTATTCTATTCCCTTGACATCACCACTTGTACAGTGGTGTAGCAGTTAGGCAATCCACCTTGCAAGCTTGCTACGTGGGTTTGAGTCCTCACCAATTCTCTCACCTCTTAGGGATCATTAATATCCTTACACTATTTGTGTTGCTGTTAAAAGTGTCCCTGTGGTAATAGTACACTTGTTTTAAATTTGCATAAATCATGTGTGTAAAACCCTAAAATATAGTTTTGCGTTATTATATGTCTATTAATATTATTTGTTATTGCAAACGCACCATCACCAACTGTCAAATCAGGCATGTAACATATTGAGACTAATGATATTGGTAATTGTTCAGAATGGTTGGAGATTTATCATAAATATTTATGACAAAGTCTATTGTTTGGGAGACATTTTACATAAAATGAAATAATTACCCATGCAGTGTGCACAACAATTCCGGCAGCCGGAATGAATGTGGAATGCACTGAGGCAACAATTCCGGCAGCCGGAATGAATGTGGAATGCACTGAGGCAACCATTCCGGCAGCCGGAATGAATGTGGAATGCACTGAGGCAACCATTCCGGCAGCCGGAATGAATGTGGAATGCACTGAGGCAACCATTCCGGCAGTGGAATGAATATGGAATGCACTGAGGCAACCATTCCGGCAGCCGGAATGAATGTGGAATGCACTGAGGCAACCATTCCGGCAGCCGGAATGAATGTGGAATGCACAGAGGCAACCATTCCGGCAGCCGGAATGAATGTGGAATGCACAGAGGCAACCATTCCGGCAGCCGGAATGAATGTGGAATGCACAGAGGCAACCATTCCGGCAGCCGGAATGAATGTGGAATGCACAGAGGCAACCATTCCGGCAGCCGGAATGAATGTGGAATGCACAGAGGCAACCATTCCGGCAGCCGGAATGAATGTGGAATGCACAGAGGCAACCATTCCGGCAGCCGGAATGCACTGTGACCTGGATTCTTCCCATAATGCTGAGAAGATATGTGGCTAGCAGTATACAGGCCTATAAAAGCCAGCCCTCTTTACTGAAGAGGCAGTAAGCAGCAGAGGGCGCTATTTCCAGCTAACTAATTTCGGCATTCCGGCAGTTCCGGATTGAGGCCAAAGGCCAAAATAACATCAAACATGTTGCACTTGCGAATTGCATTGATTAGAAAGGGGTATGTAAAGCCAAAAAAACTTAATTTACACAAACATACTAATGGAACATTTGTAAGATAAATAAAAAAAAATTTTTTTAAAAAAATGGCACAGGCAGTCTGTTTTGATATGTATGTATGTTGTGCATATTTCGTTTTGCATTTTAAACGCAAAAGATGCTCCTAAAGGCGTTTAATAGTAGTTTTAGCTAGCTGTATTGGAGTTAAACATGACCCTGGAATTCCTTAACTTTTGTGAAAGATTTGAGACAGGAGTGACGTCAGTTTCACTCATCTGGGCAGAGGGAACGCCTACTATTCTCAAGTGAAAAAGCATAACGCCTACTTTACTCAAGTACTATCTCATCTCCGCCCAGTCCGCGCCTACTCTCCGCCCATTCCCACCCATATGTTCTCAAGTGGTCAGCAGTCATCTCAAATCTATTTGCGTTGGAGTTTGAGATTGAGTCGCCTTTTGAGAGCTGTATCTGCCGTGCTTGAGTAGCGTATGTAGTGTTTTGCGCTGCTTAAGTGTTGTTTCGCGCATGCGCAGAGCCATTTAGCAGATGCGTATGCGTTTGCGAACTTTGATGAATCGGGCCCCTCTAGCGGTGATTGTAGCAACAGGGTTAAAATTGTTGGGTGGAAAGAACAGAGCATTGCGGTGTGTCTGTGTTCCACATAGAAGAGTATTGTTGGCCGGAAGGAACAGAGCATTGCGGTGTATCTGTGTTCCGTGTAGATTGGTGTTGTTCAACATGGGTGCTAAGCATACGCTAGAGATGGCCAGTGTACTGCCTAAGGAAGGGCCTATTGGTTCAGCGAGATTTCTCATGTGTAAGAAATATGGTGCATACGCAACTGCGTATTGCGACACGTGGGTCAAGATGACCAAAGATTGTGATAGGCCTTTCCCAACAATAGGGAGTTTTAATGCAGAGGTACTAAATACTGTAAAAGATAAAGTATGGTTGTTTAAGTCAACAAAAAAGAGAAATAGAAATAATGATTGTTTAAAATTGTGGCAAAAGGAAGGTAACACGTGGCAGAGCAGCGAATGCACAGTGGAAGTAGGCGTGGCGAAAAGCACGCGCACGGCGGAAGTAGCCGTTGAGAAGCGTGGCGAACGCAGCGCAAGCACGCCCCCGCCACATTATGTGGCGGGAGCGATAAGTACAACCGTTATTAAAACTGAAACAAGGAAAATTGCTAAGTTGTATCCTGTTTTAAGCCAGTTTAAAACAAGTGTATCAGAAGATGAACCCACTGTGATTTCGGCCATTGCTCATGCTGTTGATATACTAGAGGTTCAGCGTAAGTATGGGAAGGGAGCAAGGGCGGAGATAGGTGAGAGCAGTGTGATCACTAGGAGTCATAGCGTTCTAAATCTTGAAACAGCAGATCCGGTAGTGACTTCTGAAACCAGTGAACCAGTGGGTGCATACCCAGTCAGCACAATATCCGTTCCCAATGGGAAACCGGATAAGGATGGTGTAGTTCCTTTAAGAAATGTTACAATGCATTGTCCCTGGACTAGATCAGAATTACGTTCCATTATGACTGAATTCCCAGATCCTAGAAAAGAGTTGGCAAAGTGTCAGAAATTTGTTAAAAACTTAGGAAATGCACACGAACCAACCGATAAGGATTGGCGTGTAGTGTTGAGGGCGTGTCTTCCTCCCCATACTGACATACAAAAATTTATTAAAGATTGTTTGTTGGATGAAGATGACACCTTGACTGATGAGATTAACCAAGAAAATATAGAACAAATTGTCAAACATTTAGCCATCTATTTTCCAGTAGTAGTAAATTGGAGTAAGATTTTCACCATAAAACAAAAGGATAGTGAAACAGCCTCAGATTACTTTGCTAGAGCTATAGCAGCGATAACACGGTTTACTGGGATATCCAACATAGGTGAGGACCCACATCACAGAGAGGTAGCTGTAGGAGTATTAATGGAAGGCCTTAGAGAAAATTTAAAGACGAGAGTACAAACCACATTACCTAATTGGAGAGGCATCACAGTAGATTCTCTTAGGGAGTCTGCTGTGGAGCATGACAAAAACCTTTTTAGGAAAAAGGAAGAGAAAAGTGATAGGTTAATGACGGTAAGTATACAGGCTCTAGAGGGGATGCATACATGACCACCAGCATACAACCCACATAATAAGAAATATAGAATAATCAGATGTTTCAAGTGTAACGAAGAAGGCCATTTCGCAAGAGATTGTAAAAAAGCAAGACAGGATACACATATGGATAGGGAATCATATAGGTATCCTCCACGGAGAAAAAAACATAGGCAAGAGAACACACAGTTACCTGCGCATGTTATAGCAGCAAATGCTGCGCGGGAAAGCAATAGTCAGCACTAGGGGTCAGGTCATACCTGTATTCTACAGCCAGTGAGCTTAACTGAGAGTCTGAGAGAAAAACCAACAATGATAGTTGACATAGCTGGTAGGAAACAAACCTTTCTTGTAGATACAGGGGCGGCCCGATCTGTGATAACCTCTCCTTTTAATCTACAGGTGACCAATAAAACCATTCCAGCCATGGGGGTAATGGGCAAAGTGTTGCATTATCCTCTAAGTAAGCATTCGTTTCTCTTGTCTGCGGCGGCTCCTACTAACTTGCTGGGAAGAGACTTGTTATGTAAAATGGGATGTGTCATATACTGTACTTCAGATGATGTGTTCTTAGATATACCGGAGAAGATCGCACATGAGGTGCAGGATATATTGAACACCCCTCAAAGGTTAATGTTACACTCTCCTGTTATAGAATTAAGTCAATCTCAAGTAAAGGGGATGTTGCTGGAAATACCAGGTTCACTATGGACCAGAGATGGACAGGACACTGGACTGATGGCAAACGTAGCCCCTGTCATGGTCAATCTAAAAAGTGGTAGGATAGCTCTAAAAATCCCACAGTATCCATTAAAACCGGAGGTGGAACTAGGGGTATATCCTGTTATTTAGAGGCTGTTACAACAAGGGATTTTAATTCGTACAGCCAGTACAGCAAATAGTCCCATTTTCCCTGTGAAGAAGAATGGGGGGAGGGGCTATAGATTAGTCCAGGATTTAAGGGGAATTAATAAAGTTGTTGAGAGCCAATTCCCCGTAGTGCCGAATCCAGCTGTCATCCTCATGCAGATTCCACCGTCTGCTAGTCACTTTACTGTGATTGATCTATGTTCTGCTTTCTTCTCAGTCCCTCTTCACCCTGACTGCCAATACCTTTTTGCATTCTCCTACTGGGGAGTGCAATACACATGGACCAGACTACCCCAGGGGTTCATTGACAGCCCCAGTATTTTCTCCCAAGCCTTACATGACTGTTTGCAATCCTTTCATCCCCCACAATGGGTCTGTTCTAATTCAATATGTGGACGATTTGTTGCTGTGCTCTGATTCTTTTATGTCATGTTTACATGATACTAAATTGTTGTTGCTTCATCTTTCACAAATAGGGCACAAGGTGGCAAAGGATAAATTACAGCCATGTCAGGCTTAGGTCAAATACTTAGGACACAGCCTCACTTAAGGGGCTAAGACACCTGACAACCGACAGGATTGAGGCCATACAACACATGACTCTGCCGCAGAGCCAGAAGCAGATTCGCACTTTCCTGGGGATGTGTGGATACTGTAGATCCTGGATCCCAGATTTTTCTATTCTGGCATTACCATTGCAGGAGCTAGTCTCTTCGTCAAAACCAGAACGTGTTGTACACACAGAAGAGTCAGAGCAAGCGTTCTTTAATCTTAAAGATAGTCTGACTAGAGCACCTGCATTGGGAATACCTGATTATGAAAAGCCTTTTGAGCTATACTGTACAGAAGCTGATGGTTGTGCAGCAGGTGTCCTCACACAGAAACATGGTGACGCTAGCAGACCGGTAGCATACTACAGTGCACAATTGGACAATGTGGCAAGATCACTCCCAACATGTCTCAGAAGTGTAGCAGCAACTGCTCTTCTGGTAAGTAAGAGCGAGGACGTAGTATTAGGACATAATTCAACTGTCTATACACCCCATTCTGTATCAGCTCAGTTAAATTCAGCTCAAACCAGACATGTTTCTTCAGCTAGATTCACAAAGTGGGAACTAGCCCTGATGGCACCCTCAAACATCACCATCAAACGATGTAGCACCTTAAATCCAGCTACATATCTTCCATATGTGTCTCTAGAGACACAAAGGGTGGGAGGTGAGGAGACCCTGGTTGATGATGAGTTAGGCAAGAATACTGACACGCATGACTGTATGGAACACCTGAATTAGACCTTTACTGCAAGGCCCGACATACGTGACACCCCCTTAGAAAATGTAGATTTTACGTTTTATACAGACGGAAGTTGTCATAGACAGACAGAGACGGGAGAGCTATGTACTGGTTACGCTGTGGTAGACGATCAGGATGTGGTAGAAGCTGAACCCCTTGGCCCCCTTCACTCAGCCCGGGTGGCGGAACTAGTAGCACTAAGGAGAGCGTGTGAATTGGCAGAGGGTAAATTAGCCAATATATATACTGACTCTAGGTACGCCTTCGGGGTAGTGCACGATTTTGGGGCCCTTTGGCGTCTTAGAAACTTTACGACAGCAGCAGGTACGCCAGTGGCACACTCACAACACATAAAAGGACTTCTGACAGCGATACAGTTACCCAGAACAGTAACCGTCATAAAGTGCAAAGCCCATACCTTTGAAGAAGATCCAGTGTCATTGGGCAACAACAGGGCAGACGAAGCTGCTAAATGGGCAGCAGGGCAACTTATGACTGTATCGACCGAGACTATGATGGTTTATCAGACATTAGACATGCAGAAATTAATTGAAATGCAAGATTTGTGTTCCCTGCAGGAAAAGGCGGTCTGGAAGGCGAAGGGATGTGGTCAAGAGTCCTTAGGACTCTGGAGGGATGGACAAGGTAAGCCTGTAGCTCCCCGAACGTACTATCCAAGCCTGGCTAAAGCAGCACACAGCCTGACTCACCTGGGTAAAGAAGGTATGTGCAAACTGGTGAGAGCATACTGGTGTGCTCCCGGATTTTCCTCTCAGGCTGGTAAGAAGGCAATGTCATGTCTTACTTGCTTGAGGAAAAATGTCTGGAAAACTATTCCAACTGAGCCATCCCACATTCCTCCTACAGACGGACCTTTTCAGGTAATACAAATTGACTATATTTAATTACCACCATGCAGGAATCTAAAGTATGTGTTAGTTTGTATTCATGTGTTTTCCGGTTGGGTAGAAGCATATCTGGCAGCCACTAATACTGCTGTGTTCACTGCAAAGAAAATTGTACAAGACTTTGTATGTAGGTTCGGTATCCCTAGAATCATTGAAAGTGATAGGGGTACCCACTTTACTGGTGATATCTTCCAAAATATGTGTAAACTCATGGGAATCGGTAGCAGACTCCACACCCCTTACCGACCACAAGCCAGTGGTAAGGTGGAGAGAGTAAATGGTACTATAAAGAACAAGCTTGGTAAGGTAATGGCTGAAACTGGGTTGGCATGGCCTGAGGCTTTGCCATTGGTCCTCCATAGCATTCGGACCACTCCTAGACCTCCTCTTAATCTGTCCCCCTTTGAGATACTGTTCGGACGACAACCTCATTTGATCGTGAGTCCACAAGACGACTTGAAGTGTAATAATGAAGTGACTGTACAATATCTTATAAGAATGAGTAGACAGCTAAAGCAACAACAACAAAAACTAAAAATGCTGTCACCTGGTATGCCAGAAACGAACTGTCATGATGTTGAACCTGGAGACTATGTTATGATCCGCAATTTCTTACGTTCAGGTTGTTCAACAGACTGTTGGGAAGGCCCGTACCAAGTTCTGCTGACCAGTACTACATCACTGAAGGTTGCAGAGAGAGACACTTGGGTCCATTTCATCCACTGCAGGAGAGTCCATAATCCAGAGAAAGTGCAAGATAAAACTGAGACCAACAACATAGATCTGTCACTTGTGAGTCTGTTCCGGGAGACCTAAAGCCTGCAGTCGAGACACCTGAACCAGAGTCGTTGCCCCAGAACTATCTTTCCAGCGATGGAGTGGCGGTTTTTGTTTTTCTTTTGTTCCAGGATTTTCCTTGTTTTTACTCTTTCTAGGACATTCTATTTTTGTGAAGGAGGATGGAGGAGAGTTCTGGTAGTGATACGGATGAAATGGAGGCAGAGGAAAAGTTATTAGAGTACTCAGAGCAGCCCATTATCAAGCTTGGTCCGGGGGTTATGAAAAGGTCTGCTAGCTCAGGAACTCGGAGGCAGTGTGAGGGGCTATTGTCTGATGAGTATTGTATCTGCAAGTTTTGCGACTCCCTAGTTGAAGAGAGATGCATCCATCGATGCCAGTCCCCCAGTACTCTGAATATAGGCGGGCATCCTTTGGAGGATTATCACTCCCTGGTGGGTAAGGTGCTAAACCAAACCGAGTGTTGGGTGTGCTCTCACGTGCCGCAAGGGCAGCATAATATAGGACTAGTGCCATTCCCTCTAAACATATCTGAAGTACTCGAATTGAGGGGTGGGAGGCCCATAGACGGGAGGTACAATAACACTAGGTCCCCTAGGCTTCGACAATACTCCATAGACAGATCTTTGCTGTGCCTAAATATCTCTCATGCAAAACGTCTAGAGAATTGGGAAGCTGACCCATCAGATCAGACAATGGCTCGCCACACTCATTTTAGAGGGAGACTCACAAGGTCACCAATAGGCAGGAATGTTGATGGAAGTCACAAACTAGGGCGTATAACCAAACATAAGAAAGTAGCCATTGGAAAAGTCTCTATAGATAATTGTAAGAATGTCATCCATGCTGACACGTGTCGGGAGCAAATGGAGACACTAGGCATGGGTAGTGTTATCAAAACTCTGTGTGATATAATTAATGGGCATACTGTTCCTTATGTTTTCCCTGATGATGTGTATTTTGTTTGTGGAAGGAAAGCTTATTCCTGGGTGACTCAGAGTTCCAAGGGCTTGTGTTTCTTAGCTAAACTAGTTCCTGAAATCATGACTATTACTCATGAAGAAATGGTTGGTATTCACAAGACTACATCACCACCATACGTACACACACAGTATGAACACCGTGGCAAGAGAAATATGATTCCTGGTGAGGAACCCATAACTACAAAATTGATTAGTGAAACTGCTGGTTTCCAAGTTATGGTAGCCCTAGATCTCACCAGGACCGCTCGGGGAACATTAAACTTTAAATATATCCAAGACCTAGCTAAATTAATAGATAATATCACCGAGATGTATGATGACACTTTCAGGTATACTGGAAGGGAGCTACAAGCATACAAGAAGGAGTTGGTGCAACATAGACTGGTACTAAATTATCTCACCTCTATTACTGGTGGGTACTGTGTGACACTGGCCACCCAGTTCGGTGTAAAATGTTGCACGTACATCACCAATAATACGGATGACCCTAAAGAGGTTATAGACCGGAAGATGGATGAAATTTTGCAACTGAAATGGGAATTTCGAAAGAACCATAATTCTTCGTTATATGAGGTCGGGGAAAAGGTGGCAGGTTGGTTCTCATGGTTGAACCCTGTGAAATGGTTCTCTGGTCTGTGGGAGTGAGTACAGGAAATGGTTGCTAGTGTAGGTAAGCTCCTTCTCCTTATACTGGGTGTCATCTTAGCAATTGGTTTATTTGTCAAATGTGTTCCTACTGTGTTGAAGTGTGGAAAATGGTCTCATAGGAGTAACACAGAGAAAGAGACTGAAAGGGTGGTGAGAGATACCGATATCATGGTCTGTGAAGAAGTATTGTATAATCCTGAACTTGAAACGGTGATTGGGTGATAGTTTATTACACTATCAAAGGGTGGAGCTGTCGAAGTCAGCAAATTGGATAAAGTCATTTCAATTAAAGTCGAGCAAACTTGGTTGTCTTTGTCTGAAAAGATGCGTACGGTACACTATGACGTATAAGGGCACGCTACGGCGTGGAAGGGCGTACGCAGCTGCAACACATGGCAGCTACAGTATTTGGTCTTTTACTATACATTCGCACAAACACGCATACTTGTAAAATAGTACACATTAATGGTAGTTGCAACACATAGTCATTTATGTCGAAATACAGTAGTATTTATGTTATATATTATAAGTTATATGCACATTAGTGAAATATATGGAACAGGTTGAAGGAATCATATCATGTGTGGTATCATAATAAACCTCTTAACATTTGCTACTGTTTGGTTCACTCTGCGAAGGAATAGCAGAGTGCATACACAAGTTATGAATGATAGGGAATTATGAACTACTTAAGACTAAGGAATCTTGGCGGGAAGAGCAGAGCATACCCCCTGGAGAGATGACCTCCTCCTTTGGATTCTTTAGTATGAACTAGCCAATGATGACAACTCCTTGGACCTTCCTGAAACCTGGACCAATAGAAGCAAGCTATACCATCTCCATTGTATTACTGTATTTCTGTGTGCATATAAGCAGCAGCTTCTCATCTAGTGTTCAGATATCTTGTCCCTAGACTTCAGGATTGAATGACTGCACACTGGATCCAGAGCGCCTGCGATAAGTAACGGCTGTATTTATTATCACTTCGCTTGAACATATTATACTACTTTTTGCGAATAAATCTTTGTGCGTTGGAAACACAAATCTAGGTTCGACAATCGTTATTGGTTAGCGACAATACGCACTTAACAGTTGCCAGGCGGCAAGATTACTTGGGAGACCCCACCACTACAATTGAACATTGGTGCTCTCCATTCGGAATCCATAGTCTTCCGTCTTATCGAATGTCCATCAGTTCCTTTAATTCTGGGCCACCCCTGGCTATCCCATCATAACCCCGTCATGGATTGGGTAAAAGGAGAAATTGTTTAGTGGAGCCCTCATTGTACACAGTCTTGCTTGACACTACCTCTGCGTATGGTTCAGTCTACTCCGGAGCAGCTCCCTTCACAGTATCATGACTACCGGGATGTTTTCTCTAAAAATGCTGCTGACACTCTACCACCGCACCGGGACTTCGACTGTGCAATTGAGCTCATTCCGGGCTCTAAATTACCCAAGGGACGCTTGTACTCTCTCTCCGGTCCTGAGACCAAATCCATGCAAGAGTATATTGATGAAAACTTGGAGAAAGGCTTCATCAGGCCATCCAAAGCCCCAGTAAGAGCAGGGTGCTTCTTTGTGTCCAAGAAGGACGGCGGACTCAGACCCTGTATCGATTATCGAGGGCTGAACCTTATTACAGTTAAGAACACCTATCCCCTTCCCCTCATCTCCGTACTTTTTGATCAACTGAGAGGGGCAACGATCTTCACAAAAATTGATCTTCGTGGTGCCTATATTCTCATACGTATTAGAGCAGGTGATGAGTGGAAGACGGTATTCAACACGCTCTCGGGCCACTACGAATATCTGGTCATGCCGTTTGGCCTTAGTAATGCTCCTGCTGTATTCCAGTATTTGATTAATGAGATGTTACATGAGTTCCTGGGACACTTTGTTGTTGTCTACTTAGATGACATTCTCATATATTCCAAATCATTGTCTGTGCACCAGGGTCTTACAGAAATTGCGGGAACATCACCTCTACGCTAAACTTGAGAAATGTTCGAGGTTCAGAATGTAACCTTCTTGGGCTATTTAATTTCCTCAGAAGGTTTCTCCATGGACCCAAACAAGGTCCAGGCAATCCTGGATTGGGTACAACCCAATAACCTCAAGGCGGTCCAGAGATTCCTGGGATTCGCCAATTATTACAGGAGATTTATTGGCGGTTTCACGGACATCGTGGCTCCTATCGTCACCTTGACCCGCAAAGGAGGTGATCCAGCTGTTTGGTCACAACAGGCAATAACTGCATTCAAAACCCTGAAGAAAGCTTTTGTGTCCGCTCAGGTCCTCAGACACCCGGACCCTAAGGTACCGTTTATTCTTGAGGTAGATGCCTCTGACGTCGGTGCTGGAGCCATCTTGTCACAAAAAGATCCTCAGACCCACCGCTTGCATCCATTTGCCTTTTTTTCCCGTCAGTTCTCCTCAGCGGAAACCAACTATGACGTGGGAAACCGAGAATTGTTGGCAATTAAATGGGCCTTTGAGGAATGGCGACACTGGTTGGAAGGCGCTGCACACCAGATCTCCGTCATAACGGATCATAAGAATCTGCAGTATATACAGTCAGCCAAACGTCTGAACCCCCGACAGGCTCGTTGGTCGCTGTTCTTCACTCGGTTTAACTTTATTATCACCTATCGTCCTGGTTCTAAAAATATTCAAGCGGACGCCCTGTCCAGAAGTTTCCTGGCACATCATGCTCCGGTCACTAGCCCAGAACCTATTGTTCCTGTGTCTATGATCCACGCCGGATTAACTCAAGATTTGAGCTGTACCTTACAAAGCTTCCAGAGGTTGGCTCCTGATAATACTCCGGTAGGATGCTTGTTTGTTCCTGTTCATCTAAGAAAGGCAGTCCTTACTGAAGCACACAATAGTCAGTCTGCTGGACATCCTGGAGTCTTCAAAACATTGGAAATCCTTTCCCGTACTGTATGGTGGCCATCACTGTCTGCCGACATCAAGAGTCACGTCTTGTCTTGTGAAGTTTGTGCCAGGAACAAAGTTCCCAGGACTCGCCCGGTAGGTCAGTTGGTTCCGTTGGCCGCTCCTGCAAAGCCTTGGACACATTTGTCCATGGACTTTATCGTTGATATACCACCTTCTGCGGGACATAATACCATTTGGGTCGTGGTAGATCGCTTCAGCAAAATGGCACATTTCATTCCATTAACCTGACTTCCTACTGCTCGAGATCTAGCCACTCTCTTCATACAGCATATTTTCTGTCTCCATGGACTTCCTTCTGATATCATTTCTGATCGTGGATCACAATTCATTGCACAGTTGTGGAAATCTTTCTGTACCCTACTCGGAATTAAAATCAGTTTGTCATCCGCATACCACCCTCAGTTAAACGGTCAAACCGAAAGGGTTAACCAGGCCTTAGAGCAATTTTTAAGATGCTACACATCAGAATTCCATGATAACTGGTCCTCCTTGTTACCCTGGGTGGAATTTGCTTGTAATAACTCATGTCATTCATCCACCAAAGTCTCTCCGTTTTTTTGCAATTATGGCTTTCACCCCAGATCCAACTCCTTATACTCACTCAAATTTGTTGGTATCCAGGAGATCCGCTCCACTGCCAGGGACCTCAGACTTATCTGGACGAAGGTACACTCATCTTTGAGACGAGCTTCATTTGCTGCAAAAAAAAATTCTGACCGCCACCGTACTATTTGCTCTCTCAAGGTGGGTCAGAAGGTATGGCTCTCTACAAAAAATATCAGGCTCAGACAGCCTTGCAAAAAGTTGGGCCCTAAGTTCATTGGACCATTCTCCATTATCAAGAAAGTTAATTCCGTAGCATTCAGGTTAAAAATTCCGGTTTCGTTAAGGATCGCCAACATATTTCATTGTTCATTGTTGAAGCCTGTACTGTATCCGAGCCAATCTCCAAGTGTGCCTAGGAGAAATTCGAATGGACCACGGAGATATGAGGTCCAAAGGATCCTGGATTCCAAAAGAGTGCAAGGGCAGGTGCACTTCCTGGTACAATGGAGGAACCGCGGGTTAGAAGAGCGGTCTTGGGTTCCGCGGAGACCACTCCATGCCCCTAAGCAATTGAAGGAGTTTTTCAAGAGATTCCCAAGAAAACCAGGATGTCGGGGTCCCTCGACCCCTCCTCAAGGGGGGGTACAGTTACGAGCCGCGGCGGTGCCCAGCCGCCTCGACTCTCCTACCTGCGTCCCGGCCATCGCTATGGCGACCGGGACATCACTTCCGCCTATGACCCGGCCATTGCCGGGGCAACGGAGGGACGCTTCAGCGCTGCGTCCCGGCAATGAGAAGCCGGGCACAAGCGCCCATCAATATTACTAGCCTGCGGGCTAATGAATTTAGGTGCAGGGGGCTGGGTATTATCAGAGCCAGGCTCTGATTGGCTGTCCTCACTATTTAAGGCAATGAGGTCTGCTACCTCATTGCCGGTTATAGCTTCTGTGCTCCAGTCTGCTGACCTGCTAGTTCCTGTTCCTGTATTCTGATACCACTTCTGACTCCCCGTGTATGACCCTTGGCTTTGAATTGGACTTCGCTCGTGTTTCCTGTGACCCTGATCTCTGGCCTATTTACCGGTTCTGCTATTTGCCTGTGACCCCTGACCTCAGCTTGTTTACCGATACTGTTGTCTGCTGCCGGCCCTTGACTTCTGCGTGGACCTGACTCCTTGCCTGGGTTCTCCCCAGCCGGTACACACTTCACGACCCTCTGTCAGTCTGCGGCCCAGTCTGTCCCCACCATCAGGGGCTCCAGTGAACACCTGATTGGCAGAGTAGATTCCGGGTTGTGTTGTGCCGGCTGGAGGGGTTCCTAACACATAGAAAGTTTTAAAAAGATGTTATCGTCATCATCTTCAGCTTCATCCTCACCCTCATCAGTGTGTACGTCATCATCACAGACTATCAATTCATCGCCGCTTGAATCCGCCATTAGAGAACAGTCAGTGCTTGGATGTCGTTGATGGTGAAGGCCTTCCTCGTGGAAGATGTAGTTCATTCTTATAAACATCATTTTCTCCACATTTTTTGGAAGTAACCTTCGACGGCGATCACTGACTAAGTTCCCTGCTGTACTGAATACTCGTTCAGAGTACACACTGGAGGGTGGGCAGCTTAGGTATTGCAAAGCAAGTTTGTACATGGGTTTCCAAATGGCCTGCTTTCCTCCCAGTAAGAAAAGGGACTGTCTGACATTTCCATATCAATTACCTCTTGAAAATAATTCTCCACCATCCTTTGCATGTTTATGCTCATATTGGATGGAGTTATGGGCAAGGTGACACATTTTTTTGAAAAATACTTCAAACGAGCCCAGACGATAATTTTATCTGGTCTGCCCCCTGCGTCTTCCCTGCTTCTTTTTGGGAAATGTAATTTTTTACGAGCAGCAGCAGCTTGAGAAAGTGAAGGAGGACACGTTGTGAAGCCGAGGCCCAGTTCAGCGGCCAACTTGCTGAGCAATAGCTCCTTGCAAAAGTTCACATCTCGCTCATTTACAAGTGAAGACTCAATGTAGGTCTTAAACCTTGGATCAAGCACAGTGGCCAAAACGTATTGATCCGAGTTCAAGATCTTAATAACTCGAGGATCATTGTGAAGCGAATGAAGTACTTGATCGACAAGGCCAACATACTTTGCTGAATTGCTTTCTTTCAGCTCCTCCTTCAGTTTCTCAAGCTGCTTTTCCAATAGTCTAATTAAGGGAATGACTTGGCTCAAACTAGCAGAGTCTGCACTCACCTCACACGTCACAACTTCAAATGGTTTCAGCACCATGCACAGCACTGAAAGGATTCCCCACTGTGCAAGAGTGAAATACATCCCCCCCTCCTTTCCCAATGTCATGGCTTGTGCAATATGCTTGGATGGCTTTGCGCTGTTCCTCCATCCTCTGAAGCATGTACAGGGTGGAATTCCACCTAGTTACCACCTCTTGCTTAAGTTGGTGGCAGGGCAAGTTAAATTGCTCTTGGAGCTGCTGTAATCTCCTACATGCTGTGGCTGAATGCCTGAAAAGGCCTGAAATTTCACGGGCCACCGAAATCATCTCCTGCACCTCACGGTTATTTTGTAGGAAGCTCTGCACCACCAAGTTGATGGTGTGAGCAAAACAGGGAATGTGTTGGAAAGCACCCAGCTGTAATGCTTGCACTATATTGTTGGCGTTATCAGAAATGACATATCCTGGGGAGAGTCCAAGTGGTATAAGCCATGTATCAATCACATCTATTAGTTTGCGTAAGAAATTGTCAGCTGTATGCCTGTTAGTGAAGCCTGTGACAAATGTTACGTAGTGGTGTACATGCTGCTGCTGTTCCTGCTGGTGAAGGTGAATGACCAACCCAGTGGGCTGTCACAGTCATATAGTCTTTAGTTTGGCCACTTTCACATCTCCACATATCTGTGGTTAAGTGGACAGTGGGCAGAATGGCATTTTTCAGCACAATCTCTACATTTTTACACACTTTTTGGTATAATTGTGGAATTGCTTTACGGGAGAAATGGTGTCGCGATGGAATTCTGTAACGCGGACACAAAACCTCAAGTAACTGTGAAAAACCAGCTGCGTTTATTGTGGAGATTGGACGCAGATCTATCACTAGCATTGCAGCCATGGCGTCTGTGATTTGCTTGGCGATTGGGTGACTGCTGTCATATTTGCTTCCCCTCGCAAATGATTGTTTCACAGTTAATTGCTAAAATGTAGGACTGCTCATTTTCTTGACCTGCCTCTGGGATGACGATTCACCCCCAGCAGCAGCAGCAGTGTAACTAACGCTTTCTTCAGAGGAATCAATAATAGTGCAGGAGTCATCCAGCCTTAATAAGTGGGATGCAGGGCTAACTCTGAGCGCTACTGAGGATATTGATGAGGATGGTGTGGTGGGTGTATTTTGTAGCTGTCGGGATGTCGGTGACCGGAGGATCTTAGCTGATGATGGAGTGCTTGTAATTTTTTTGGAAGAACTTTCAGCTTTTCTCAACACTTTGCCATGAACTCTGATTAAATTGCGTAACATAGACGAGGTTCCAAGATGGTTAAGGTCCCTCCCTCGACTGACTGTGGCTTGACATACACTACAAATGGCTATACAATTGTTGTCTGGATTTGGGTAGTGTCACTCACCGGACTGTGAGTGCCATTTCTCCTGTGTTCAGGAACCGTGGCCGTCCGCCATCCCGAGGGTCTGCGCATGTGCAGCCCTTATGAAACCTTTAGTACCTGTTGCTTTTAATTAATTGGATGATCAGGCATCCCTCCCTATTTAAACCACCTGTGATCATTACATAGTTGCCTGATCTTGGAGTCTCATTCCCCATGAGCCTCTGAAGGTGTTCCTGTGTTTCCTCGTGTATTCAGCTCCAGCTGATTCCTGTCTACTACGTTTGTGGTTTCCAGACCACTTCAACTCTCCTGTGTTCATCGTGCCTGCACTCAGCTGATTCCTATCTGCTACTGCTGCCGGATTCCAGTCCGCCTCAACTCTCCTGTGTTCATCGTGTCTGCTCTCCGCTGCCTCCGTTACTACTGCCGGATTCCAGACCGTCTCTACTCTCCTGTGTTCAGCGTGCCTTCCCTCCGCTGCCTCCGCTACTACTGCCGGATACCAGACAGCCTCAACTCTCCCGTGTTCATCATGTTTCCAGTTTTACTTACTACTGCTTCCTGAGTATTGCTACGTTGATTACTGGTTACCTTCCGTGCGCTGCCCCAACCTGATTACCACTTCCATCCTCCAGTGGTCTCTCCTCCTGCCGGCGTTCAGCCGTTCAGGTATCTCTGCACGTCTCCTTGACAGCCTGCTCTCCTGAACCGCGGTATGCATACTTTCCATTGACTTTGCTATTGTATTGCATATCCGTCTGGACTGTGTTGTGTTCATCTCCGGAGTCTTCCATCTACTGAAGCTATTGTTACTATTGACTTTGTTTCCTATTACCTGGATCTCTATAGTGACTTTGTATACTTCAAGCAGCGCTTGTCAGTTATTATTATATTGTGGTTATCATCGTGGGATCAAGTTCCGTGTGCCCCGTGTATCCTCTGCATTCCATTCATATCCTCGTGCCCCTCCTCACATATATATAGCAGTGGTACAACTTGCTGAACGCAGACCACTGACTCCTGTTTCCCATTGGCATCAGTTCCAAGTATCCTCTCACATAAGCAGTGGTACAACTTGCTGTACGCAGACCACTGACTTCCCCGTTACCTACTTGCACCTGGAATCCATTCCTTCACTATAGACAGTGGTACAACTTGCTATACACAGACCACTGACTTTCACTACCTCCTCTCTACTCCTGGACATTCCTCCTCACTATAGCAGTGGTACAACTTGCTGAACGCAGACCACTGACTCTCCTCACGTTTACTTGTCCATCTGGTTCCTCGTGTACATACATCTAAGTCATTACCAGTTGCTGCTAGTCATAGACTTTCCTTGAGCATTCTCTCACCATCTGCTGATTCTCCTGTTCCGTTGTCACCCTGCTACCAGAGGACCATAGTACCAGCTATATTACTCTGGTAAGAACATCATCTGGTGATATCCTGGGCAAAGACTCCTAGTGCCCGTGACAGTTAGAAATAATTCCACACATAAGAAGTGGAATTTTTTGTTTTATGCCCAGGCATGACACAGGGGCGGACCCAGACATTTGCCCTACCCGGGGCGATTTTAGGGGGGGCGATTTAGGCCCCGCCCCCTTTCTGTGTTCTAAGGCTGCCGGCGGTTGCACAGTATGTGCAAGTCCGTTCAGCAGTGAAAGTGTGCTGTCCCGCTGCTCTGATTGTGTTTAAAACACAATCAGAGCAGCCAGGCAGCACACTGTCACTGCTGAACGGACCTGCACAGTGTGCAGCTGTCGGCAGCAAGCCCCCCCCTGGATCCGCCACTGGCATGACAATGGCCTTTTTCTTGTCACGTGCCAGAACTGCTGCCACTGGTGCAGGACTTACACAAACAACCTCATCCTCATCAACATCCTCATTAGCGCCCTCGTCGCCTACACAAATCTCCCCCTCATCCTCTTCTAATTCTAAAGTGGAATCCTCAATTTGGGTATCACCGGCTACAGTCGGGCTATTAAGGCACACATCAGCAGAATGCTCACGATTAGGCATCCCACTGTTTGATGGACTCTCCACTGTCACTCACCGGACTGTGAGTGTCGCTTCTCGTGTGTTTAGGAACCGTGGTCGTCCACCATCCTGAGGTTCTGCGCATGTGCAGCCCTTTCAAACCTTCAGTACCTGTTGCTTTTAGTTAATTGGCTGATCAGGCAACACTCCCTATTTAAAGCACCTGTGGTCAATACCTCGTTGCCTGATCTTGGAGTCTCATTCCCCATGAGCCTCTGAAGGTGTTCCTGTGTTTCCTCGTGTATTCAGCTCCTGCTGATTCCTGTTGTTCGTTTGTGGTTTCCAGACCACTTCAACTCTCCTGTGTTCATCGTGACTGCACCAGCTGATTCCTATCCACTGCCTCCGTGCTTCTACAGTATCCTGTTCACTTCAACTCTCCTGTGTTCATCGTGACTGCACCAGCTGATTCCTATCCGCTGCCTCCGTGCTTCTACAGTATCCTGTTCACTTCAACTCTCCTGTGTTCATCGTGACTGCACCAGCTGATTCCTATCCGCTGCCCCCGTGCTTCTACAGTATCCTGTTCACTTCAACTCTCCTGTGTTCATCGTGACTGCACCAGCTGATTCCTATCCGCTGCTTCCGTGCTTCTACAGAGTCCTGCTCACCTCAACTCTCCAGTGTTCATCGTGTCTGCAGCCAGCTGATTCCTATCCGCTGTCTCCGTGCTTCTACAGTGTTCCTGCTCGTGTCAACTCGCCTGTTTTCATCGGGTCAGCGCTCCGCTGCTTTCATCTCAGCTACTGGTTATCAGACCGCCTCAACTCTCCCGTGTTCTCCAGGTGTCCAGTTCCATATACTACTGCTTCCTGAGTATTGCCTTGTTTTTACTGGTCTACCTACCGTGCGCTGCACCAACTTGGTTACCGCTTCCATCTTCCAGTGGTCTCTCCTCCTGCCGGCCTTCAGCCGCTCAGGTATCCCTGCACGTCTCTCTGACAGCCTGCTCTCCTGAACCGCGGTATGCATACTTCTCATTGACTGTGCTTGTGTATTGCATATCTAGCTGGACTGAGTTTGTTCTCCTCTGGAGATCCTATCCACTGAGACTATTGCTATCATTTGACTGTGTTTCCTATCTGCCTGGATAGTAATTGTGACTCTGTATTTTTGTGCAGTGCTGCTCAGTTATTATTATATTGTGCATATCATCGTGGGATCAAGTCCTGTGTGCCCGGGTATACTCTGCATTGCCTTCATCTCCTCGTGCTCCTCCTCACATATATATTGCAGTGGTACAACTTGCTAGATGCAGACCACTGTCTCCTGTTCCCTGTGACACCAGTTTCAAGTATCCTCTCACACAGCAGTGGTACAACTTGCTAACGCAGACCACTGATTCCCCTGATACCTTCACCTGGATTCCATTCCTTCACCTAGACAGCGGTACAACTTGCTATACGCAGACCGCTGACTCTCACCACCTCCTCGTTACTCCTGGACATTCCTCCTCACTATAGCAGTGGTACAACTTGCTATCCGCAGACCACTGACTACCCTCACGTTTCCTTGTCCATCGAGTTCCTCGTGTACAGTTATCCACCTATTACCAGTGCTGCTAGTCATAGACTTTTCTCGAGCATTCTCTTACCATCTGCTGTCTCCTGTTCCGTGGTCACCCCGCTACCAGAGTACCATATTACCAACTATACTGCTCTGGTAAGTCCATCATCTGGTGATACCTGGGTAAAGACTCCTAGTGCCCGTGACATCCACAGGGATTGGTGTCATTTGTGAATCAAAGCAAACATTATCCTCTAATGCCTTACTGTTATCTTGCAGCTCGGCTTTGACGTGTAACAGTAGTTGTGCACCACTTGTAGGCTCGGTAACTTTTTGGGATCTGCCACTAATAGACAAAGGTGAAGGCCTCATTCTCTCTTTGCCACTGCGTGTGTAGAATGGCATGTTGGCAATTGTTTTTTTTATCAGCACTTAAATTTTGATCAGTTACACTTATTTTTCGCTTCAACACAGTAAAAAAAAATTTGCTGTGTTTTTTGGACTGATTTCGAAACACTGTGTAGTTTGACATCGCCTTGCCCAGATGACGTACTGGGAACACTACCATCAGGACTGGTGACAGAACCTGGTTGCTCATTCTGATCATATGTGGACTGCTTTGAATCCATTCTGAGCCCAAAGCACTTGTAGTGCTAAAAATTATTTGGTAGATACTGCTGACAAATATGACTTTTGACAGCCAGAAATATTTATGCACAATTATGGGGGATACCCCAAAAGCACTGGGGAGTGCTAAAAATTATTTGGTAGATACTGCTGACAGATAGTAGTTTTGACAGCCAGAAATATTTATGCACAATTATGGGGGACACCCCAAAAGCACTGGGGAGTGCTAAAAATTATTTGGTAGATACTGCTGACAGATAGTAATTTTGACAGCCAGAAATATTTATGCACAATTATGGGGGACACCCCTACTCGGCTCGGTACTCAGATACCCAAAGTTCGGGTGGGTTCGGTTCACGGGGAACCGAGCCCGCCCTTCTCTAGTGTTAACACAGATGTTGTTTTGTGATAATGCAGTGCAATAGTTGTTACAGTAAGTTGGGCACCAGACCATATCTATATCGCGAAAGAAAAGCTTATTATTTATACACCTTCTCCACTCCAGCAAAATACATGGGTTTCAAATTGTAAAATGAATATATACATCTCTGGTCTCTTTCTACACAGTTCTTAAGGCAGTTGTCAAGTTGCAAACATTAGTTCTCTCTCTCTCTTTTTTTTTTCTCCTTCTATCTCTCTTTTCATCTCCTTCTCTCTCTCATACGTTCTGATGCTCCACGCTGCTACTCTCAGCACTTCACCCCTACTATCTGTAAGTATAGGAACTGTTCCTCCTCAAAAACGTATAAATCACCTTATCTGTGTCTCTCTTATTCTCTTATTACTGCTCCTCCATCACTATTAATGTTCCTCATTTCTCTCAATCTCTTTCCCTCTGACTGAGATCACCTTTCTATCATACAGTTAAATTTGTGAGGTAATTTCTCCTTCAAATCAGCCCCATTACACTCCACTGCCTCTCTTTTACCTGTCTCGAACTTTATCCTGCTGTCTATTCTGTTCCCTTCATCATATTCTCCTTGTCATAATGTACTTTGACCAGGGCCGCCGAGAGGGGTGGGGAGCGGGTACTAATTATCCGGGCCCGGCCATGCCAGGGGGGGGGGGGCTGGCCTGGGACCTCTATGCCGACATTTTTTTTTTTACATCAAAACTATTTTCTAATTTTTCTTTTTTTTGTAGTATTTTTTGCGGGGGGAGGGGGGCAGTGGCTCCACCCCCTTCATTGGTTGGGGGGAGCAGGCTATTTTAAAAAAAACACAAAACATACTCACATGCTTTTGGCGCTGGTGTCCCTCCTCCGTCCTCTCTGTTCCATTCGCACTGAATGTCGGCCGTGACGTCATCATGCCCAACAATCAGTGAGGAGTGGCGCAGAGAGGACCTAGAGAAGACAGAAGACAGAAGATAGAGGGCAGAATATAGAAGATAGAAGATCAAAGAAGCCAATACAAAGATAAGTAAAGGAATGGAGGCAAAGGGAGGAAAACAGAACAACAGATGAAGGGGAGGGGAGGGGAGCAGCATGATACAGTGATGGAGAGGGGGGAAGCATGGCACAGTGATGGATAGGGGGGGCAGGATGGCACAGTAATGGAGAGAGGGGAAGCAGCATGGCACAGTGATGGAGAGGAGGAGGGAGCAGCATGGCACAGTGATGAAGGAGAGTGGGGGACAGCATGGCACGGTGATGGAGAGGGGGGAGGGGAGCAGCATGGCACAGTGTGGAGAGGGGGAGGGGAGCAGCATGGCACAGAGATAGAGGGGGACAGCATGGCACAGGGATGAAGAGGGGGCAGCATGGCACAGTGAGAGGGGGGGCAGCATGGCACAGTGATGCTGGCTCGGTGATGGTGAGGGGGAGGGGAGCAGCATGGCACAGTGATGGAGAGGGGGGAGGGGAGCAGCATGGCACGGTGATAGAAAGGGGGAGGGGAGCAGCATGGTACAGCGATGGAGAGGGGGAAGAGGAGCAGCTTGGCACAATGATGGAAGGGGGCCAGCATGGCACAGTGATGGAGAAGGGAGGAGCAGCATGACGCAGTGATGGAGGGGAAGCAGCATGGCACAGTGATGGAGAGGAGGAGGGAGCAGCATGGCACAGTGATGGAGAGGGGGGCAGCATGGCACAGTGATGAAGGAGAGGGGGGGACAGCATGGTACGGTGATGGGGAGGGGAGCAGCATGGCACAGTGTGGAGAGGGGGAGGGGAGCAGCATGGCACAGGGATGAAGAGGGGGCAGCATGGCACAGTGATTGAGAGGGGGGGCAGCATGGCACAGTGATGGGGGGCAGGATGGCACAGTGATGGGGAGGTGGGAAGCAGCATGGCACAGTGATGGAGAGGAGGGGGGAGTAGCATGGCACAGTGATGGAGGGGGGGCAGCATGGCACAGTGATGCTGGCACGGTGATGGTGAGGGGGAGGGGAGCAGCATGGCACAGTGATGGAGAGGGGGAGGGGAGCAGCATGGCACAGTGATGAAGGAGAGGGGGACAGCATGGCACGGTGATAGAAAGAGGGGAGGGGAGCAGCATGGCACAGCCATGGAGAGGGGGAAGAGGAGCAGCTTGGCACAATGATGGAAGGGGGCCAGCATGGCACAGTGATGGAGAGGGGAGGAGCAGCATGACGCAGTGATGGAGGGGGAGCAGCATGGCACAGTGATGGATAGGGGGAGCAGCATGGCACAGCGATGCAGGAGAAGGAGGGAGCAGCATGGCACAGAGTGACGAAGGGGGGCCAGGTGAAGGGGGGAAAAACAGCATGGAGGATGCAGTGTGATCATAAGGGGGTACAGTGTTGTTGTGATGAAGTCTGATGTTGTAGGGGCACAGAGTGATCATAAGGAGGCACAGCATGGTAATGATGAAGGGGCACAGTAATGTGTGTGTGATGGCACAGGGGGCTTGTAGTAGTGTGTGATGGCACAGGGGGCTTGTGGTAGTGTGTGTGTGTGTGTGTGTGTGATGGCACAGGGGGCTTGTGGCAGTGTGTGTGTGTGTGTGTGTGTATATATGATGGCACATGGGGCTTGTGGTAGTGTGTGTGTGTAATGGCACAGGGGGCTTGTGGTAGTGTGTGTGTCTGTGATGGCACAGGGGGCTTGTGGTAGTGTGTGTGTGTGTGTGTGTGTGTGTGATGGCACAGGGGGCTTGTGTGTGTGTGTGTGTGTGTGTGTGTGTGTGTGTGTGATTGCACAGGGGGCTTATGGTAGTGTGTGTTTGTGATGGCACAAGGGGCTTGTGGCAATGTAGTGTGTGTGTGTGTGTGTGAGGTAGGTGGTGGCTAATTAATGTGTGCTCTTTTGTTTGTGGGTTGATGGTGAGGCAATTTAATAGTGGGGACTATTAATTTAAGATGGGGTGGTTTGGGGCTATTGAATGTGTGGGTGAGTTTGGGGAGAATGAGTTCTCTTTATTAAATGTGACTATGAATTATTTAATGACAGTGATGGTTGCGCAAATAGGCATATTTATGAAATGTAAATACTATTAATTTATTGCTGGGGCTGTTTGCAGGGAGGGAATAGGTTTATTTATTAAATGGGAATACTATTATTTTAATGTTGGGGATGGAGAAAGGCCTAATTATTACCCGTGGGTGCTATTGATTTAACGCCAGGTCTGGTTGGAATTTTCTAAATGTACCCATTTTTTCCCCAAATAGGGCTCCCATCATTCCAGGATCCAGACAAGCGACAACTAAAGAAACCAGCAGCCACAGGTGGTGAAAGTGACAAGAATGGGTAGGAGAGAGCAGGAGAGTCTGTAAAATGTTGTGATTCTAGTGGGACAATCCCAATTTTTGGTGAGTGTTCTGCTCAATATAAGGTGCAGGCTAAGACTGTGAACTCTTTATGTACGTACTGCATTCTTTATATACTACACTGTGGTGCTAGATGTCCTGAAAGTCAAGAGTGCACAACAATGCAGTTTTTTTTTCTATAGGAGGGTGGCCAATTGTTTTTACCATGCTCAACTACTAGTGGGGCCCCATGAAGTTGTTGCACCGGGCCCTGAGCTCCTCTTGGTAGCCCTGACTTTGACCATCGTGGCAGCAGGCCATGACCCTCTCCCCACATTGCTGGGAGATCCTGGGACCTCCTCCCCTCTGTACCATCTATCACTCTCCTACCACTTCTGTTGTGATTAGCTCATACTAGCCTTCTGTCAAGCAAACATTCCTTGTGTCTCTCTTCTGGTTCATAGTGCAGGAGTCACTCATTCTGTCCTCAGAAGGTGTGAATAACAACACTGGAAGGAGCAATATATAATATAGGACATATGTCAACAAATATGATATGTAACTCATAGCTATACATCACAATAAGCCATCTGTACATGTGGCCATCTATTTGTTTGAAGTTTCTGTCCATTCAGCTAATTCAATCGTACTCTTTAAAAAGCTACACCCAATATCTGACTGAAAAGCCATGTGTTACATCTTATACACAGAAAACATTTGGGGGTAAATGTATGAAGCTCCGGGTTCTTCAACACCCGCGAGTTGGGCGTCTTCAGCGCTTAAATTTAAAGCGGCGCCGCTTTAAATTTAAGCGCTGAAGACGCCCAACTCGCGGGTGTTGAAGAACCCGGAGCTTCGTACATTTACCCCTTGATATTAAAATTAATACAATTTTCATTTCTTAATAAACTGCCATATTAACTATTGATTATTATCTATAATATATCAATTACACCACAAACTTGACATTTAATTAATAACACTTATATTTAAAGAGCAACCCAATAACATTGAGATTTAATAAATTGCCACCACATCACATAAATACCCCCACTAAACATTAATACATCCCACCACATACACCAGTCCTCACATAACATTAATACTCATCTAACACCTACTTGCTGTGGGTGGCAGACTCTTCTGTGTGCCTCCCTATTGGTCTCTGCACCAACCCCATCTGTGTAGGAGAGTACCATAGAAGGGAGGAAAGAAAAGCAAGAGAAGGGAGAGAAAGGAAGAGGAGCGATGGAGCGCTGATCCACGACACAGCACATTCGTGGCAGGTTCCTTGTGAGGGGCAAGCCACTAGAAAGCACAGCAATGGTGGGGCTGGCCCCTTTTAGGTCAGGGCCAGTCTCAGTAATCTGTGCAGTGGGCGGGTATCTAGACGACATGCTTGATATATTAAGTAATGCAGGGCTACAGTGATTTCTGTGGTAATGACATGATTGGCTGGCTTGTGAGAAAATGATTGTTATTAGCTGCATGGGTATTGACCTTCCCTTTCTATTCAGAATATACTTCTGATTCTGCATTGTGACTCCAGAGCTGTTTAATAAAGTGGTATCTTTATTACAATATACTGAATTCCCCTTTACAAACCGAATTACCCTGCTGACACTTTCAGTTCCAACCTTTCCTTTAGAGATACGTTTGAAAAATGTTATATCCCAACATATAATTAATAAACTTAACTTTACTGCAATATTTGTTTTATGTTTTGGGAAGAGTAAAGCAAACAAATTCAACAAAATTAACAGAAAAATAAATTTAATAGCACAGGGTGACACTGATAATTCCAAGAAGATGCTCACAGCGTATTTCTGGTACATCGGCTTCTGTTTATTTTTCAGAATGGCAAAAACATTCAAACAAAGTCCAAATCTACCTTGGCAATACCTAATGCTAATCTGCAATGTCGCACACAGCGACACCAAAAGCTTACTCTGCTAAACACACATGGCAAGTAGTTTACTTTGTCACAATAAACTAAGCTAAACAGTGCAGCTGAAGCGTGATCAAGAACCAGATGCAGCAGAAGCAGCCATTCTTAAGCTTTTGTATTATAGAACATCTAAGAAATTGATCTGAGAAGCAAATTTATGTTCTGATGATAATATAGATAAATGTTTTCGCTTGCCCTAATGTCCTGAAGTGACTTTTAATTTGTAAAGATTTGCTGAACCCCCATTCAGTAACAATGCTGAAAGGCAAAGTGGAAAATAATCTTAAAGCAATACAGAGTTCTGATAAATACAGATTGCGGCTTATAATTGTGAATCTCATTCAAAAGAGCTAATGGGAGACTATAACTCTGTCATTAGTCTTCTAACGAGATGGAGCAGGGTAGGGAAAGCTGCATTGGATATTGACTATTGCAATATAATATTCAATCATTTAAGTTTTTGCAATAATAAAAACTTCCCCCTGAGATAACTGGCCCCAACATGTGTACCTCATGCCCCTCAGTGGGTGGAGCTGTGTAAATGTAGCATGTAGTGACAGAAGCCAACAAACGTCATAAGTATAATGTAACACTACATTTAGTTACATCCATTCACTTATGTGACGTTTAGCGGTGGGGCGCCACTTGGAACAGTTGCAATAATTTCTTGTGGTTTATTATGATTTATTATATTACCTTTTGAAGTACATCATGGGTGAAGACTCACTAAAGACTACTTCAGAGACAAGATTACAGTAATGGCCAAAAGTTTTCAGAATGGCACAAATATTTTTCACAAAGTCTGCTGCCTCAGTTTTTATGATGGCAATTTGCATATACTCCAGAATGTCATGGAGTGATCAAATGAATTGCAATCAATTTCAAAGTCCCTCTATGCCATGACAATGAACTTTATCACTAAAACAACATTTCCACTGAATTTTAGCCCTGCCACAATAGGACCAGCTGACATCAGGTCAGTGATTCTCTCATTAACACAGGTGAGAGTGTTGGTGAGGACAAGACTGGAGATCACTCTGTCATGCGTTAGTCACGATTGAGTTAGAATAACTGACTGGAAGCTTTAAAAAGAAGGTGGGGCTTGAAATCATTGTTCTTCATCTGTTAACCATGGTAATCTACAAGCAAACACGTGCAGTCATTGCATTGCACAAAAAGTGCTTCACAGGCAAGGATATTGCTGCTAGTAAGATTGCACCTAAATCAACCATTTATCAGATCATCAAGAACTTCAAGGAGAGAGGTTCAATAGTTGTGAAGAAGGTTTCAGGGTGCCCAAGAACATTCAGCAAGCGACAGGACCATGTCACGGGCACTAGGAGTCTTTACCCAGGTATCACCAGATGATGGACTTACCAGAGCAGTATAGTTGGTAATATGGTACTCTGGTAGCGGGGTGATCACGGAACAGGAGACAGCAGATGGTAAGAGAATGCTTGAGGAAAGTCTATGACTAGCAGCACTGGTAATAGGTAAGAACTGTACACGAGGAACAGGATGGACAAGGGAACGTGAGGGTAGTCAGTGGTCTGCGGATAGCAAGTTGTACCACTGCTATAGTGAGGAGGAATGTCCAGGAGTAACAAGGAGGTGATGAGTCAGCGGTCTGCGTATAGCAAGTTGTACCGCTGTCTGGGTGAAGGAATGGAATCCAGGTGAAGGTATCCGGGGAGTCAGTGGTCTGCGTTAGCAAGTTGTACCACTGCTATGTGGAGGATACTGGGAACTGGTGACACAGGGAACAGTGGTCTGCCTCTAGCAAGTTGTACCACTGAAATATATATGTGAGGAGGAGCACGAGGAGATAAATGCAATTCAGAATATACACGGGCACACTAAACTTGATCCCACGATGATATGCACAAAATGATAATAACTGAACAGCACTGCACAAATATACACAGTCACAATAACTATCCAGGCTAAAAGGAATCACAGTCAATAATAGCAATAGTCTCAGTGGATAGGAAACTCCGGAGGAGAGCAACTCAGTCCAGCTAGATATGCAATACACCAGCACAGTCAATGAGAAGTATGCATACCGTGGTTCAGGAGAGCAGGCTGTCAGTGAGAGGTGCAGGGATACCTGAACGGCTGGAGGCCGGCAGGATGAGAAGTCCCAGGAGGGTGGAAGCGGTAACCAAGTAGGTGCAGCGCACGGTAGGTAGACCAGCAAGGATGTAAACAATACTCAGGAAGCAGTAGTATATAGAACTGGACACCTGGAGAACACGGAAGAGTTGAGGCGGTCTAGCTGAGATGAAAGCAGCGGAGCGTTGACCCGATGCAGACAGGCGAGTTGACACAAGTGGGAACACTGTAGAAGCACGGGAACAGCGGCTCGGCTGGCGGCAGACACGATGAGTACTGGAGAGTTGCGATGAGCAGGACTCTGAAGAAACACGGAGGCAGCGGATAGGAATCAGCTGGTGCAGTCACGATGAAACACGGGAGAGTTGAGGTGAGCAGGATACTGTAGAAGCACGGAGGCAGCGGATAGGAATCAGCTGGTGCAGTCACGATGAAACACGGGAGAGTTGAAGTAAGCAGGATACTGTAGAAGCACGGAGGCAGCGGATAGGAATCAGCTGGTGCAGTCACGATGAAACACGGGAGAGTTGAAGTAAGCAGGATACTGTAGAAGCACGGAGGCAGCGGATAGGAATCAGCTGGTGCAGACACGAGGAAACACAGGAGAGTTGAAGTGGTCTGGAAACCACAACGGATAAAAGGAATCAGCAGGAGCTGAATACACGAGGAAACACAGGAACACCTTCAGAGGCTCATGGGGAATGAGACTCCAAGATCAGGCAACGAGGTATAGACAACAGGTGCTTTAAATAGGGAGTGTTGCCTGATCAGCCAATTAACTAAAAGGAACAGGTACTGAAGGTTTTTAAAGGGCTGCACATGCGCAGACCCTCAGGATGGTGGACGGCCACGGTTCCTAAACACACGAGAAGTAGCACTCACAGTCCGGTGAGTGACAGTACCCCCCCCCCCCTTTTAAAGGTGGGCACAGAACACCTGGAACCGGGTTTGTCCGGATATTTGGAATAAAACTTCTTAAGAAGAGCTGGAGCGTTAAGATCTTTAGCTTTGATCCATGAGCGCTCCTCAGGACCAAAGCCCTTCCAATGAACGAGGAAACGAAGAACTCCTCGCGAAATTTTTGCATCCAATATATGAGTAATCTCAAAGTCCTCTTCTTGATGAATTTGAACTGGCCGAGGTGCTGAAGGAGGGACCGAGAAACGGTTGATGATGAGAGGTTTGAGCAAGGACACATGGAAGGCTTTGGAAATACGAAGATTCTTAGGAAGTAGAAGTTTGAAACAAACTGGATTTATAACTTGAATGATCCTATATGGACCAATAAAACGAGGAGCGAATTTCATTGATTGGACCTTCATACGAATATTTTTGGTAGATAACCAAACACGATCTCCGATTTTCAATGGTGGAATAGCCCGTCTCTTTTTATCTGCAAAAGACTTATATCTGGCAGATGTCTTCTTTAAACAGGTTTTGACCTGAGACCAAATATTTTTGAAGGTTTGACTAATAGTCTCTACAGCAGGAACTTGGGTGGGAGGGAGGGCAGGAAATTCCGGAAAAGACGTATGGTGACCGTAAACCACAAAGAATGGAGTTTTAGAAGATGACTCATGGTACATGTTGTTATGAGCGAATTCAGCCCAAGGAAGCAATTCTACCCAGTTATCTTGATTGGCTGACGAGAACATCCTTATAAAGGTCTCAAGATCTTGATTGACCCTTTCAGTTTGTCCGTTTGATTGAGAATGGTAGGAAGATGAGAGTGATAATCGTATGCCCAAGGTCTTACAAAGGGCCCGCCAGAATCTGGAAACGAATTGTACTCCTCTATCTGACACAATCTCAGACGAACATCTATGAATACGAAAGATTTCTTTTAAGAAATACTCAGCCAAGGTAGAGGAAGAAGGCAAACCAGTCAAGGGAACGAAATGCGCCATCTTCGAAAATCTGTCCACCACTACCCAAATAGTATTACAGTTTTTACTAGGAGGAAGATCAGTAACAAAATCCATACTAATATGGGTCCATGGCTTGGACGGAATGGGTAGTGGTTGAAGCAAACCCGCTGGAGTTCTGCGGGGGGTCTTGAACTGGGAACACAATTCACATGCGGCTACAAACTCTTTGACATCTCTCCTCATAGAAGGCCACCAATAACTTCGAGAGAGGATTTCAAAGGTCTTGCATTCACCAGAGTGTCCAGAAAAACGAGAAGAGTGAAACCACGAAAGGATTTTCTTCCTAAGAGCAGGAGGCACGAGGGTCTTCCCAAATGGTAGCACTTTAGTGGAAGAAGCAGCCAGAGAAACACATTTGGGGTCTAATATAGAGTGGTTGGGACCCTCTTCAACGTCTGAGGACGTCCCAAAGGCTCGGGATAGAGCATCTGCTTTCTTATTCTTTGCAGCTGGTTTGAAGGTTATGATTAACTCAAAACGAGAAAAGAAAAGAGACCATCTTGCTTGACGAGGGTTCAAACATTGAGCAGACTGTAGATATGACAAATTCTTATGGTCAGTAAAAATTGTCACAGGATGACGAGCTCCCTCCAACAAGTATCTCCACTCCTCCAATGCTACTTTAATAGCCAGCAACTCCTTGTCCCCGATGGTATAATTCTTCTCCTTAGGCAGAAGACCCCGAGAGTAAAAGGCACAAGGATGGAATTTTTGTTGCTCCGATCTTTGGGAGAGAATGGCTCCTAAACCAACATTAGAGGCGTCTACTTCTAGGAAGAAGGGAAGCGTCACATCAGGCTGTCGAAGAATGGGAGCAGAGGAGAAGGAGTCTTTAAGAAACTGAAAGGCTTGAAGAGCGTCAGATGACCATTGCTTAGTATTGGCCCCTTTACGAGTTAGGGCCACAATAGGAGATGCAATCGAAGAGAAGTCTTGAATGAAGCGTCTGTAGTAATTGGCAAAACCTAAAAAACGCTGAATTGCACGAAGAGTAGTTGGCTGAGGCCAATGTAACACAGCATTCACCTTTTCTGAAACCATCTGCAGGCCAACTCCGGAGACAATATATCCCAAAAATGGAATCTGGGACAACTCGAATGAACATTTTTCTAGTTTGCAGAATAATGAATTTCTCCGGAGTCTGGAAAGATCTTCTGCCACATGTTGGTGATGAGAAGGCAGGTCCTGTGAAAAGATCAATATGTCGTCCAGAAAAACGACGACACAAATATATAACAAGTCCCGGAAGATCTCATTAATGAAGCCCTGGAAAACAGCGGGGGCATTACATAACCCGAAGGGCATTACTAAGTATTCATAATGCCCATCTCTGGTGTTGAAAGCTGTCTTCCATTCGTCACCGGACCTGATTCTAATTAAATTGTAGGCACCACGAAGATCCAACTTGGTAAAGATCCGAGCTCCCTTAATCCGATCAAATAACTCCGTAATAAGTGGAATGGGATACCGATTTTTGATAGTAATTGCGTTAAGTCCACGAAAATCTATGCAGGGGCGTAATGATCCATCCTTCTTTTTTACAAAGAAGAACCCGGCTCCAGCGGGAAAAGTAGAAGGTCGAATAAATCCTCGCTGGAGATTCTCTTGGATGTATTCAGATGTAGCTTGAGTTTCAGGTAACGAAAGTGGATACACACGGCCCCTAGGAGGAGTCTTGCCAGGTAGAAGATCAATCGGACAATCCCTTGAACGATGAGGAGGAAGACGTTCAGACTGAGTTTTGTCAAATACATCGGCAAACGAAGCATACTGAGGAGGGAGTCCCGGTGAGGAAGGTGAAATGGAAGATTGCTGTATTTTAAGAGGAACGACTTGGGAGAGGCACCGATGATGACATTCAGCTCCCCAAGACGTAACTTGAGGAGTGCGCCAGTCAATCTGGGGAGAGTGACATTGAAGCCATGGAAGGCCTAAAACAATCGGACTTGTAGTAACAGGAAGAATTAAAAACGAAATTTCTTCTTGGTGTAGAACACCAATCTGAAGGGTTACTGGAGACGTACTCTGGGTGATGAGACCATTGATAATACGTGATCCATCAATAGCAGTCACAGTAATAGGTGTCTTCAAGGTAATCACTGGTAGAGACCATTGATTCACGAGGGATTTAGAAATAAAATTTCCCGCAGCTCCAGAATCAATCAGTGCTTGGGACTTAAAGGATTTGGTAGCAAAGGAAACTGTAACATCGAAAGTGCAGACTTTTAATTTCGTAGAACATGGAGAGGACTCCAGGGACCCTAACTTCACCTCTCCAGAACTAGTTAGGGCCTGGCATTTCCCGATTTCTTAGGGCATGAATTGAGCATATGTGTGGAATCAGCACAATAGATACAAAGTCTATTCTTTACTCTTCGGTTCCTCTCCTCAGAGGTTAACTTGGAGCGTCCTATCTCCATGGGTATCACAGGAGGTGAAGCTGGACGAAGTTGAGAAGTTGAGCGAAGAGGTGCTTTAGCTGAAGTTGTTTTTTCAGACTCCCTTTCACGAAATCTCATGTCTACACGATGGCAAAGAGAAATTAAATCTTCTAAAGAAGTAGGTAGTTCTTGAGTAGTCAGTGCATCTTTAATTTTATCAGAAAGCCCCTGCCAGAAGGCGGCAATTAACGCTTCAGTGTTCCACTGAAGTTCAGAGGCTAATATCCTAAATTGAATGACATACTGGCCTACTGTACGAGAACCCTGACGTAGACGGAGGATGCGGGATGCAGCGGAGATGACACGACCTGGTTCATCAAATACACTTCGGAATGTGAAAATAAATTTGGCACTATCCTGTAACAATGGATCGTTTGTTTCCCACAGAAGGGAAGCCCATGCCAGGGCTTGTCCAGAGAACAATGAAATGAGATAGGCCACTCTGGAACGATGAGTAGAGAAATTTTGAGGTTGGAGCTCAAAATGAACTGAGCATTGATTGAGAAAACCCCTACATGTTTTGGGGTCTCCATCATACTTTGACGGAGTAGGCAGGTGAAGCGTGGAAGCTGTAGACACCTGGGATGGCACTGGGGAAACGGAGGAAAGCACAGGAGCATCAACAGTAGCTGTGATGTTTTGTCCAGATGTTCCTTGGGAGGCTAACGCCTGGTAACATTGCAGCAACAGCTGTTGGCGGGCATCCTGTTGCTCCATACGGGTAACCAGATGCTGCAGCATCTCTTTAGCTGTAGGTTCCGAATCTGGGTCTGTCATGGCCTGATCTTACTGTCACCGGCACTAGGAGTCTTTACCCAGGTATCACCAGATGATGGACTTACCAGAGCAGTATAGTTGGTAATATGGTACTCTGGTAGCGGGGTGATCACGGAACAGGAGACAGCAGATGGTAAGAGAATGCTTGAGGAAAGTCTATGACTAGCAGCACTGGTAATAGGTAAGAACTGTACACGAGGAACTGGATGGACAAGGGAACGTGAGGGTAGTCAGTGGTCTGCGGATAGCAAGTTGTACCACTGCTATAGTGAGGAGGAATGTCCAGGAGTAACAAGGAGGTGATGAGAGTCAGCGGTCTGCGTATAGCAAGTTGTACCGCTGTCTGGGTGAAGGAATGGAATCCAGGTGAAGGTATTCGGGGAGTCAGTGGTCTGCGTTAGCAAGTTGTACCACTGCTATGTGGAGGATACTGGGAACTGGTGACACAGGGAACAGGGAACAGTGGTCTGCCTCTAGCAAGTTGTACCACTGAAATATATATGTGAGGAGGAGCACGAGGAGATAAATGCAATGCAGAATATACACGGGCACACTAAACTTGATCCCACGATGATATGCACAAAATGATAATAACTGAACAGCACTGCACAAATATACACAGTCACAATAACTATCCAGGCTAAAAGGAATCACAGTCAATGATAGCAATAGTCTCAGTGGATAGGAAACTCCGGAGGAGAGCAACTCAGTCCAGCTAGATATGCAATACACCAACACAGTCAATGAGAAGTATGCATACCGTGGTTCAGGAGAGCAGGCTGTCAGTGAGAGGTGCAGGGATACCTGAACGGCTGGAGGCCGGCAGGATGAGAAGTCCCAGGAGGGTGGAAGCGGTAACCAAGTAGGTGCAGCGCACGGTGGGTAGACCAGCAAGGATGTAAACAATACTCAGGAAGCAGTAGTATATAGAACTGGGCACCTGGAGAACACGGGAGAGTTGAGGCGGTCTAGCTGAGATGAAAGCAGCGGAGCGTTGACCCGATGCAGACAGGCGAGTTGACACAAGTGGGAACACTGTAGAAGCACAGGAACAGCGGCTCGGCTGGCGGCAGACACGATTTGCGATGAGCAGGACTCTGAAGAAACACGGAGGCAGCGGATAGGAATCAGCTGGTGCAGTCACGATGAAACACGGGAGAGTTGAAGTAAGCAGGATACTGTAGAAGCACGGAGGCAGCGGATAGGAATCAGCTGTTGCAGTCACAATGAAACACGGGAGAGTTGAAGTAAGCAGGATACTGTAGAAGCATGGAGGCAGCGGATTGGAATCAGCTGGTGTAGTCATGATGAACACAGGAAAATGGAAGTGAGTCTGGAAACTCTGTAGACACAACGGAGGCAGCGGATAGGAATCAGCTGCTGCAGACACGAGGAAACACAGGAGAGTTGAAGTGGTCTGGAAACCACAACGGATAACAGGAATCAGCAGGAGCTGAATATATATGAGGAAACACAGGAACACCTTCAGAGGCTCATGGGGAATGAGACTCCAAGATCAGGCAACGAGGTATAGACAACAGGTGCTTTAAATAGGGAGTGTTGCCTGATCAGCCAATTAACTAAAAGGAACAGGTACTGAAGGTTTTGAAAGGGCTGCACATGCGCAGACCCTCAGGATGGTGGACGGCCACGGTTCCTAAACACACAAGAAGTAGCACTCACAGTCCGGTGAGTGACAGACCATCTCCTAAATTTGATTCAGCTGCGGGTTTGGGGTACCACCAGTGCAGAGCTTGCTCAGGAATGGCAGCAGACAGGTGTGAGTGCATCTGCACGCACAGTGAAGCGAAGACTTTTGGAGGATGGCCAGCAAAGAAGTCACTCGTCTCCAGGAAAAACATCATGGACATACTGATATTCTGCAAAAGGTACAGGGATTGGACTGCTGAGGACTGGGGTAAAGTAATTTTCTCTGATGAATCCCCTTACAGATTGTTTGGGGCATCTGGAAAAATGCTTGTCTAGAGAAGGAAAGGTGAGCGCTACCATCAGTCCTGTGTCATGCCAACAGTAAAGCATCCTGAGACCATTCATGTGTGGGGTTGCTTCTCAGCCAAGGGAGTGGGCTAACTCACAATTTTGCCTAAGAACACAGCCATGAATAAAGAATGGTACTAAAATATCCTCCAAGGGCAACCTCTCCCACTGATCCAAGAACAGTTTGGTGACAAACAATGCCTTTCCAGCATGATGGAGCACCTTGCCATAAAGCAAAAGTGATAACTAAGTGACTCTGGTATTAAAACTTTAAAATTGTGTGTCCATTGTCAGGAAACTCCCCAGACCTTAATCCCAATGAGAACTTGTGGTCAATCCTCAAGAGGCAAGTGAAAAAACAAAAATCACAAATTCTGACAAACTCCAAGCATTGGTTAGGCAAGAATGGGTGGCCATTAGTCAGCATGTGGCCCAGAAGTTGATTGACAGCATGCCAGGGTGAATAGCAGAGGTCTTCAAAAAGAAGGGTCCACACTGCAAATATTGACTCTTTGCATAAATGTAAATGTAATTAATGCAATTGTCAATAAAAGCCTTTGACACTTATGAAATGCTTGTAATTTTACTACAGTATACCATTGCAACATCTGACAAAAAGGTCTAACAACACTGAAGCAGCAAACTTTGCGAAAACCAATACTTGTGTCATTCTCAAAACTTTTGACCATGATTGTACATTTGGATTGAGCTATGAAATTAAAGGTCAACAATGGCATGGGCTAGTTTTTACAGTAATAAAACAGCTTTCAAATTTGGCTTGTGTGGAACTTATAATTCCACAAAAAACATAAAATAAGTTTATCTGTTTGCCTAGCTATTCTTTATCCATTACCTCAACCTCCATAAAATAAGTTTATCCATCGTTTGCGCATTACCATAGTCACCACAGCCCAGTGGATCAGAAAGAGATTCAGTGCTATTTAGCATGAGGCTATAAATACAATGTGAAACCCAAACAGTTTAGATCTAATTGAAGCTCCATATTAATTGTCTAAAATCATACAATTATTAAAGAGAGGAAAGGAGAAATTCATTACCTCTACAAAAATACATAAATATAAACTGAATTCACCTAAATTAATAGATGTAACTATTTATTTGAGTCAGTAATGCAGCTATACAGGGCTGTGTACACCCCACTTTGCAAATGCAAACAACTAAAAAGAAATGTTAAACAGTTCTGGAACTGATCCAAAATAGAGAGACCAAACGCAATGCTAAAAAGTAAAATAATGTTCACTAAAATGTATTGAATGACAATAATAATAATAATAATAATAATAATAATAAATGCTAATATAAAACCAATTTATACTGATATAAAGTGCAAGCAGATACAAAATGTCCTTGCTGTCTTTCTTAAATTTTCTGTTCCAATATAGTTAGACAATTGAAGACTGTAAAGATGAAAAGATAATTGATATGCTTATATTGTTGATTCAATCTCCAACAAACACTTTCTTAAAATAATTATTTGATTATTTCTATATTTAAACGCCAATTATCACCAATTGATGATGATGAATTCCATATCTTTAGTCCAGACACATAAAGATACAGTAGGCTCAGAGCAAACAGTTACAGGTCTACTAAAAATCAGGCCCACAGTCTTTGTTCTCAGGTTTCAAAATCACTTTATGTGTTTATTTGTTTAGGGTGCAAATGACTGTCCGTGTTGCCTCTCCACAATATTATAATGCATGAAACCAGGAATCAAAAAGTACCGTGAGCAACAGAAACATGTGTTGGACTGTTGGTACTTATTGCTGGGTATATACCAAATTGGCAGTGATGTTTGAATATTGTGTACCTCATCCAGCAAAACCACTTGGTTACTTTAAGAAAGTGCTTATCTGACAGCAGTTTTCACAGTATTACTGATGCTCCTTGTCAATGTGGAGATTAAGTCCTTCATGTCCCCTATGTCCCTTTCCAATGTTTCATGTCTCTCTGTTAGGAAATCAGAGGCGTAACAAGGTATTTTGTACTTACAAACAATATGGGGTCTATTAATGAGTTCAAAAGCTGACAGGATATTAATAAAGTGGGCCTGATTCATCTTCAAATGTAAGTCCAGTTGCGTGCCATATCTGATGTGACATTGCTCTGCGCATGTAATTAATTTGTAAATTCAAATTACACTAACTACTGCCTACGACTTGAGTGGCGGAACTGAGGAGGGAAGGGTTGTATCACCATAGCCATGTTACAGTACAGTCTTTCCCAAGCAGATGTAGGCGGTTCAAGCTCTACCGTACTCTGAATTACACATCTTCCCAGATGTAAGGTTTGTAACTGATAGATGATAATGATGACCAAGCATAGCAATTACTTTCACAATCTAAGGGGACGATTGGCCTTCACACCTGACACCACTCATCTCAGCAAATAACACTATAGAAGATTATGGCGGGGGATCCCATACTACCATTTCATTTCTAAAAAAGGAAGGTGCTACTTACTTAAAAGAGGTAGGTGAAACGATCACCTGCGTGCCTCAGTAGCAACAAAAGTATTTTATTTCATTCAGAAAGTATGGCATACGTTAGTATGTGAGGATGTTTTAAACTCTTACTGACCCTTTTTAAAAATGTTGCTCATTGTGAATGAAAAAATACACCTAATTACTTGACACGTTCCATTGCAGTGTATTGTTTCAAATATTTAGACATAGTTGCATACTTTAGCAATGTTTTAGAATGTTAGGAGTGTGTTACCTATGTGATGCAGTTTATACATAATTGTATAGTGTGACTGGATCACTCATAAATAACTTATCCAATTAGGCATATGTGCAGGAAGTGCTAACGAAGTTTTGTGATGAAGTGTCATGCCTGCTCTGCCAAAGGCCCAGCAGGGGGTCGTTACTGTGTGGCCTTTTGTCCAGAGTGAATTTTATTGATAAGTGTAAATTTTGTTAGCCTCGAAATGCATGTAAATCCATGTTTGTGTAAATAGAGTATATCCTGATGCTAAAAATAGCATGTGTCTGAAATGTATAAATGCACTGACTTGTACACTGAAATGTGTTCTTCTGATTTTAACATTTGACCTGATCACACTGGTACCTCAAACCAGTGTGAGCAAATAAACATCTTGCTTCAAGACCTGCTTGAAAACATTTTCAGTATTGCTGTATTCCTGTGATCTACAGATTAGACCCTAAATCTAATCCGTTTGCCGGCTGTTCTGAGGTTTGGACCCAAGCTTTCCAGTACCACTGCTCTGCCTGCTACCCAGCAGCCCTGGTCAATGTGATAGGCCAGGGGAGGATCCATCCACAGCAACGCTGATCTATTGTGAGAGGTCAGGGGTACCAGCCAAGGTACACCAGCAATGAGGTACACTAGCAGCGTCAACTACCCAGAAGAGACCCGGTTCTGGATGCCGGTATAGGATTCCAGTGGTAGCAGCCTTTGTAAGATCGACCTACTGCGGCAAGAGGGCGCTTTTGGGATAACAAAAGGGAACGGTGGCAAAGTAAGCCCAGCCGGTTACCAGCAACAACAGACAGGGTGGCATAGGCTGTCCATTCTGTCACACATACATTATCTTTTTTTTTTAATGTTTAAAAAATGACATTTCATGCTTTTTTTATACTGCTTTATTTATTTATGTACTTAATTTTTCACACAGAACCTTAAAATGTTAAATCTTAGGATGGACAAAGATTTGTTGACTGTAAGTATGTTTGGTCTATAATGTATACTTTCAAAAGGGACTCAAAAATTTACAATGCATATGGGAATTTTTCACAATATTGTCATCCAGAGTGGAGTTCCATGGGCGGAAGAGGCTGAAGTTGCTGGTCAGGAGGAAGATGATGTTGATCATAGTTCTCCAGATGCGCAAGATTATTCGCCCTTCAAGGCATAATTTATTTCATCTTAATTTACATACAAGAAACTTTTGAGTTTATTTAAAATTTAATGCTTACAATAAAAGGACAAATAACCAAGGAAAACATAATATATTTTTTTTTTACAAAATAGAGCATTTAGTGGAACAAACAGGGAAATAGTGAAATACACAAAAATCATTTTGTTTTGCACATGCATTTGCCTCCTGGCCCAATATTCCCTGTGTGGCTTGATCAGAGCAGCCTCCACGTCACCCGAGCAGCAGTTGTTACAGGGGCAGGATCAGGGGAGGCCTGACAAATTTTATCCCGGGAGACAACAAGACTCGACTCAGCAACCTATTAGGAACATTTTAAAGGAAAAAAATGCAGGTGGTCCAGTGACCCAGCCCAAGGTAGCCCACTATGGGACTGGTCCAGGGGGCAGACCCCCCCCCCCCCAGCCCAGCCTGCCCCTCAGCACGAGAGGCAATAGTGCCACAGGGCAGGAGGGGCAACAGGTGAATTCCCAATATCATGAACAATGACATAAGTCAATCTCTCCAAAGTGGTATGGTTCATTGTAAGCGTGTTTCCTATATGATCCATTTCTTGGTGTAAAGAATGCTACGTTGGTTTCATACATTTTTTTAAACAATTGTTGAGAGAGTGACATGTTGCCACTGTCCACTGATGTTTTTTCCATGGGACTGTTGTTCCTCGTCCCCATCATGGCTGTCCTCATCTGTGGGGTCATCTTCACTATCACTTGGAGAACACCTAACATTAAAACCATGTATGTTTTTGTCCATAATATCCTACTTTTAGCATCATATAATTAAATTTCATTACTCACATTAATAACTTCACATGAGAAATGTACATTTTTTTGGATCATGTGTGTATGTGTGGGGTCATTTAGAGAAAAAATGACAACAAATGATTTGACCATAAGTATACAGAACAAACTTCATATATTTGGCTTGATAGCAATTGCATCCATTTATAACTTAGTTATTCTACAAGGGATCATCACAGAAATTACATAGTACTCTTGACTACATGGCCAGACTGTTGAATAAGCTGACTAGGTTGCAGTCTAGTGCGGGAAGCTTTGTTAGGTTTTTTTTTAAGAAAAATGTACAATCTCATTTATAAAAAGGCAAGTGGAGATTCATATTAAAAACAAGTGAATATTTACATTGTTGTTGATGGCCTTAAGATTTGTTTAATTACAACATTATAGTCATTTGAATAGTTAATGCATGTATTCTGATCTGAAGTTTATCTGGGGGGGATTGTTAGGTGGTTGGGGGAGGGCTCTTTCCATATCTATCTGCCCCATTCCTTGCACCATTTGCTCATAAATGTCAGCTAATGCCATACGCCTCAGAGGACTGAGGTCTAAGGACTCAATGGGACCAACACCTGTCCGCCTGGGATATCTGCAGTGTTCTCTCAGTTAAGTCTTCTCTTTAAGTTCTGCCACCTGTGTGAAATGTCCAAAGTTAAAATTGTTGCAATGTGTACTGGCAAAAACAAATGTAAAATACTGGTGCAGATGTACATATAGATATAAATGTATATTTTTGGGCCCAGTAATTACAAACTGAAATTTCCCCTTAAACATATTTTGAAACACAAAACAGGTCACAATGTTATATTGCAAAAATGTAGATTGCTATATTACGAAAAAAGGTTTTTGTTTTTTTTTATTGTTATGCCTTGCACAACATTTGTGTGTTTGACAACATTGAAAGATAGTGCCCATTTTGGTAATGTTTTCTGAGCACAATATAATTGAAAATGATTTGCGTTCACTTAACATTTTCTGAACTCAGTCACAGACCTCCGAATAGGAACCACATCATTGACCTGCTCGCTATGTCCTCCCAAATGCGCTGCTTTGCTGGGGCGTATAGCTGCTGGCTTGTATGGTGCAATCTCCTCACCACAAGCTCAACTTATATTTGGACTGTGAAAAATAAGCTCTTTTAAGCTTTAGGAGGTTCAATAATGCTGTTGAGCACTTTCAAGGGCCCCCTGGATGCCCGAGGCCCCTGGGCTGTAGCCCAGTTAGCCCTAGGGTTAATCCGGCCCTGTTTCTCCCATAGAACCTACATACAGTACTGTGGTGTACATAGTTGACAATAGTTGACAATATTTTTGTTTTTCGGAACATGGAACAATATTTGAACTATTGGATCCTGAAGGCCTAGAGAGACCACCCAGGCCATGGCACCGCTTTTATATATATGTGCATATTTTTTATTCTAGAGTGAGACTTAATAATTAATAATATTATTATATTTAGTACATACTTGCCTACTCTTCCGAAAGTTACGGGACGCTCCCGAATTTCGGGGAGTAGGCACAACTCCCGGATCCTAAAAAAATGTCTAAAGGCATTGCATAGCGGGGGCGGGGTTTACTGACACCATTAGCCCCGCCCCCGCTATGCAATGCCGTGAATTTCTGCATTTGTTTAGGATGCATTTTATAGTTATGCATTTTTCAAGTCCTGCCCCCACACGCCCACCTCTTCCCCCAGCTCCCGGAAGCCATCTTCAAAAGGTTGGCATGTACGATTTAGTACATCATATTAACATGCCTATAACCATTCAGTAAACATTGCCCATTATAACCTGTCGCTCAAGTATACAGTGTCCATATTAACCTCACTTTCCAGTATACAGAGCCTATATTAACCTAACATTTTTTCAGTATATAGTAACTAACTCTCCAGATGTCTGCTTCACCACCAGTCAGTCAATTTGTCATGTAAGGGAGATTGTGCAGAGAAGGGGGTTCAGAGACTCCATGCTGTGTACATTTAAATTTTTTAAACATATAATGAACTCTTGTTTTTCATTTAAAATATGCACACGCTGTTCGAATACTACTAAAACTATTGATTAGTTCTGTATAGCCCTCTAAATCTACACAATGCGTTGCATCTGGTACTATTTCTAAAGCAGTGTAGAACAATGTATGCAATGGAGGAATAAGCATATCAATATTAAATTTGAACAACTTCATGCAGCTTTTTTTCACTGGTCTCGTCTGTTCCTATAGGAGAAAACGGTATATTCAATTATTATTACTATATATATATATATATATATATATATATATATATATAAGAAGTTTGTTTGTTTCTTTGTGTGTTTGTTGGCGAAAATCTTCCACAGCTCTTAAGGCAAAGCTGCCAAATATTGCATAGTTATTTAGTACTAAAAGAGTAACCTATTAGACCACATAGTGACAATGCAACAATACAACAAAGTGACAGAACATAATTTTTTTTTACTTTCGCGCGCCATCGGAATTGAAAACTAGGCAAAATGTCATTGCTACGTCGTTGGATATTGCAAGTATTTGATCCTATAAGTACCTCCCTCCATGGCGATCTAGAACCATTTCACAGAGAGATACAAAAGGGGTAGTATGGTTCTTGGCAGTCTCTACTGCAGTTGGGCAGCGTCATAGCAAGAAAAGAAAGAGAAGGGGTAGCAGTGTTCTTCAAAGTCTTCAGTGTATTCTACTGAGTTATAGCTCACACAGAAGCAGGAGAGCTCCATCGCTACATTGCTAATTGTCATTGATGAAATAGAAATAATAAGGCTGGCAGTGTTGTTCTAAATCTGCAGTCACATTGTACTCTGTTATATAGCTAACACACAAACAGGAGAGGTCCATTGCTAATTGTCATTGCTGAAATAGAAATAATAGGGCTGGCAGTCTTGTTCTAAATCTGCAGTTACATTGTACTGTGTTATCAAAATGGATTCACAGCAGTACACAGAAGACCAGGAGCACCAAGCAGCTGCTGGCACCAGTCATGATGATAGTAATCCCTGTACATCATCTGCTAAAGCCTATGTTAAAGTGCATAGTTGTTTTTAAGTCCGGGAAACAAAAATGTAAAAAAGCACAGTTTACCTTGGTAAAGAAAAAAAAACCTGTAATCCAGGCAAAGTTATCTTCAGAAAAAAATAAAATTGCCAACATGCCATTCTACACACGCCGTGGCAAGGAAAGAATGAGGCCTTCGCTTTTCTCTATGAGTGCTAGTTCTGCAACTTTCACTGAGACATCTTCTTGTAAGGTCAGTCATGACCAAGCAATACGTTGAGGATGTTGATGAGGAAGATGTTGTTTGTGTAAGTCCTGCACCAGTGGAAGCAGTTCTGGCACGTGATAAGAAGAAGGCCATTGTCATTCCTGGACATTGGGATACAAAATGCCATTCTACCCACTGTACACTTAACCACAGATATGTGGACAAGAGGAACTGGGCAATCTAAAGATTATATGACTGTGAAAGCCCACTGGGTTGGTGATTCGCTTTCACCAGCAGGAACAGCAGCAGCATATACCCAAGAACGTCACATTTTTCAGAGGCAGGCTACCCTGTGTATCACTGGCATCACTAAGAGGCATATAGCTGACATAATACCAAATAATCCACTTCTTATGTGTGGAATTATTTTTACCCAAATCCTGACAACATACTCTCACCTACATCCCGACGCCTGCAATTTACACCAACAACACCTTCCTCATCAATATCCTCAGTAGCGATCGGAGTTAGTCCTGCATCCATGTTACTGTCAGCGGGCACCGCCCAACTCTTACCTTCCTCTTGCAGGCGTCCCGGCCGTCGCTATGGCGACCGGGACGTCACTTCCAGAAACCACCCGACCGTTGCCAAGGCAACGGTCGGACGCCAGCAGTAGTAGCGCTGCGTCCCGGCAGCTGGGGACAGCCGGGCGCATGCGCAGGAGCACTCACAAGCCTGTGGGCTAATTAGTTGTGGCTATCAGAACCTGCTCATGTGATATCAGAGCTAAGCTCTGATTGGCTGTTACTGGTATTTAAGGCAGTGAGGTCTGCAGCCTCACTGCCGGTTATAGCGTTCTGTCCTCAGTCCTGCTGCCTGCTTGTGCTATCCATTTCTTGGTTCCTGCTACCTTGGATTTGACTACCCGTGTTTTGACCCCTGCTTGTTATTGGACCTGTGACCCTTCTCTTCTGACCTTGACCTTTTGCCTGGAATTCGGATTTTGCTTCTTTGCCTGTGAGTTTGACCCTTCGCTTGCCCTTGGATATTGCATCTGTGCCTGTGACCTTTTGACCTAGGATTCTTCTTATACTACTGTCCACCAATCACTCCACTTCTGGGAACTCCTTAAGTCAGTATACGTTACTCGACCCTCGGTCGACCCGCAGCCCAGTCTGTCCCCACCACTAGGGGCTCCAGCGAACACCTGGACTTCAGAGTAGTTCCCGAGTTTCACTGTGCTGACTTGGGAGTTCCTAACAGTTACTAAGGCTAGATGACTAGCCTGGATTCCTCACAAGAATTCTTGAGCATTAGTCCCACTGCTGCTGCTGCTGCGGGGGTGGAACTTCATCCCAGAAGCAGACCAAGAAGAAGACTAATAGTAGTTTACAACAATTGACTGTTAAACAATCCTTTGCAAGAGGAAGCATGAAAGCTATGACTTATTCGCAAAGCGGATCACAGACGCTATGGCGACTATGCTAATAATAGATCTGCATCCAATATCCACTATTAATGCAGCTGGTTTTAGACAGTGACTTGAGGTTTTGTGTCCCAGTTACCAAATTCCGTCACAACACCATTTTACTAGAAAAGCTATGCCACACCTCTAGCAAAAGGTTCGAAGAAATGTAATTATTGGGATACAAAGTGACATTCTACCCACTGTACACTTAACCACAGATATGTGGACAAGCGGAACTGGGCAATCTAAAGATTATATGACTGTGACAGCCCACTGGGTTGGTGATTCGCTTTCACCAGCAGGAACAGCAGCAGCATATACCCAAGAACGTCACATTTTTCAGAGGCAGGCTACTCTGTGTATCACTGGCATCACTAAGAGGCATACAGCTGACAATCTTTTACAAAAACTAAGAGATGTCATTGCAACATGGCTTATCCTGCTTAGACTCTACTCAGGATATGTCATTTCTGATAACGCCACCAATATTGTGAGAGCATTACAGCTGGGTGAATTCCATCACATTCCCTGTTTTGTTCACACAATAAACTTGGTGGTGCAGAGCTTTTTAAAAAATGACAGGCACGTGTAGGACATGCTGTCTGTGCCCCTTAAAATATCTATAACAGTTCCAGCATTCGGCAAAAGCATGTAGGAGATTGCAGCAGCTGCAAGATCAATTTAATTAGCCCTGTCACCAACTGAAGCAAGAGGTGGTAACAAGGTGGAATTCCACCCTGTATATGTTTCTGTGGATGGAGGAACAGCGTAAAGCCACCCACGCTTACTCCACAAGCCATGACATTGGGAAAGGATTGGGATGTATTTTACTCAAGCGCAGAGGAGAATTCTTTCCGTGTTGTGCAAGGTGCTGAAACAATTCGAAGTAGTCATCTGTGAAGAATGAGTTCAGACACTGCTAGCTTGAGCCAAGTGATTCCCTTAATTAGACTTTTGGAAAAGCAGCTTGAGAAACTGAAGGAGGGGATTAAACAAAGCAATTACACTAAGTATGTCGGACTTGTAGATCAAGTACTTTATTTGCTTCGCCAGGATCCAAGGGTTACCAACATCTTGAAATCGGATCACTACATTTTGGCGACTGTGCTTGATCCTAGGTTTAAGAGCTATGTCTTCTCTTTGTTTCCAACTGACCCAGATCTCAAGAGATGCAAGGAGCTCCTGGTGAACAAGAAGACAGCTCAAGTGTTACGTGACAGGATGGCATCTCCTCCTTCAGTTTCCCAGTCAACTGCTGCTAGGAAAAAAACTTAGTTTTCCCAAAAGACCCAGGGATGATGCAGATGACTCAGCACAACATTTTGACATCTGGTCTGGTCTAAAAGAATTGACCAAAAAACGTAACACCTCTGCCGCAACTCCACCTGATCCTACTATCAACATCCAAAGGATGGTGAAGGATTCTTTTAACGACAGCATAGAAATAGACACGTCAGACAGTCCTTTTACATACTGGGAGGGAAAAAAGGGAATTTGGAGACCCATGAACAAACTCGTTTTGCACTGCCTAAGCTGCCCACCCTCCATTGTGTACTTGGGAACCTTGTCAGCGATCAGCTCAAAATGTGGAATAGATGATGTTCATAAAATTGAACTACAATTTCCACGAAGAATGCCTTTCCCGACAATTACATTAAAACACAGAGACTTCTGTAATGGTGGATTCCAGCAGTGATGAATTAATAATGTGTGAGGATGATGTACACACTGATGAGGGTGAGGATGAGGCTGACGATGATGATGACAACAACATCTTTAACATTGTTAGCTTGTTTTGTGGGGGCCCAAACAAACCAAGCACATCAGCCACAAAAGTAGCACTGCTTGTCGCTGGAGTGCTTGGTTTGTTAAACTGTACAAGTCCTTTTCAATATCTTACATAAGGGTGGGTGGGAGAGCCCAAGCACAGTTCCATCTTGCACCACTTTTCTTTTCTGCCACTGCTGTGTAGTAATGTTTCCCAGATGTGCTATGAACTGCCGTGTGTTTGTGTCGGTGCTCATTCGCTTAGCATCCAGCCAGCTCGTTGCAGTCTTTATCCGAAAGTGAATGAAGATAATATTGTGACCTCTGAGGTGTTCAAACTTGACTGGAAATGACTGGAAATTAGTGTTATTGAGGTTAATAATAATGTAGAAAAAAAGCACAATTATGTGATTTTAGCATATTTTAGCAATTTTTCAAAAAAAATACAGATCCAAAAACAAAACTAAAACACACGAGAGCATTTTTTACAATACCAAAACTAAAACACAAACTTACTCCAGATCCAAAACCAAAACCAAAATACGGGGTTTAGTGAACATCTCTAATTTGAAGTAAGGGCCTTATTATTCAGGGTTTGTTAAAATTTTGCATTACAATATAACTTTTTCAGATTCCAAAACAGAACTCTAATTTTCCTGAAGCCAACTAGATGACAACAAAGCTGCAAAAACATCAAGAGAGATCAGCATGTAGTCAAAGCTACAAGAATCTGTCTAAATTTGAATGCTGGAGAATACTGCTCTTTAATATTTTTGTTTTGGTGTGGGGGGGGGTTGCAGGAGTATTAGCCTAGGGAGTATGGAACTCTTAATCATCCCTAACTTTGTGTCTGTGCTCCATCTTTCAAGCAGTGTGCTTATTTCCATCTTGGTTTGTGTTATTCACCAATAAGGAATATTTTCTGGATGTCCTTTTGCCTATGCCTGCGTTCTTAATAACTGTACACACATATATCATCAGCAGCAGCTATTTATTTAGCGCCACTAATTCTACAGTGCTGTACAGAGAACTCGCTCACATCAGTCCCTGCCCCATTGGAGCTTACAGTGTAAATTCCATAACATACACAGACCAAGAGAAACTAAGGTCAATTTATTAGCAGCCAATTAACCTACTAGCATGTTTTTGGAGTGTGGGAGTAAACCAGGAGCACCCGGAGGAAACCCACACAAATACGGTGAGAACATAAAAACTCCACACAGATAAGGCCATGGTCGGGAATCAAACTCATGACCCCAGTCCTGTGAGGCAGAAGTGCTAACCACTTAACCACCATGCACACACCTGTAATTCATCAAACATTCTTCATTGCATCATACTCCATCAGCACTAATCAACAGAAATTACTTCAAGTGGTACTTCAAGAGGTAGCATGGACATGACTGGGAGGTGTGATATAAACATTGTTTTATTTATATTGCATGTTCGTAAGAAAAACACATTTGTAAAATAAATGTTAACAATGTTAATACAGCTGTGTGAAAAAATTAAATCTAAATTACTTGTTATATTTCACAAACAGCATTATTTTTCTCTTTCCATACTCATCATACGTTTTAGCAAGACTGCTATTTTCTAGGAATTTTTCCAAGTTTTGACTTGCTGTTTGTTAAAATATAAATCTGTTTTATTAGTTGTAAAGCATGTTTTCCAATAAATTTTGTTTGTTTTGATATTAAAATCTTAATTACAATAAGTGGAAGCCAAGATTACTGCATTATGAAACACCACAGATAAACATACGGATCTGTATATCTGACTAACAGAGTCTATCATGTGTGTTGCAAAGACATGAAACACAGACATGTACATCTTCATATATTTGGGACCCACATACATTATTGAGTGTATTAACAATGACCACTCAATATATATATACATATATATATATATATATATATATATATATATATATATATATATATATATATATTGTAACAAAGGGAGGCATTTAGCTGGCAATATGCAGAGAAAACATAGAAGCAGAGTAAAACATTTGTGCAGTAATGCACTTAGATTGATGATAAGGACTTATGTGTTACAAACAATAGTTTAAAGTTTGGTAAACTTACATGGGTTGAAATGTTCCTCCTCAAAACGAACAGACAGGGCGTGTCTGTGTCAGGGCAAACAGAACCATTAAAGGGAGTTTCCTCTTAAAGGAAGTAGTTGTTCACGTGTGCTTCAGCAGTAGCGGGCTCTTGCCACAAGTGGTGTCAGGAGTGGGATGCTCCAGGAAGCAAGTTTACGCTACCCAACCCGCACAGACGTTAACATGAAGGAAGTACTGAGAACCCTTGTGAATGTGGCCGCTGCGTAGCAAGAGCAGCAAGCCCAGATGCTACGAGTTGCCGAGGTACAGGTGGAAAACACCAGACTCTTAAGGGAAGAGTTAGGCCAGATGAGGCATAACAGAAATTAATCACCTGGTCCGGCTCTGCAGAAAATGTCGTCAGCTGATGACGTAGAAGCATATCTGGTGTCCTTTGAGAGACTTGCAAAAAGGGCAAAATGGCCTCCTAAAGATTAGGCTGAGAGGCTGGCGCCATACCTGACTGGTGAAGCTCAGCGAGCTTATATGGAGCTAGATTAGGACCAAGCCTCTGATTATCTGTGCCTAAAGTCTGAGATATTGGCTCGCATTGGGGTTTCCGGGTCAGGCCAAGCCCAGTGCTATCACCAATGGCGCTATGATAAAGAAAAGCCGGTCAGAGCGCAATTGGCTGAGCTTTCTAAAATTTTAAAGAAATGGCTGCAGCCTGAGGAGAATTCGCCTTCTCGGATTAATGAAGTTCTGGCGATCGATCACTGCATCTGGGGGCTGAACCGCAATTTGCAAAGGTGGGTGCTTCAATCAGACCCACAAACTTATGAAGAGCTTGTCACAGTGGTAGAGAGGTTTTGTTCGCTACAGCAAATGACTAAAGAACCTGTATTCGTGCCAAAGCCGATGCCACGCCAAAAGCCAGGTTTGACAATCCTTGCTACAGGGCCCAATGGCAAAACTGCTACGAACAGAGGGCCAGTTACAAAGATGTCTAATCTGAAGTGCTTTGAATGTGGTGAGCCAGGCCACTTTAAGGCAGAGTGTCCTAAACTACCGGAACCCATGGGCTGCTCCATGGCACATATTGGACCTGCTTTCCCAAGCTGCTTTACCATGAGTCCCACATCAGGAAGTCCTTGTTTGTTCCGGGTGACAGTGCTAATCAACCAAAACCTTGTCCTCAGGGAGTGAACTTTTATTGGTTTCCAGCTCTGCCTTACCCGAAACCATAACTTCTCCGTTGCCAAAGATGAAGGTTCTTTGCGTACATGGGACGACAGAGGAGTATGAAAGAACAATACTACCAGACACACTCAAAGACAAAATCGTTATGGTGGTAGCTGCCATAGCACATAAACTCCCATATCCACTCATTTTGGGGCAAGATTTTCCACTGTTTAATGAGGTCCTAAGTGAGCGGATCCGGCTGGACATGCTGGCAACTGATGCAAGGGTCGTAGCCTGGTCTTAAAGGAGCCACCTAAGAATACACAACATCTGGACATCGATTTTTGGGAACCGTCAAACCGGAATGCCATCCTGGAAGCCACAGCAGGAGTTCCACAAAAGCATCCACCTGCGGGGAAACATGGACAGTCCAAACTTGCATTGGTTGGTGATGTCGCGGATTAGCCCACCCTGTCTGTCAGTGAGGATACGGACTGGTCTGCAATACCAATTTTGCTTCCTCTGCAGGACTTTGCTCGGGACCAACTTAATGATGCCACTTTGGAACATGCCTTTAAAAGTGTGACTGAGGTGAATGAGGTAGAGAAAGTCGCCCAATCTGCAGAAGGCATACCATATTTTATTGTCAAAAATAATTTTCTGTTTAGATTTGCAATTGTACAGAGTGAAAGTAGAACAATTAATGGTTCCTCAGGTCCATGTACCCCTAGTGTTAAAAGCAGCACACACACATGTCTATGGGGGACAGCTAGTGGAGGATAAAACACGGGAACGAGTTCTGCTTAGGTTTTACTGGCCCGGTGTACACATGGCAGTGAAAAGTATTGCCGGTCCTGTCCCATTTGTCAGAGAACCTGTCCCAAACCCATAATACAAGTTCCCTTTGAACGGATAGCCATGGACCTTATTGGGGCCACTGGAAAAATCTGCACGTGGGCACCAATATATACTAGTATTGCTTGATTATGCAACCAGGTATCCAGAGGAAATTCCCCTACGAAACATAAAGTCCAGCGACATAGCTAGAGAACTTGTATTGATGTTAACACACTTGGGAATACCCAAGGAAATTCTCACAGACAGGGCACCCCATTCATGTCCAAACTGATAAAGGACATGTGCCAGTTGTTAAGGGTGACAGCGCTTCACAACTCCGTGTACCATTCACAAACAGACGGCTTGGTGGAATGCTTTAACCGCACATTAAAGCACATGCTCAAGAGAAAAAAGATTGAGACACTCTTATTCCATATTTGATATTTGGCATCCGTGAGGTACCTCAAGCCTCAACAGGGTTTGGTCCCTTTGAGTTATTGTTTGGAAGACAGCCCTGGGGTATCTTGGATATGTTAAAGGAAGGGTGGAAGCAGCAAGGTCCCTGGTACAAATTGTGTCCCAAATGTATGAGAGGCTAGGAAAGATAGGGCCCATTGTACAACAACATGTAAAAGAGGCTCAGGAATGACAGAAGAAAAGTTATGACAAAAGTGCTGTTGTTCGATCTTTCAAGCCTGGGGACAAGGTTCTAGTCCTGAAAGCAAACTTTTCGCCCATTGGCAGGGTCCATATGAAGTTCTAGACACTATTGGTCCTGTCAATTACAGGGTCCGCCAGTTAGGTAGGAGAAGGGAGGAGCAAATATACCATGTTAACCTCCTTAAACCTTGGCATGATGAGGAAACCTCTCCTCGGTAGTGAGTACTGCCATGGAAAAGTCTGAAGTGTCCATAGAGCCAGCTTTGTCTATTAAGCAGATCTAACAGACTGAATAAATGATTCACCAGAGCAGGGATGACTTCACTTCCATTCCTGGGTGCACTACCTTAATGACATTGTCACTCCGCCAGGAGCCATTGTAAAACAGAAGCCGTATTGCATTCCTGAGGCTAGACAGGTGGATGTGAGTAAGGATATCTAGAAAGTGCTCCAGTTAGTCATGATTGAAGAGTCCACTAGTGAGTGGAGTAGTCCCATTGTGCTTGTCCCGAAACCCAATGGAACAATTAGGTTTTGCAATGACTTTAGGCACCTAAACAGTGTGTCCCAGTTCGATGCCTATCCAATGCTAGGTGTTGATGAACTGGTAGAAAATCTTGCTGGTTGTAACTATTTGACAATTCTTGATCTAACAAAGAGTTATTGGCAAGTCCCCCTGACTTCAACGGCCAAGCCAAAGACTGCATTTTCCATCCCTGATGGTCTCTTTCAATATAAAGTCCTACCTTTTGGGTTGCATGAGGCCCCTGCCATCTTCCAAAGGGCCATGAATAAATTGCTACGACCCCACACAGCTTATGCAGCCGCTTATTTGGACGATATTGTGATTTATACCCCAGGCTGGGTATCACATCTAGCCAAAGTTGAGGCGGTCTAAGCTTCATTAAGGTCTGCAGGACTAACAGCTAACCCAGCGAAATGTGCCATAGCCATGAGAGAAGCCAAATATTTGGGGTACGTTGTTGGGCGAGGGCGTGTAAAACCTCAGCTAGATAAAGTGGAGGCAGTCAAAAATTGGTCAAGACCAGAAAAAAAATTGCAGTTAAGAACCTTTCTAGGCTTAGTTGGTTACTACAGGCGGTTTGTAAGCCACTTCGCCACTAGAGCTGCTCCACTTACGGACATGTTTAAAAAAAGTTGTACAGATAGATTAACCTGGTCTGACTCTGCAGAAACCGTCTGGTCTGAACTACGGTTAACGCTCATCCTTCAAACTGATGCTTCTGGTGTTGGCTTAGGTGCAGTCTTGTCACAGGAGAAGAATGGATTAGAAAATCCTGTCCTAAGTTACTACCGAGGGAACAAAAATATGCCACCGTGGAGAAAGAATGTCTCGCCATAAAATGGGCTACAGAAGCTCTGCGCTATTATCTCCTAGGCAGAGAATTCACCTTAATAACAAATCATGCACCATTGCGATGGATGGAGAACAACGGGAAGGTAAATGCCAAGGTAACCCTCTGGTTCTTGGCACTGCAACCTTTCAAGTTCTCGGTAGAGCATAGACCTGGGATTCTACATAAAAATGCAGGTGCGTTGTCACGAAAATATGCGCTCCTCAGAAAGTCCGCATCCCCCTACCTGGAGATGTTAGGGGGAGGGATATGTAACAAAGGGAGGCATTTAGCTGGCAATATGCAGAGAAAGCATGGAAGTAGAGTAAAACATTTGTGCAGTAATGCACCTAGATTGATGATAAAGACTTATGTGTGACAAACAACAGTTTAAAGTTTGGTTAACTTAAATGGGTTGAAATGTTCCTCCTCAAAGCAAACAGACAGGGAGTGTCTGTGTCAGGGCAAACAGAACCATTGATGGGAGTTTCCTCTTAAAATGAAGGTGGGTGTGTCGCCTGTCCATCAAGCTAGGGCTGTGGGACCAATGCTGCGGGAAGCTTTCTGGTCTTTAATTACTGTCTAAAACCAACTGCATTAATAGTCGATAATGGAGGCAGATCTAATACTAGCATAGTCGGCATGGCGTCTGTGATCCACTTTGCCACTCGGTGATAGCTTTCATACTTGCTTCCCCTTTCAAATGATTGTTTAACAGTCAATTGTTGCACACTACTAGTAGTCTTCTTCTTAGTCTGCTTCTGGGATGAAGATTCAGCCCCAGCAGCAGCAGCAGCAGTGGGACTAATGCTTAAGAATTCTTCTGAGGAACCCAGGATAGTGGAGGAGTCATCTAGCCTTAGCAACTTGGATGCAGGACTAACTCCAATCGCTACTGAGGATATTGATGAGAAAGGTGTTGTTGGTGTAGATTGCAGGCGTCGGGATGTAGGTGAGAGTCTGTTGTCAGGATTTGGGTAAAAATAATTCCACACATAAGAAGTGGATTATTTGGTATTATATCCAGGCATGACAATGGCCTTCTTCTTATCACGTGCCAGAACTGCTTCCACCAGTGCAGGACTTACACAAACAACATTTTCCTTTTCAACTTCCTCATTAGCGCCCTCGTTGGCTACACAAATATCCCCCTCCTCCTGTTGCAATTCCAAAGCGACTTCCTCAATTGGTGTATCACCGGCTACACTTGGGCTGTTCAGGCACACATCAGCAGAAATGCTGAAAGGGGCCTTCTTTACAGGTACACTATCAGAACAGTCACAATTACATATAGCACTCGTGGATAGACTCTCCTCAGGGATTTGTGTTATTTCTGAATCTGAACATATGTTTTCCTCTAATACCTTACACGTAAAAGTATTTGGACAGCACTTCTGGAGTCCGAATGACAAGGTCTTGCTTGGTCACGACTGACCTTACAAGAAGATGCCTCATTGACAGTTGCCGAACTCGCACTCATAGAGAAAGGCGAAAGCCTCATTCTTTCTTTGCCACTGCGTGTGTAGAATGGCATGTTGGTAATTTTATTTTTTTATGTAGATAACTTTGCCTGGATTACAGGTCTTTTTTTCTTGACCAAGGTAATAGGTGTTTTTTTACATTTTTGTTTCCCGGACTTAAAAACACTATGCACATTTATATTGGCTTTACCAGATGACATAGAGGGACTACTATCATCATGACTGGTGCCAGCAGCTGCTTGGTGCTCCTACCCTTATGTGTACTGCTGTGAATTATGATAACACCGTACACTTTGACTGCAAATTCTGAAGAAAAGCCTGCCAGTCTGAGTATTTGTATTTCAGAAATAAGAATTAGCAATGAAGCAATGGAGCTGTCCTCTTTGTGTTTTACCTATATAACACAGTAGAATGTGACTGCAGAATTACACCAAGTCTGCCAGCCCTAGGATTTGTATATCAGCAATGAGAATTAGCAATGGAGCAATGTAGATCTCCTCTTTGTGTGTTACCTATATAATACAGTAGAATGTGACTGCAGAATTACACCAAGCCTGCCAGCACTAGGATTTGTATTTCAGCAATGACAATTAGCAATGGAGCAATGGAGCTCTCCTGAATGTCAGTGTAGACTTTGTTGAACACTGCTACCCCCTCCTCTTTTTATTCTATCTATGTTGCTGCCCAACTGCTCTACAGACTATGCTACCCCTTCTGGGTCCCTCTGTGAAATGGCGCTAGATCGCCGTGGAGGGCGGTACTTATAGATTTCAAAACTCGCAAGATCCGAGATCCGATGAAGTAACAATGACGTTTTGCCTTGTTTTCAATTCCGAAAAAGTGCAAAAGTGCTAAGTTTGGGTCTGTTCAGTTTTTCGGGGAACCGATGCTGAGTATCTCTAGTTACGAAGCCAAAGGTGCTATTAAAATATTTTGTATTAGTAAATGCATGTACAGTTTGAAGTAAACTAGGGATGCTCAGGTGAGTCCCCCCGTGTGCCATTGCTCATACAGAAACAGGAGGGGTGGCAGTGTCCTTGTCACTTTCCAGTCTCAAGTGACATTGCTGAGTGCCATTGCTCACACATAAACAGGAGGGGTGGAAGTGTTCTTCTTATCAGTCTCCAGTGACATAGCTGTGTGCCATTGCTCATACACAAACAGGAGGGGTGGCAGTGTCCTTGTCACTTTCCAGTCTCAAGTGGCATTGCTGAGTGCCATTGCTCACACATAAACAGGAGGGGTGGAAGTGTTCTTCTTATCAGTCTCCAGTGACATAGCTGTGTGCCATTGCTCATACACAAACAGGAGGGGTGGCAGTGTCTTTGTCACTCTCCAGTCTCCAGTCACATTGCTGAGTGCCATTGTTCACACAGACACAGGAGGGGTGGAAGTGTCCTTGTCACTCTCCAGTGACATTGCTCTGTGCCATTGCTCATACAGAAACAGGAGGGGTGGCAGTGTCCTTGTCACTCTCCAATCACATTGTTGAGTGCTGTTGCTCACACAGTAACAGGGGTAGCAATCAGTGTTCTTGTCACTCTCCAGTGACATTGCTCTGTGCCATTGCTCACACAGAAACAGGAGGGGTGGCAGTGTTCTTCTTATCAGTCTCCAGTGACATAGCTGTGTGCCATTGCTCATAAAGAAACAGGAGGGGTGGCAGTGTCCTTGTCATTCTCCAGTCACATTGTTGAGTGCTGTTGCTCACACAGTAACAGGGGTAGCAATCAGTGTTCTTGTCACTCTCCAGTCTCCAGGTATATTGTTGAGCGCCATTGTTCACAAACAAACAAGGGTAGCAGACAGTGTTCTTGTCATTTTCCAGTCTCCAGTCACATTGCTGAGTGCCATTGATCACACAGAAAACAGGAGGTGTGCCAGTGTTCTTATCAGTTTCCAGTAACATAGCTGTGTGCCATTGCTCACACAGAAACAGGGGTAGCAGACAGTGTTCTTGTCACTCTCCAGTCTCCAGTCACATTACTAATTGCCATCGATATGGACTCCGGTCAGTCTCCCGGAGGGGCAGGAGCACCAAGCAGCTCCTGGCAACAGTCATGATGATACTAGTCCCTCTACGTCATCTGCTAAAGCCTATGTGCAAGTGCATAGTGGTTTTAAATCACAGAACCAAAAGTGTAAAAAAAAAGCTTTTACCTTGGTAAAGAAAAAAATAACTGTAATCAAGGCAAAGTTAACTATAGGAAAACATAAAATTACCAACATGCCATTCTTCACATGCAGTGGCAGGAAAAGAATCCAGCCTTCACCTTTCTGAATGAGTGCCAGTTCAACTTCTGCAACTGTTAGTGAGGCATCTTCTTCTAAGGTCTGTCATGACAATGCAAGACATGTCATTCAGAGTCCTAAAGAGGTGTCCAAAGACTTTTATGTGTAAATGCCGAGCTGGAAAAAAATAGTGAGGCAGTAAAAGAAACTGAATGTTCAGTTTGTTTATTAGTTTACTGTGTTTGTCCCCAATTGTAAAGCGCTACGGAATATGTTGGCACTATATAAATAAATGATGATGATGATGATGTTCAGAAATGACACAAATTCCTGAGGAGAGTCTATCCACGAATGCTATGTCTAAGATTGACCTTTCTAATACTGTACTCATAAAGAAGCCTCCTTTCACCATTTCTGCAATTGTGTGGATGAGCAGCCCAAGTGTAGCCGTTGATACACAAATTGAGAATGCCACTTTGTATTTGAAACAGAATGAGGGGGATGTTTGTGTAGCGGACAACAGCGCTAATGAGGATGTTGATGATGATGATGTTGTTTGTGTAAGTCCTGCACCAGTGAAAGCAGTTTTTGACAGTTACAAGAAAAAGGCCATTGCCAGGCCTGGGCATAAGACCAAAAAATCCACCTTTTGTGGAATTATTTTTACCCAAATCCTGACAACAGTTGTCTAGTCATTTGTATTATTTGTAAAGCCACAGTCAGTAGAGGGACTTTAACCATCTAGGAACCTCATCCATTTTATGCCATTTGATGCAAGTTCATGGCAAGCTGTTGGGAAATCTGAAACTTATGCTAAAACATAACAACAAGCAGTCCAGCATCTGCTAGCTCCCTTCTCTAAGCTAGATCCCGGTACCTGCAAACTACACTGACAATATCTTCCTCATCAAAATCCTCACTAGTGATCGGAGTTAATCCTGCATCCAAGTTGTTAAGGCTAGATGACTGCTCCCCTATCCAGGATTCCTCAGAAGAATTCTTGACCATTAGGCCTGCTGCTGCTGCTGCAGCTGGGGGTAGATCTTTATCCCAGAAGCAGACAAAACAGAAGACTACTAGTCGTTTTCAACAAATGACTGTTAAACAATCCTTTGTAAGAGGAAGCAAGTATGAAAGCTATCATCCAGTTGCAAAAAGGATCACAGATGCCATGGCGACTATGCTAGTATTAGATCTGCGTTCAATATCCAATATTAATGCAGCTGGCTTCAAACAGTTACCTGAGGTCTTGTGTCCCCATTATCAAAATCCATCATGACACCATTTTACTAGAAATGCTATTCCTCAGCTCTATCAGAAGGTTTGAAAAAATTTAATTATTGGGCTACAAAATGCCAATCTACCCACTGTACACTTTATCACAGATATGTATGCAAGCAGAACTGGGCAAACTAAAGATTATTGACTGCGACAGGGCACTGGGTTGGTGAATTGCCTTCAGCAGCAGCATGTACCTAAGAATGTCACATTTGTCAGAGGCAGGCTATTCTGTGTATCACCAGCTTCACTAAGAGGCATACCGCTGACAACATGTTACAAAAACTAAGGGATGTCATTGCAACATGGCTTATCCTGTTTGGACTCTCCTCAGGATATGTCATTTCTCATAACACCCCCAATATTGTGAGAGCATTACAGCTGGGTGAATTCCATCACATTCCCTGTTTTGCTCACACAATCAACTTTGTGGTACAGAGCTTTTTGAACAATGATAGGAACGTGCAGGAGATGCTGTCTGTGGCCTCAAAAATGTTGTGACATTTCCGGCATTCTGCAACAGCATGTAGGAGATTGCAGCAACTGCAAGAACAACTTAATTTGCCCTGCTACCAACTGAAGCAAGAGGTGGTAACAAGGTAGAATTCCACCCTTTATATGCTTGTGAGGATGGAGAACAGCAAAAAGCCATCCACTTTTGGAAATGCAGCTTGAGAAATTGAATGAAGTGATGAAACAAAGCAATTACGCTAAGTATGTCGGACTTGTAGATCAAGTACTTTATTCTCTTCGCCAGGATCCAAGAGTTATCAACATCTTGAAATCAGATCACTACATTTTGGCAACTGTGCTTGATCCTAGGTTTAAGAGCAATGTCTTCTCTTTAATTCCAACTGACCCAGATTACAAGAGATGCAATGAGCTCCTGGTGAGCAAGTTGACAGCTCAAGTGGTAAGTGAGAACGATGGTGTGTCCTCCTTCAGTTTCTCAGGCTACTGCTGCTAGGAAAAAGAAAAGCTTTTCCAAGAGACCCATGGATGATGCAGATGAGTCAACACAACATTTTGACATCTGGGGGTAAATGTGTGAATCTCCGGATTCTTCATCTCCGGCGTGTTCAGCCTCTTCAGCGCTTAAATTTAAAGCGGCGCTGCATTTTAAAGGGAAATTTAAGCGCTGAAGAGGCTGAACACGCCGGAGATGAAGAATCCGGAGATTCATACATTTACCCCCTGGTCTGGTCTAAAAGAATTGCCCAAAAATTGTGGCTCCTCTGCCGTAACTCCACCTGATCGTACTATCAACATCCAAAGAATGGTGGAGGATTATTTTAACAACTGCATAAAAATAGACACGTCAGACAGTCCCTATACATACTGAGAGGAAAAAAGGAACTTTGGAGACCCATGTACAAACTCGCTTTGCAATACCTAAGCCTCCCACCCTCCAGTGTGTACTCGCAAAGAGTTTTCAGAACAGCCGGGAACCTTGTCAGCGATCTGGCGTAGGAGGCTACTTCCTCAAAATGGGGAGAAGATGATGTTCATCAAAATGCACCACCAATTCCATGAGGAAGGCCTTTACCTGCATTTGCATCAAAGTACAGAGACTTCTGTAATTGTGGACTCCAGCGAAGATGAATAATAATAATAATATTGTGTAAGGATGATGTACACACTGATGAGGGTGAAGATGAGTCTGAAGGTGAGATCAACAACATCTTGCCACTGTAGAGTTCATTGACAGCACTGTTAGCTTACCTGCTTTTAAGCCCATCGGTAGCTAGTTTTGTGAGGGCCCTAACAAACCTCGTAGTTCAGCCACAAAAGTGGCAGTCCTTGTCGCTGAATTGATTGGTTTGTTAAACTAAATATCAATAAAGACATAGATATTTTAATAATTATGATTGCTGAGTGCCTCCAATTACACAATTCTTCCCTATCCCTCTCCTTTTCGCTTCTACATTAATGATGGTGTAGGAGTGCACCCACCAGTAAAGATATAATTTTCAATCTTAGAATTTATAGATATTATCAAACTGGTAGCGATACCTAGTGCAGTGGTACTCTCTTCTGGTTTGTTAAACTGTCTAAACTGTACATGTTCATTTTAATCTATTACCAAGGACAATTCCATCTTGCACTGTTTGACAGTTAGGCCTTGGTCTATCAGCTTGTGTAACAGTCGACAATTCCGGTGTCAATGGTATTATTAGGTCGCCAATTCACATGGTGAACAGTATGATTAGGTAGACAATTTTAATTGTGGACAGTATTATTATAGGAATAGGGATATGGTTAGGGAATGGACTAGGGACAGAGATAGGGACAGGTCTAAGGACAGGGATAGGGATAGTGAAATGCCTAGGGACAGGGACAGGTCTAGGGTCAGGGATTGGGACATGTCTAGGGTTAGGGACAGGCACAGGGTCAGGGTTAGGAACAGGGTTGGAGTTAGCGATAATACTGTATACATTTGAACTATAAACCTAATAAATACTGTCTATTTTTCTATTGTTGTCCTAATGTTGATGTCATTATATTGTAGACTTCTCTAGTCTGCTGCCCATCAATCATATTATGTCAGTCTGACATAAGGGTGGGTGAGAGGGCCCAAGGACAATCCCATCTTGCACCACTTTTATTTTCTGCCACTGCTGTGTGGCAATCTTTCCAAGATGTGTTATGAATTGCTGAGTGTTTGTGTTGTTGTTCTGTCACTTAGCATTCAGCCAGCTCATTGGAGTTTCGTTGGGCGACAGTGTATGAAAATATTGTGACCTGTGAGGTGTTCAAAATTATCTGGAAATTACTGGAAATTAGTGTTATTGAGCTATATAATAATGTAGTTATGTGATGTTAGCATATTTTAGCAATTTTTCAAACAAATACAGATCCAAAACCAAAACTAAAACACACGAGAGCGGTTTTTCCAAAACCAAACCATGAAGTTAATACAGTCCTCACTTTAATAAAATACAGATCTATTAATAGTAGTAGTAGTAGCAGCATTAGTAGACGTAGTAGCAACAACAAATCTGGCAGATTCACAGTATATATACAATATTTTTTACACATATAACACATTACCCCTTCCTCCCTGTTCCATTAATCTGTATGATAATGTTGTTCCTATAGACCCCCTCATGAAAATGTACAATGTAATGTCTAAAGCAGTAACTTTTAAACCCTTCTTACAAGGCTCATCACCCCCACGTTAGGATTTACATTATCAGTTAAGTCAGATTGATTCCAAAATGGACACAGAGCTTTCCTAAGTAAATTATCTATCACTAAGATATATGTTGGCACCTCAGAGGATCTGAGAGGAAGAGAGAAAAAGAAATGTGTCAAGTTGGGGCACTCCAAGACCAGTAGACCTCAGGGGATCTCTCACCTCTGCTCTGCTTGAGTGGCTAGATGGTTTACAAATTTGGGGCTTCAAACTTCTGTGAGATGCTTATCTGTCCCGGGGCCTGACTAATTTCAAAAGACTCTTGGTCAATTGCACAGGTCAGTCAGCAAAGCATACTTTGAGAGGTTACAAAAAATATTCACATTGTCATACATCATTTCAACAGAAAATAACAATCAGTCAATAGATAAACTACATAATCTTTACAGTTGGTATTAAGGGGCCTAATGTTTGGCAAGAAAACAATCCCCACACCATTACACCACCACCACCAGCAAGCACCCTTGATTCAAGGCAGGATGGATTCACGGGTACATGTTGTTTATGACAAATTCTGAACTACCATTTGTGTGTCACAGCAGAATTTGAGATTCATTAGACTAGACAACATTTTTTCCAATCTTCAACTGTTCAGTTTTGGTGAGCCTGTGCATACTATAGCCTCAGTTTCCTTTTTTTTAGCTGACAAGAGTGGAACTCAGTGTGGTCTTCTGCTGCTGTAGCCCATCCACTTCATAGCTCGATGTGCTGTGCATTCAGTGATGCTCTTCTGTATACCACTGTTGTAACACATGTTTATTTGAGTTATTGTTGTCTTCCTTTCAGCTTAAACTACACTGGCCTTTCTCTTTTGACATCTCTCATTAACAAGGCATATTCACTTAGATCACATTTCAGACCTATTCTGATGTTTGTACTAAACAACAACTGAACCCCTTGACCATATCTGCATGCTTTTATACATTGAGTTGCTGCCACATGCATGGCTGCTTGGATATTTGCATTAACAAGCGGTTGTACAGGTGTTCCTAATAAAGTGGCCACTGAGTGTGTATGCAATTTCTTGACTTACCTCATAAAAACAGACAAAAAGCTGTATTTCAATAATGCTGGACCAGAAGAAGGGAGAATATCTCTTGCAAGCCAGTACAACAATTTAAATTACAAAATATTACAGAACTCATGTACATTGTACATTGATTCTAATTACTGCAAAGATGCATATTGTGAACAGACTTGCCATCTTTCTGAAAATATTTCTTACTAACAAATCCAGCAGAATTTTTACAAACATTGTTCTATGCTTGTAAGAAATAATAGTAGTGGCATAATCTAATTCCCAATATTTACACTAAAACAGTGGCAGCAAAGTGGCCTAGTGGTTAGCATTTCTGCCTCACAGCACTGGGGTCATGATTTTGATTCCTAACCATGGCCTTAACTGTGTGGAGTTTGTATGTTCTCCATGTGTTTGCGTGGGTTTCCTCCGGGTGCTCCGGTTTCCTCCCACACTCCAAAAACATACTGGTAGGTTAATTGATTGCTATCAAAATTGACCCTAGTCTCTCCCTCTCTGTCTGTCTGTGTGTGAATGTGTGTCTATATTAGGGAATTTAGACTATAAGCACCAATGGGGCAGGGACTGATGTGAATGAGTTCTCTGTACAGCGCTGCGGAATTAGTGGCGCTATATAAATACATGATGATGGTAGGAGCTAGAAGAGCTAACTCTTTTACCCAACAAAAAGAAATATTTGTCAGTAATAGTCTGAAAATATAGGCAACAAATACAAAAAAAAAATACTATAAGTGCAAGTGTCCATCTTTGATCATAATAAATTAAGCCATGCACACTACAATTTATGCAACTATAATAATTTATAAACAAACTTATAACCAAACAATTTTTACACACATGGAATGAAGTATAAGGTAATATGTTTCAATAATTAGAAGTACATATTAATTTTGCTATTTTGCATGAATGCTCAGAAAAAAACAAACACAACAATAGAATTTTTAATTATTATCAAAATTGGATGTTCACATTTCTGAACAGTTCCTTGTGTCATATAGTATAGGTTTTGATTATTCATGTGCAACAGATATTTTGATAATTGTATGCAGGGACAGAACATGCATCACAGGACCCCATTGTAAAATTTGGGTTGGGGCCTGGTAATATTGCTCTAGCCTCCCCTAGTCTCTTTTCAGAGCAGAGTGTAAGTCTCGGATGGGAGTGCGTACCTTAGAGTGGCGTACAACCCTTCATTGCCGTGCTTCCGTCACCTCTGAGCCCCATACCATCCACACCCTGTGCACTCAATGTAGTTCCCTCTTTGAATGATGTTATTAAATAAAGTCTGAACATGATGGAAAAACAAAATAAATGTTTGTGTTGTTACTAGACAGCTTGTGTCCAAAACATATAAAATTTACAGTAATATAATGAACATGGGCCTAAAGTACAGATTAATAGTTTTAAGTTGAGGGAATTGACATGCAAATTGCAAGAATGGTTTAGGATTTACAGCTATTTAATATGTAGCCCTCTCTTCTTCAAGGAACCAAAACTAATTGGTTAATTGATTCAAAAGTTGTTTCATGGACAGGTGTGGGCTATTCCTTCATTATTTCTTTATAAATTAAGCAGGCAAAAGGTCTGGGGGTAAATGCATCAAGCTGTAATTTTACATTTCCAGCGATTTTCTAGAGCAACTTTAAACTCGCCGTTGTATTAAATGGCAATTTCATGTAAAGTTGCCAGATATGTGTTTCCTTCAAAATCACCGTTTTCAAAATCACCACAAATCACAGCCCCAATTTTTTCCCACTCTAGCTATACAAGTCGCCAAATGTATGAAGCTGTACAACTCGCCTGAGTTTGAATTCAAAATCACCCGACACAACACACTGCTTTCTGGAGGCGAGATTAGCAAACACATCCTTGTTACACTGCTGGGCTATACAGCCGCAGGATCCGGCGGCTCTACAATGTAAAAATTTGATGATTTTTTTTAAAAAAAAATGTGTGGGGTTTTCCTGTCTAAAGACTATAAGCCATGGGTGTCAGGGCATGTTGGCACTTGTGGTTCTCCAAGTGCCAGCATGCCCACACTGTTAATGGCAGGCCGGGCTGGCAGGGACTTGCAGTTCCACAACTAATTCAAGCCCTGAGTTCAAGTAGTGGGAAATCCCCATGTTATAAATATGACTAATGCCATAAGAGCTCATGTTGCACTGGGAACTCTTAGGGGCTTGTCTTGTATCGTCTATCAGGGTTTTCTATTTTGCAAGAATCTATGGATTTATTACAAAAGAAAATCCTGGATCTAGGTGAGCAATAAAGAGAGCAAATGAAGGTAGTGTAGAGGTGTTTTAATTTTAATTAAAATATGTTTACACTGCTGTCTGTGTTTTATTTCAGTTGTGTTTAAATTTTTTCTTGGTTCACTATAGGTTCCAGTGGGCATGCTGGTATGTGTGGTTCCCTGAGCACCATGGGTATACTGGTGCTTGTAGCACTACAAGCGCCAGCATGGCCAAAGACTTAATGACAGCCTAGACATGCTGGGACCTGTAGTGCACCAAACAAAAATGCGTTTGTACTATAAAATTATTATTATTACCCAATACTCCTAATACTGTCAGCACTAAATTAGCAATTCAGCTTCCATCGTGTGTTCAATAAACTATCTCAGTTCAGCACTAGTACTGTAAGCTCAATTGGGCAGGGACATCTTTACCATCTTTTTATTGCATTGTATGGACTCTGTTTGCGTCATGATCTCCTCAAAGTACACACTGCAAAACATGTCAGCCATTTATAAATAAATAATATTAATAATATTATTATTAGCTTGATTTTTGAAAGATTGAGTTTGACGTGGCAAGTGAACATCCAAGATAATGACAGAAAGACAATCAGTAACACGGGTCAACACCAGGGGGCAAATGTATCATACTGTGGGTTGTACAAGTTGCCGGAAATCGGCGAGATGACAGCTTAAATTTAAAGGCAGCGCCTCAGGCAGCTGGAGGGCCCTAGAAAAGATTTTTATGTGGGACTGTTCTTCATTTATTTATTTCTTTGTAATGCTGCGCAGTGCCAGCTTATTTTTCATTGGGTCGGAGGCGGCCCAACCCCTGGCTCCGACTGTCACGTTAGGGAGGCAGGCAGCTAACAGCAAATCTGATGCTGTTAACTGCATGATGTCACTATCAATGCGGACACTGTACGCAGTGTGCTCCTTAATGAGGAAGCCTCGTGAGAGTGAGATTATGACATCTCTATGTCATAGTCTCACGAGACCTCCACACTAAGGAGTGCACTGCACACCGCGCCTGCACTGACAGTAACAGAAGAATAAAGCTGCCATTGCCATCTGCTGTAGCAAAAAGAGGATGGCAGGGCTCTGAGGACTTTAAACAATCATTCTGGTTGCCTCAATGGGGCTCTGAGGACCTTAACCATCCATTCCGACTGCTGGAATGAGACTCTGAGTACCTTAAATATCTTTTCTGGGTGCTGGAATTTCGGTCTGAGCTACTTAACCATCCTTTCCGTGTGTCGAAACGGGGCCCGACTGACTTCCATTCCAGAAGCTGCAATGGGACTCTGAGTACCTTAATCTTCCATTATGGTTGGTGGAATAGGGTTTTGTGTATATTAACTATCCATTATATCGGACATATGTGGCAAAGTAATTTTAATTAGTGTGCTTGGAGGAACTGCTTTATATAACAAATAATCAATATCAGAAATATATCACTTTTACTTAGTACTAGCTCGAGGGATAGGGATATTACAGGGTTAACACAACATAAGCAAAGGAATGAATGTCTAAGATAATTAGACATCCATTCCAGCACCCGGAATGGATGGCTAAGGTACTCAGAGCCCATTTCCGGCAGCCGTAATGGATGGTCGAGATCCTTAGAACCCTATTCTGGCAGTCAGAATGGATGCTTCATGTACTCAGACATCCTTTCTATCACGGGCACTAGGAGTTTTACCCATAATTCACCAGGTGAAGCTACACTTACCAGAAGTGCGGACCTCTGGGTAGTGTGGTGAATCAGTGGAACCATACAGTAGAATAGAGGAAAGGAATGTCAATAGTATAAATGCTGAGTCTTGGCACCGTGGAACTGTGATGGTACAGCAGTTTAGTAAACAGGATAAAATGAGGAAAGAGTCCAAGTGCCTTAGCACGCAGGTAGCATATAGCAGGCCAGTACTTGATAACTGGATAACGTTAGGCAAAGACCAATCAACAATATAGTAGAAGAGTCAGCGACTTGCAGCTACAATACAGAGGCACTTGTAGACTTTAGTCCAGCTAATAGGTTCCATACAGAGTAGTAGCTATATCACAAGGAAACATGAATGGTCTACAGCTGGTAAGTTTCACCACGGATATGTAGAGAAGACTTGTCCAGCGCAGGTGTGTAACAGAATAGCGTGAGTGGTCTGCAATTGGCAAGTTGTACCACTGATGTGAAGGGAAGACTTGTCCAGGCGCAGGCATGGAACGGAGTAACGTGAGTGGTCTGCAATAGGCAAGTTGTACCACTGATGTGTAGAGAAGACTTGTCCAGGTGCAGGCGTGGAACGGAGTAACGTGAGTGGTCTGCTATAGGCAAGTTGTACCACTGATGTGAAGGGAAGACTTGTCCAGATGCAGGCGTGGAACGGAGTAACGTGAGTGGTCTGCAATAGGCAAGTTGTACCACTGATGTGAGGGGAAGACTTGTCCAGGTGCAGGCATGTAACGGAGCAACGTGAGTGGTCTGCAATAGGTAAGTTGTACCACTGATGTATAGAGGAGACTTGTCCAGGAGCAGGCAGGTAACGGAGGTAGCGAGAGTAGTCTGCAGCGGGTAAGTTCTACTACCGATGTGGAGAGAAGACTTGTCCAGAAGCAGGCAGGTAACGGAGGTAGCGAGAGTAGTCTGCAGCGGGTAAGTTCTACTACCGATGTGGAGAGGAGACTTGTCCAGAAGCAGGCAGGTAACGGAGGTAGCGAGAGTAGTCTGCAGCGGGTAATTTCTACTACCGATGTGGAGAGGAGACTTGTCCAGAAGCAGGCAGGTAACGGAGGTAGCGAGAGTAGTCTGCAGCGGGTAAGTTCTACTACTGATGAGGAGAGGAGACTTGTCCAGAGCAAACGGATAACACGAGCAGAAACAGGAAACACCTCAGAGTCTCAAGGAATGAGAACCAAGAACAGGCAAAGGTAATAGGGCAACAGGTGCCTTAAGTAATGAGAGGTGATTAATTATCCTATGAGACTAGAGGCGAGGTATTAACAGTTCAGGGTTTCTGCACATGCGCAATCTTAGTCAAGATGGCGGACGGCCGCGGCTCAGGAGAGGCGCCGGCAGGAGCGAGAGAGACCCATGTCCCAACCTAGAGGCACAGTCCGGTGAGTGGCAGTACCCCCCCTTTTAAAGGTGGGCACAGAACACTTAGAACCAAGTTTGCCCGGATATTTGGAATAAAACTTTTTCAGAAGAGCTGGAGCATTAAGATCATCTGCACGGATCCAAGAGCGCTCCTCTGGACCAAAACCTTTCCAATGCACTAGGAAGCAAAGGACTCCCCTAGAGATTTTAGCATCAAGTATATGAGTAATCTCAAACTCCTCCTCTTGTTGAGCTTGAACTGGGCGAGATACTGAAGAAGGAACAGAAAATTGGTTGATGATGAGAGGTTTGAATAATGAAACTTGGAAGGAATTGGAGATACAAAGGTTCTTCGGTAAAGACAGCTTAAAACAAACAGGATTTATCACTTGAACGATTTTATAAGGACCAATAAAACGTGGAGCAAACTTCATGGAAGGAACCTTCAGGCGAATATTCTTGGTAGAAAGCCATACACGATCTCCAATTTTAAGTGCTGGAATTGCTCGCCTCATTTTATCAGCAAAAAATGTATATCTTGAAGATGCCTTTTTCAAAGAGAATTTAACCTGAGCCCAAATGGATTTAAACTTTTGACATAAACCCTCCACAGCAGGTACTTGGGTGGGAGAGAGAGCAGGAAATTCTGGGAGAGACGGATGGTGACCGTATACAACGAAAAATGGTGTTTTAGAAGATGACTCATGATACATATTATTATAGGCGAATTCGGCCCATGGAAGCAAATCTACCCAATTGTCCTGGTTGGCTGAAGAAAAAATTCTTATGAAAGTCTCTAGATCTTGATTGACTCTCTCGGTCTGTCCATTTTATTTGAGGATGGTATGACGATGATAGTGACAGTTGGATACCCAAGGTTTTGCAAAGGGCTCGCCAAAATCTGGAGACAAACTGCACTCCACTGTCCGAAACGATTTCAGATGGACATCCATGAATTCGAAATATTTCCTTGATGAAATGATCAGCCAATGTAGAAGAAGAAGGTAATCCTATCAAAGGGATGAAATGAGCCATCTTAGAGAATCTATCTAGCACTACCCAAATGGTATTGCATATCTTGCTGAGAGGAAGATCAGTAACAAAATCCATACTTATATGGGTCCATGGTTTAGAAGGAATGGGTAGTGGTTGAAGTAGACCCGCCGGTGTTCTACGGGAAATTTTAAATTGGGAACAAACATCACAAGCAGCCACAAACTCCTTGACATCTTTCCTAATAGAGGGCCACCAGTAAATTCGAGAGAGAATCTCTAATGTTTTTCGTTCTCCAGAATGCCCAGCAAAACGAGAGGAATGATACCATGACAAAATATTTTTACGAAGAAGTGGTGGAACAAAGGTTTTCCCAAACGGTAGAGCATTGGTGGAAGAAGCAGCTAAACTGACACATTTCGGATCCAGTATGGGACGATCAAAACAATCTTCAATATCAGAGGAAGAGGCCACCGCCCGAGACAATGCATCCGCTTTTTTATTCTTAGAAGCCGGTTTGAAGGTTATAATTAAGTCAAAGCGAGAGAAAAAAAAGTGACCATCTTGCTTGTCGGGGGTTCATACATTGAGCTGACTGTAGATAGAGAAGATTTTTATGGTCAGTAAAAATAGTCACGGGGTGACGAGCACCCTCTAGTAGGTATCTCCACTCCTCCAAAGCCACCTTTATGGCTTATAGCTCCTTATCTCCGATAGTATAATTCTTCTCAGCAGGTAATAAACTTCGTGAGTAGAAAGCACAAGGATGGAATTTCTTTTGTTCAGATTTCTGAGATAGAATGGCTCCTAGTCCAACATTAGAGGCATCTACCTCAAGGAAAAAAGGAAGGGTAACATCAGGTTGTCGAAGAATAGGAGCAGTTGAAAACGCCCTCTTGAGGAACTGAAATGCTTGAAGAGCCTCAGGAGACCATTGCTTGGTATTAGCACCCTTACGGGTAAGCGCCACAATAGAAGAGACAATGGAGGAGAAACCTTGAATAAAACGTCGATAATAGCAAATCCTAAAAAGCGTTGAATAGCTCTGAGAGTAGTTGGCTGGGGCCAATGTAACACTGCATTCACTTTCTCCGGATCCATCTCCAGACCTACTCCAGACACAATATATCCCAGGAAGGGAATCTGAGATAATTCAAAGGAACATTTCTCCAGTTTACAGAATAACGAATTGTCCCGGAGTCTAGAAAGGACCTCTGCCACATGTAATCGATGGGATGAAAGATCTCGAGAAAATATCAATATGTCGTCTAGATAGACAACGACACAAACATACAACAAGTCCCGGAAAATCTCATTCACAAACCCCTGGAAGACAGCTGGGGCGTTACACAACCCAAAGGGCATGACAAGATATTCATAATGTCTATCCCTGGTGTTAAAAGCTGTCTTCCATTCATCTCCGGCCTTGATCCGAATTAAATTATAAGCACCACGAAGATCCAGTTTAGTGAATATCCGAGCTCCCTTAATGCGATCAAAAAGTTCAGTAATTAACGGAATGGGGTAACAATTTTTGATGGTTATGGCATTAAGACCTCGATAATCTATACACGGTCTCAAAGACCCGTCCTTCTTCTTAACAAAAAAGAAACCCGCTCCAGCGGGAGAAATGGACGGTCGAATAAACCCACGATGGAGATTCCCCTTGACATAGTTAGACATCGCCTTGGTCTCTGGTAACGCAAGGGGGTAAACACGACCACTAGGAAGATTTTTGCCAGGTTGTAAATCTATTGGACAATCCCAAGCCCGATGGGGCGGAAGACGTTCTGACTGGGCTTTATCAAATACATCAGCAAAGGAGTTGTACTGTGGAGGAAGACCAGGTGGACAAGGTGTTGTAGATGATTTATTTATTTTCACTGGACCCACTTGAGTCAAACATCTGTAATGACAATCCGAACCCCAGGAAATAACTTGCGGAACATTCCAGTCAATCTGTGGAGAATGGAGTTGAAGCCATGGAAAGCCAAGTACAATAGGACTAGTAGTAACCGGAAGAACTAAAAACGAAATTTGCTCTTGATGTAAAGCCCCGATTTGAAGGTTTACAGGAATGGTACGTTGAGTAATAGTTCCATTGATAATTTGTGAACCATCTATGGCCATAACAGCAATAGCTGTTTTTAAAGGAGTCACAGGTAAAGACCACTGACACACTAAGGAACTTGAAATAAAACTCCCAGCAGCTCCAGAGTCCAGAAGTGCTTGCGATGTAAAAGAAGTGGTAGTAGAAGTGGAAACAGTAACAGCAAACGAGCAAACTTTAGAATTCAAAAGGTGTGGAGAGGATTCCAGGGACCCCAACCTTACCTCTCCAGAACAGGTTAGGGCCTCGCGTTTTCCGACTTTCTAGGGCATGAGTTCAGCAAGTGATTAGGATCAGCACAATAAATACAGAGCTTATTCTTCACCCGTCGTTCCCTCTCTTCTGAAGTCAATCTAGAATGTCCTACCTCCATGGGTTCCACTGAAGGTGAGGGATGACGAAATCGAGAAGGCAGGCGACCCGATAATTTAGGTGAAGACTCCTTTTCGGAATTTCTTTCTCGGAATCTCATGTCCACTCTGTTGCACAAAGATATCAAAGCATCCAAAGAAGATGGTAACTCTTGGGAAGCCAGCACATCTTTAATCTTGTCAGCAAGACCTTGCCAGAAAGCAGCTATCAATGCCTCACTATTCCATTGGAGTTCAGAGGCAAGTGTGCGAAATTGAATTACGTACTGTGCTACTGAACGGGATCCTTGGCGTAATTGAAGAATACTAGAGGCAGCAGAAATAACAAGACCAGGTTCATCAAAAATTCTTCAGAAAGTTGAAATGAAAATGGCACTATCCTCCAGCAGGGGGTCATTTTTTTCACACAAAGGAGAGGCCCATGCCAGAGCCTGTCCAGAAAACAGAGAGATTAAATAGGCCACTTTAGAGCGATGGGTATGGAAATTTTGAGGTTGGAGCTCAAAATGAATAGAGCACTGATTGAGAAAGCCCCTACAAGCTTTTGGATCTCCATCAAATTTTGAGGCAGTAGGCAGGTGTAGAGTAGAAGCAACAGACACCTGGGATGGCACTAGGAGAGAAGAAGACTCCAGGGGATTATTAGTAGAAGATTCATTTTGCACAGGATCTCCCCGAGAGACTAGAGACTGCAAACATTGAAATAATTGTTGCTGACGAGCATCTTGTTGTTCAACTCGAGTAACCAGGTACTGCAGCATATCCTTAGCTGTTGGTTCCGATCCTGGGTCTGTCATGGCCTGTTCTTACTGTCACGGGCACTAGGAGTTTTACCCAGAATTCACCAGGTGTAGCTACACTTACCAGAAGTGCGGACCTCTGGGTAGTGTGGTGAATCAGTGGAACCATACAGTAGAATAGAGGAAAGGAATGTCAATAGTATAAATGCTGAGTCTTGGCACCGTGGAACTGTGATGGTACAGTAGTTTAGTAAACAGGATAAAATGAGGAAAGAGTCCAAGTGCCTTAGCACGCAGGTAGCATATAGCAGGCCAGTACTTGATAACTGGATAACGTTAGGCAAAGACCAATCAACAATATAGTAGAAGAGTCAGCGACTTGCAGCTACAATACAGAGGCACTTGTAGACTTTAGTCCAGCTAATAGGTACCATACAGAGTAGTAGCTATATCACAAGGAAACATGAATGGTCTACAGCTGGTAAGTTTCACCACGGATATGTAGAGAAGACTTGTCCAGCGCAGGTGTGTAACAGAATAGCGTGAGTGGTCTGCAATTGGCAAGTTGTGCCACTGATGTGAAGGGAAGACTTGTCCAGGCGCAGGCATGGAACGGAGTAACGTGAGTGGTCTGCAATAGGCAAGTTTTATCACTGATGTGTAGAGAAGACTTGTCCAGGTGCAGGCATGGAACGGAGTAACGTGAGTGGTCTGCAATAGGCAAGTTGTACCACTGATGTGAAGGGAAGACTTGTCCAGGTGCAGGCATGTAACGGAGTAACGTAAGTGGTCTGCAATAGGCAAGTTGTACCACTGATGTATAGAGGAGACTTGTCCAGGAGCAGGCAGGTAACGGAGGTAGCGAGAGTAGTCTGCAGCGGGTAAGTTCTACTACCGATGTGGAGAGAAGACTTGTCCAGAAGCAGGCAGGTAACGGAGGTAGCGAGAGTAGTCTGCAGCGGGTAAGTTCTACTACCGATGTGGAGAGGAGACTTGTCCAGAAGCAGGCAGTCTCAAGGAATGAGAACCAAGAACAGGCAAAGGTAATAGGGCAACAGGTGCCTTAAGTAATGAGAGGTGATTAATTAACTAATGAGACTAGAGGCGAGGTATTAACAGTTCAGGGTTTCTGCACATGCAAAATCTTAGTCAAGATGGCGGACGGCCGCGGCTCAGGAGAGGCGCCGGCAGGAGCGAGAGAGACCTATGTCCTAACCTAGAGGCACTAACAGTCCAGTGAGTGACACTTTCTGGGTGCCGGCATGCAGGTCTAATGTACTCAGAGCCCCATTCCGGCAGCCAGAATAATTGGCTAAGGTGCTCAGAGCCTCATTTCAGCAGCCAGAATGGATAGCCAAGGTCCTCAAAGCCCCATTCTGGCAGCCGGCATGAATGATCAAGGTCCTCAGAGCCCTCATTCACCCACATCCATATAAAAACCAAATAAAGTTATAGTGGGAAAGGATCAATGATATCAATCCCAATGCAGACAGTAATATGCTGCACGAAGGACTCCGATCCCCTGCAATGCGGTCAGTTTTAGTTGTCTGCAGAATGTAAAAGCACAAGCTGCACAGAGTTGAAGCGATAGGACGTAGGTAATAGCAGTCCCTATTCAGTTGATAGTATACCGCTCAAGGATCTCGATCCTCTAACCCAGGGAACAACTAGGTAGCAGAGCAGGTGGCTAAACAGGCTGATAGTTCATATTCCGTATTGCACATGTGAAAAAGTGACCCAGAAACAGATATAAGGAGTAGATCTGTTCTGGATACAAGAGAGCAGTCATAAATTTCTCCATCTAAACTGATGATTTTCAGAATAATTTAGCTGGTGCTTTCTACTGAATATTTAAAGGCCCAACAACCAATCCTTTTGGGATTCTCATTAATTCACATCTGTTTTAATAAACATCTAGGACTAGTATGTGCAAAATTGAATTTTAATACATGTAAATAAAATCAATTACATAATAAATGCTGGCTTCTAATAAACTTGCGTATTATGTCTTGTTTATTTATCATATCAGTAATCAATTTAAAATTTATACAGCAACAACCATTTTTTTCAAACGCAAAAGATAGACATCAAGCTCAATATAATATTAATAAAATTTATAAAATGTTGACTGAAGCCATTCTGACTGTAGCACAAAGCAAACACTAATTATCATAATTATTAAACCAAGCTTCCATAAAACACATAAGTAATATCCAAAAAGCAAACTGTGCAATGCAGTGATTAGCAGTCAGATAGAAATAACAATATAAAACGCTTGTAATCAGACTCAGACTGGCCCACCAGCGTGCCAGGGAAATCATTTGGGCCTGAGAGTCCGGGCAGCATCCACTGCCTGTTTCTCAGTATCCTAGCAATGGTATTCAGCCATTGGCTACAAGCACTGTCCTCCTTTCTCATTGGTCAGTGCTCCCATACTGTCTGTCAGCTAATGGTAAATCTGGTTAGAGAGCCCAGCAAACAATTGGCCTGATCTTTTACAAGCTCAGCCACTGAACACAAGGAGCATAGCAGGAAGACACAGTCAGTGCAAGCTGTGGTGTAGCAGATCCTGGAGATTTCTAACTCTGCCTCCACTGTCACCCTAAGCCCTCTCGCAAACACCTTGTAGTATTACCCTGGCAACCAGGCCCCTCGAAGCTACAACTTGTGGAGTCACTGAGTGACAGGTGGCATGGGCGGAATATGGTGGGGACTTCAGGGAGAGGTGGTGGCAAAAGGCATCGGGGAACAGGATACACAGAGAAGCGAGGCAAAGTAAATAGAGCATGGGGTCTGTGGGGTGGGAGAGATAGGTGACAGTGGCAGGTGACCTATCGCAGTTGTACCCTCTGACACTGGAGTGGGTGCCAGCAGTTCCACATATCTTATGTATGTACAAGTAAACTATACATAATTTATGCTAGAGTAATATTAGGCTAGTCATAATATCTGATGACTAAATAAGATGACTAAACACTATTTTCTTTCTCTCTGTAAATGTATCAATAGCAATGACATATTCTTCCTTGCATTTTACTGAATTATTGATACTACATTGTGCAAAGGGGCAGATTCAATTAGCCAAGGTTCCATAGTAAGCTTATAGCTATGTTCCTGTGTGCAAATACGACAATTATGGTAATGAGAACATTGCTCATATTTGCAAACTCCCCTATGAGGTGCAAGCAAAAATGAGTGAAGACTTATAACCTAGAACATTGTGCGGCAATATAGTCATGAAGTTATTACAGAACTGAATCGGCCCCTAAGGATGTTGTTCTGTTTGATGCCTTCAAGATAGATATGAATGTGTTAAGCTAATATATAAATGCTACAGTCCCAAAACACAAAAGGAGGAGAGCATGACACATTGGGGCTCTCTATGATCCAGAAATAATCAATATAAAAACAATAATCTTTATTAGTGCATTATTAAAAATGAAGAAAAGGAAGGAAAGATTTTTGCCTGGACAAAGCGACTAAGCAAAACGTGTGTCGGCGTTCGCCTCGCTGTGTTATTATCAGTAACCTGTAGAGGAGCAATAAAGGAAGAGGCACAGTGCAATAAAGGACAGTGCACCGTGCGATAAAAGAGGGGGCACAGTATGATGATGGAGGGGGCACAGTGTGATGAATGAGAGGGCACAGTATGATGAAGGAGGACACAGTGTGAAGGAGTGGGCACAACTTGATGAAGATGGTTGCATTGTGATGATGATGGGGCAAAAGTGTGAATTCACTAGTGAGAGGGAATAATAGATGCAAGAATAGGGATTTATAGAGAGGATCTCGGAGTAAGAGAAAAGTGAGAGAAGCAGGATGTGAGGAACAAGGGGATACCTGCAATGAAGGTAGGGGCAAATAGAAACAGATAAAGGGAACAGATCAGGGGAAAAAAAGGGTAACATGGAAGATATAAGGGAGATATTTAGAAATGTTTTATTACTTATATGAGGGAGAGGTGAAGGGACACAGAGGAAAGGGAATTGGACACAGGAGAGATTGGGGACACAGGGTTCATAGCCTTGCATCAACTAATATGTTTTAAATTATACCAGTCTTAAAATGTATCTAAAATTAATATCACTCTTTCAAACCCTTAAAAGTTTGGGAGACCTAGGCTGCTCCCGGCTGTTCATTTCAAAGTGAACGTTCCATACCAGCACTTCTACATTTCCACTTTCACTGCTGCTTTGCATACTAACACCATGTCCACTGGTATCCTAGCAAAATAATAATGGTATCTATACTGCCCATGCTTTTCAATAGCTTTGCAGAGTCATTCTTAGCTGGCAACAAGAGGTTGACTGTGAGGGGTTTTTTTTACATAAAACTGGTGAAACAATGAAATTAATTTTTTTAGAGACTCTTGACGCAACAGTAATATAACCAACAATAGTGGCCTACTTCTCAAATTAACCCAATGTGTTTCTTAAAGAAAAATAAAATTATTTTACTTTGTTCATGTGAAATTGGCCTTATTTGCACAGTAAACATTTTATTTATATACTACACTATACTGCTCCATGGAATGATCACCAACTCTCTGGCAACTGGCAAATACACCACCCTCTCTTTTTGCTAGCCTCACCACCTCAGTGGTGTGCTGCTGCAAAGCTCACACTATTTTGTGGACCCCTACCATTGTATCCCCTGTGGGCCTTTCATGCCCCAATACAACACTGTCTGCTCCTATCACCAAACCATGAGCTTCTTTGTTTGACATAGCACACAGCATTTGATATGTGAATGCAGGCTGCCTTTTCAGCCTAAAAATTGGTTGAGCATTGCAATTTCCTTCTTACTGTTATTCCCCTTACCGGACTTTCACCCCTATAATCTACTTTAATGTAGTGATTATACTGATTTTCTTTGCAAAACGTTCTTCTACTGCTACTCTGGTCTGTCCCTACATTGATTGACTGTATTTTATTGAATCAAATATAGAATACCTCTACTAAATTACAAGACCATCGCCAAAACTACACCAACAAACATCTCTTCACTTGTCTCAATATATCTCCTAACTCAACCTTTACGCTCTGCAAAACAACTGCATATGTCATTCACAACTCATCTCACTATCTTCTCCCTTTCCTGGTTACATGACTTTTTTTGGGCTACACCCATTCTCTTGAATGCCGATCCTTGCACAACAAGACTTTACTCTAGGCTCCAAACTTTTCAGGCAAGTTTATCAAATGCCTAAACCACCTCTTAACCTCCCTAGGCTATTCTTCCCGATTACCACCCCTTTTTACTATTCTACCCAATTACTACCACTCTACACAGTTCACACCAAACTTACATGTGTTTTCTTTCTATACTCAAACACCCTCTGACCTCTATACCAACATTGCTATGTGATTGTATTATATAGCCCACAAAGCACTTTTCACCCTTGGAATTTAACTGGACCAATATGCAATATGTGGCTGTGAGGAAACCACCCTTAGGTAGGATGGTGGTTACCCTCCATGGTCATCAACTAACTCAGACAGACCAGAATATATCCAAAATAAGTCTTTATTATGACAGCACAACACTATAAGACGTTCCCAAGTACATGGTAAATGGTAGCGTGTGCCATTCAGCACCCCAAATTAAAAATCTCAGTACCCTTCAGTCTTAAACTCGTGCAGTATTACTGCTATTGTTTAGCTAAACAGTCCTGTGTCCTCCAGCCTGGGCTACTGGCTCACACAGACCCTGTCCTAGTAGGGTTTCCTCAGGTGGCACTGCGATGCCTGACCCAGAGTCCTTTGTGCTGATGTCTTGTACACCAGGATCCTCCAAGATAGAATGACTCCATTGACATACTGCGCTATTTATATTCCTGGCTGTCTACTCTGGGAACAGGGTCAAGATGTCCCAATTCTCTCCCTTTCAGCAAGGTTATATCAGTGGACAATTAAATTATTTAACTGTTAGACATGCCGTATCTGTTACCTTTATTATACAATGGAATAGCTTGACTGAATTAGCTAGTTGGCTAGATACACTGTACAAAGGGTTACAATATTACATAAGGGAATAACATGACACTTCACGCTTGTGTGAAACATTAATACATTTGTCACATTGTATCAGCAGCATTACATGATCTAATAGCAAATTAAAGTTGAATCCCCTTATCAGCGCTTCACAATCAACTGCAGCAGTTATGTTCACAAATGACTAAACACACAAGTCAAAATATAAACAGATAGAAACTAGGTGAATAATTCTGCGCTGTTTATTACCCAGATAGACAGAATAGTAAAAGCTGAAAATACTTAAATTTAGAAGTTTTGACACACTTCCTTTTTTGATCTTCGAGAAGTAGCATGCATAAAAGAAAAATATAAAAAATAATAGTGCAACACTGTGTGTCTGAATGATCTATTATAAAGTTATCACAAATGACAATCCATAAGGTTAAGGGGGTAGACTCTGTGCATTCCGATTAGATTTCCACCAACCGACTGAGTGTCCAGGTGCACATAGATGGTTTTGTGTCAATCACCACTCCACAGAGTAAACGCCCCCTAAGAGGCCCTACTTACAGACTACTCTCTTTAAGGTTTTGATATCAAATAGCTTCTGCTCTTTCACAATATCCCAGCAAATTGGCCATCAAACCATCAAACGATAGAAAACAAAGAGAGGGAATCTAAGGCAGTACGTATAAAACTTCAATGATAAATAAAAGAACAGTACATAGTTACACCTACTGGAACAACAAGAACAATAAGCATATGAAATTTAGATGTTGATTGCCGCGGAATCAATGTTTGTATCTCTCAAAGATGGTAACCACAAACAGGTAGGAGTCCTTTAAAAATGGAAGACACATTTCAACCGCTTAGACAAAGAGAGGAAATACAACATCTTGCAATAAATTTAGCTCTTTAAGTAATCCATAAAGATGTTGTATATCGGACTGCTATTTTAAATTCAGAAGGGTCACATTATGGATTATACATTAAAGAGCATGTTTATTCAAGGACATATATTATAGCATAAATAATATTTTAAGTAATCAAATGAATATTATTGTTTTAATATAGTCACTAAGTACACAATATTGATTGGATAATACATGAATGAATAAAAAGATCTCAGTCCGGTGGGACCCTGTTTCGTCACAGTGACACATAACCTCATGTCTCAACTCCTATTGTCCTTTAGATTGTAAGCTTGTATGCTGCTCCCTCTTACCTCTTTGTCTGTCTATTAATACTCAGTCTTGTTTTATTACTGTGATTGTTTCCAATTCCAAAGTGCTAAGCAATATGCTGGCGATATATAAATAAATATTAACAAATAAATACTTATTTCTTTAATCAACTTTATATATCTTCTCCTTTTTTAATTATTTCCTCCTGTAATTAAAGAAAGTGCATCAATAAATAATTATCCGTTTTACTACACTCTTCACATTTTTTTACATAGCTTACATTAAATCTTAAGCAAACTTTAAAAGTGGGTGCTATAATTAAAAGCCTAATATTGCAATAAGATTTTCACAGTTTTTTTTGGTGCTTCCAATTGTTAGTCTAAAACATGCCAATAACATAACATTTGTTTCTCTTTTTGAGGAGGGGTGGGAACTTCTAATAATATCACATAACTACATTTTGTTTTATATTCCTTGTGACAGGTACCTTCAAACACAGGTACCTATCCATGCTCTTAGTACTATGAGCTTTGGTGAACTTAGCTGCTCTAAATTAAGCTTTTCAAAAATTGCTACACTGATTGGGTGCCTGACTATCCTTGTTATTATTATTATTCTTATGCTGATATGCCACTGGTGATTTCTAAGATCCCTTAAGTAAAATGCCACTAAGCAAACATTCATATTATAATGTATAGCAAGAATTGTGCAAGTCTAAACGTTTGCTAGACTATATTAGGAAAAATGGCAACAAAAATTGACCCGAAAATATGCCAGAAAATGGCCACAAACAAGTCTACGATATTTGTGGATATTATTACAATCATATTCTATGCCCACATTTATTGTATCTGGTTTAGTTATTGTAATGCCAAGCACATGATTAATGCACTACAGACAAAATACATTTTTAAAACAACAACATACATTGGGGTGAACTTGGACTTTGATTTCATCAAAGCTTAGGTGTTAAAAAAAAATTATTTGTTGCCTGATTTTTTTTGTACTCTCAGAATAACTATAAATGTCGGAGGTGGTGCCTTAAATTAAACAGTTCTTAAGATTGAGAATTGTTTTGGGACCAACAACACACCCAAAATCCAAAGTGACATCTGGAAACCTGACATTGTGTGTGAGTATATATAGATATATATGTGTGTGTGTGTGTGTGTGTGTGTGTGTGTGTGTGTGTGTGTGTGTGTGTGTGTGTGTGTGTGTGTGTGGCCTGGGTTACCGTCTTCTGGGGTACTGCTGCACTTCAGGAAGACCAGCCGAAGATATCCCACCCGTCAATTGTTTCCAAGTCACCCAACTAAAGTCATCAAATTCCAATTGTACCTCAAATCCAATTCTTTAGTAGTCAGGCCAAATTATCTGATTTCCACCTGTGGACAACATTTCCAAAGGAACATGTTGGGGATGTGGAAGTTTTTAGGGTTGAGCAAAACAAATCTTATTGTTTTCAGATTGTATTAATTTCAGTGATCCAAGCCTCCAATTTTTTTTTTTTTATTATTTTTCTTAAATTCTGGGCCATCATACATAATTTGGTATCAAGGGAAACTATCAGACTGCAAAGAATTAATGGATGATCTACTTAAATAACGCATAACTTATGTGATCTGTAATTGCAGGCCCTTTGTTTGTTTAGAAATAGGCATTATAAATATTTGAAATCCCAAATATCTAAATAAACATGCAGTATAATTCAGTATGTCACCATTACAGCAAATTCAAACCCCATATTTAGCAAGATGCGTTCAAATGTTTAGATTTGTAGCCCGTTGCATATCAATGGAATATATTGACCCAATGCTCCTCAGTATGTCTATACTTCCAAATAGAGAAACATATTCAAGTGGGTTTCATCTGCCAGTTTTTGCCCCAAAAAATACAAAGTGAGTGTCAGTGGCTTGGGGTATATTTACTAAACTGCGAGTTCAAAAAAGTGGAGTTGTTGCCTATAGCAATCAATCAGATTCTGGCTTTCATTTATTTAGTACAATCTACAAAATGATAGATAGAATCTGTTTATTTGCTATAGGCAACATCTCCACTTTTTCAAACCCGCAGTTTAGTAAACATGGACTTGTTTGACCTCTAGTTAATATTACCCTATTCCACCAATAGTGTAGAATTTTAACTTCTAAATACATACTTAATAGCAATTATTTGTGCATAAAATATCTCAAGTTTATTTATTTTTTACTCGTTATTTCCCTTCAGGGAGTTATCACTTAATTAAAATGGTAAAGAAAAGGGTATCGTATGATTGCCCACATTACTATACAGACAACATAAACACGAGGACAAGTTATGTGGATGTATTTTCTACTTCATCCATTGCTTCCTATGAGACAAACTCATGTTTTATAAATATTAATAAATATTCATGAGCAATGAGGCCAAATATAACTACCACATTTCAAGAATGTTATTTTAAAAAGTTCACGGCTTCAAAAGTTTTGCATTCTACCTATGAATAAATATTTTGCTGTTTTAAAATATTAAAAGATATTAGTGTCTGTATCTAATTCACTCCATGGTATGCGATAATAAAAAGTTTTTCAAGCACTATGCTCATTAGTGTAATTTATACCATTTCATTTGCCATTTTAGAATTTACATTTGAAATTAACTAAATATCTGAACAACAGGTCTTGCTACTAGGCAATAAATAATAAAACCATGTAACTGCATCCTAAAATTCACTATGTTTCAAACTGTGTTGTTTTATGGGTAAAACAAAATGTGCCTTTCCTTTGCTATTTTAATTAAACAATTAATCATTTTTGCCAGGTGTTTAAAGAGTTGCATCCATCGTATTGTTTGTGTAGATATTTTTGAAGTGATAAAGCCTTAGCAATTACTAGGAACTGATAATACTATTTTATTTTATCTACCTATAATAAATGATGTAATATAACAGGTATTGCTGATTAAATTAAAATGATCCATTTGAAATATAAAAAATATTTATTATTATTATTATTATTATTAATTTTTATTTATAGGGCGCCACAAAGTATCCGTAGCGCCGTACAAGTACAAACAATGGCACAGTACAAGGTGAAACAGCACAGTACAAGTAACAGTAAGCACTATAACTCTGGGGGCTCAGGCACAGCATGAAAGAGAGGGAGGGAGGGGAAAAGTGAGTATAGGCAGGTAACTATGGCCCAAGAGGGTGGGCACGGATGACAGGTTGAGAGTCACTGAGGGGAGCGGAGAGAAACGAGAGGAGACAGAGGGCAGAGGGATTGAGAGGAGGTGAGCTGAGTAGCTGGAGAGCGCAGTTAAAAGTGATGGAAACAGAAGGTAGGAGAGCCCTGCTCAAATGAGCGAACAATCTAAAGGGAGGGGAAGACAGACAGACACATGGATGAGATGGAGAGACGGGAGAAACGGAGACGGAGTCGAGGAAGGGGGAGAAGGGAAGAAGGGATGAGAAAGAGAGGTAGCCGACCGGTGGGAGTTTAGGCATGAGACTGGAAGGCTTTAAGGAAAAGGTGGGTTTTTAATGTTCGTTTGAAAGAGGACAGATTAGGGGAAGTTCTGATGGAGCGGGGGAGCTTGTTCCAATGGAGGGGAGAGGCGCGGGAGAAGTCTTGGATACGTGCGTGAGAGGAGGTAATCAGAGGGGAAGAGAGGCGACGATCGTTGGACGATCATAGTGAGCGGGAGGGAGTGTAAATAGAGATAAGGTTAGAGATGTAGGGAGCAGTGGAGTTGGCGAGGGCCTTGTAAGTCAGAGTGAGGAGCTTGAAAAGGATTCTGTAGGGGAAGGGGAGCCAGTGATGGGCTCGGTAGAGTGGGGATACAGAGGTGGAACGGCGAGAGAGGAAAATAAGCCTAGCAGCGGCGTTAAGTACAGATCTAAGGGGAGCGAGATGAGAGAGGGGGAGGCCGATAAGGAGAAGGTTGCAGTAGTCCAAGCGGGAGATAATCAGAGAGTGGACGAGAGATTTGGTGGCATCCTGGGAGAGGAAGGGCCGAATGCGGGCAATGTTGCGAAGCTGGAAACGGCAGGATTTGGCGAGAGAGTGAATGTGAGGGGCAAAGGAGAGAGAGGAGTCGAGGATGACACCTAGGCAGCGGAGTTGGGGAACAGGGGAGATAGATGAGTTGTCAACAGTGATGGAGAGGTCAGAGGGGAAGGAGGTACGAGAGGGAGGAAAGACAATGAGTTCAGTTTTAGCAATATTTAGATGGATGACATCAGGCATTATTAGAGTATTAACACTGACATTATGGTGGATCTTGCTTGTTTCAGGTATAAGAGAGTATATCTAGCCAATGATTACAGATAGTAATATGTCTGTTACATTTAAATATGTAGAGTCATCAACAGTGAAAGTAATAATTATAATAGTTATATGGGCATTATGCTGATGCACCTGCTGAGACAATAAGCAGTACATATGTGTTTGTAACATTGCTTTACAAAACATTCAACTTCTATGAGAAGTCACAGGTTAGTTAACTTCTTATTGACATCCCCTATATTTAATTCATTCTGTTTTGCCTGTACATAGTTCATGTTCCTCCTAATCTATCCAGTGGATGCCTTGTTAATATGCAAATATCTTTCCCTCTCACCGCTCCACATTTGCTGCACCACTTTGCAATTCCCTACATTGGCTCCCTGTGTCCTCCAGAATCCAATTCAAATTACTCACCCTTACCTACAAAGACCTGAGAAACACCACATACATCTCAAATCTCATATCAAAATACTCTCACCCCCGCCCTCTTAGATCTACCTCTGACTTGCGCCTTGTCTCGTCTCTGGTAACCACCTCTCACACACGCCTACTTGGCTTCTTCCGTGCTGCTCCCCACTTATGGAATTCCCTACTATGCCCCATCAGGCTTTCCCACAGCCTTTAACTCTTTAGATGTTCTCTATTTTAAAGCTTACCTTATCCCTGGTGATACTATTCACACTAATACAAACTCACAGCTGTCCTAATCTCCACTGTAAGCCACACTCGCTCCTCTTGTTTCAGCTGTGCCCTCTTCAACTAAGAATGTAAGCTGCAAAAGAAAATACCACTGCACTAGGTATCGCTATTCCAGTATCATAATATTTATCAGTTTATAAATGGTCAGATAATATGGTTACTGGATGGTGCACTTCTACACGTGTAACTAATATACAGGTAGAGGAAGAAAGGATAGAGAGAAAATGTGTATTCGAAGGCACTCCGCGATATCAATAATATGTTAAAAAATCTATATTTTATTTGGTATACTTAAAAAGAATCCCTCCTAATTGAATAGCGAAATATTAAAACCAAAGTGATTTAAGTGAATTAAAATAGCAAAATAAATTGCTATACCCCGCTACTTGATATAAATGTGTATAGCTGTTCAATGTATAATATAGTAATCACTCCTATTTTAGACCAGTCTAACAGTTGAATATCACTCCAAATCAAAACTGGTTTAAGTATATATAGTGTAAACTGGACTGATTATCATGTAATCTTGTTAGCAGCAGTATGTGGATGAACTTAATTGGGATCTCTGGCAGTTGTTTAATCGATCTGATGTCCCAATAATCCTATGAAATAACTTTATTTGTCAATAAAAGGATATCTTAAGATAATGAGAGCTCCATATAAACCTGAGACACATTCTCAATGTGATTTCACTAATCTGCATAAACACTATTGTATAGAGCTCAGAAAAGGCTTGAGCTTTTGTATATATTTATAATAGGATTATTAGGGTTAGAATAAGGTCTCTGCCTAGCAATTGTTTGGCTTAGTTTTATAATCAGACACCCTGCTGCCCCAGTAGTTCCACTCGTGTATTTGATTGTTCAGTTACTCTGTTATCAGATAGGCATCTGCTATGTTTGTTGAAGCTCCTTCTAAATTGGAAGCCTGCCGTTTAGGATTACTAGGATTAGAATAAGGTCTCTGCCTAGCAAATGTTTGGCTTAGTTTTATAATCAGACACCCTGCTGCCCCAGTAGTTCCACTCGTGTATTTGATTGTTCAGTTACTCTGTTATCAGACAGGCATCTGCTGTGCCTGTTGAAGCTCCTTCTAAGTAGCAAGCCTGCCGTTTTTGCAGTCCTACACACACACACACACACACACACATTTATGCTTTTATCTAACCCATGCAGGGTATAGTTGGTATCAAAGATTACTAAATATAGGTAAAATAACAGGGAGTGATTAAACACAGTAGCAGGGTAAACGCCAACGCGCGTTTCGCTACATGCTTTTTCAAGGCAATCTGAAATGAAGAGGATTGAGAATATTTATGCAGTTCACCACGCCCACTTGAATGACGTGTCATGGTCTGATAGGCAGCAACTCTGTGTCTCATGATTTCATGATTGATGGTTAGGTTAACATATCCCTTGTTAGAGTTAGAAGAATTAGCCCGCCCCCGAGAAATGGTGATTGGTAAATCCGTGTGTCAGGCTGTCAGCATGTAAACAAACAGTATGTAGATACTGAGTTATAACTTCCAATGTCTGTTTCCTCTGAAATTCTACCTTAATCTAAACAAAGATTCATTCCCCGTATAGTACAGTAAGTATGTGGTGACAATCATTTCATGTGATAATTAAAACATAAAAATCCAGTGAAAATGAACCATGTGTCTACACTTGTGATTGAATAACATGGGTTAGATAGAGTACCAATGATACAGGTTACAGATTTAGTTACTCAATTATTCTGTTATAAATTAAGGTCCCTCTTATATTAATTAGATCTCCTCCAAAATTTTATTAAAGCTTATCTTGTCTGTATTGGATCCTCTTAGATCTTACCTAAATCAACATCTGGATTCATTCCCCATGCAGTGAGGTGAATATGTTGTAATATACAGTAATGTAGTGAGTAAAACATAAAACCCAGTAAGGGCTAAAAAATAAAACGTGAGAACATGATCAATCTGATATTCTATGATGCCCATATATCAAAAATAAAGAGAGGAGGGCAATATGGTGTAACATTATAACTGCATTGATTTAGGTAAGATCTAAGAGGATCCAATACAGACAAGATAAGCTTTAATAAAATTTTGGAGGAGATCTAATTAATATAAGAGGAACCTTAATTTATAACAGAATAATTGAGTAACTAAATCTGTAACCTGTATCATTGGTACTCTATCTAACCCATGTTATTCAATCACAAGTGTAGACACATGGTTCATTTTCACTGGATTTTTATGTTTTAATTATCACATGAAATGATTGTCACCACATACTTACTGTACTATACGGGGAATGAATCTTTGTTTAGATTAAGGTAGAATTTCAGAGGAAACAGACATAGGAAGTTATAACTCAGTATCTACATACTGTTTGTTTACATGCTGACAGCCTGACACACGGATTTACCAATCACCAACTCTCGGGGGCGGGCTAATACTAACTCTAACAAGGGATATGTTAACCTAACCACTAACCACCATCAATCATGAAATCATGAGACACAGAGTTGCAGCCTATCAGACCATGACACGTCATTCAAGTGGGCGTGGTGAACTGCATAAATATTCTCAATCCTCTTCATTTCAGATTGCCTTGAAAAAGCATGTAGCGAAACGCGCGTTGGCGTTTACCCTGCTACTGTGTTTAATCACTCCCTGTTATTTTACCTATATTTAGTAATCTTTGATACCAACTATACCCTGCATGGGTTAGATAAAAGCATGAATGTGTGTGTGTGTGTGTGTGTGTGTGTGTGTGTGTGTGTGTGTGTGTAGGACTGCAAAAACGGCAGGCTTGCTACTTAGAAGGAGCTTCAACAGACACAGCAGATGCCTGTCTGATAACAGAGTAACTGAACAATCAAATACACGAGTGGAAGTACTGGGGCAGCAGGGTGTCTGATTATAAAACTAAGCCAAACAATTGCTAGGCAGAGACCTTATTCTAACCCTAATAATCCTATTATAAATATATACAAAAGCTCAAGCCTTTTCTGAGCTCTATACAATAGTGTTTATGCAGATTAGTGAAATCACATTGAGAATGTGTCTCAGGTTTATATGGAGCTCTCATTATCTTAAGATATCCTTTTATTGACAAATAAAGTTATTTCATAGGATTATTGGGACATCAGATCGAGATCCCAATTAAGTTCATCCACATACTGCTGCTAACAAGATTACATGATAATCAGTCCAGTTTACACTATATATACTTAAACCAGTTTTGATTTGGAGTGATATTCAACTGTTAGACTGGTCTAAAATAGGAGTGATTACTATATTATACATTGAACAGCTATACACATTTATATCAAGTAGCGGGTTATAGCAATTTATTTTGCTATTTTAATTCACTTAAATCACTTTGGTTTTAATATTTCGCTATTCAATTAGGAGGGATTCTTTTTAAGTATACCAAATAAAATATAGATTTTTTAACATATTATTGATATCGCGGAGTGCCTTCGAATACACATTTTCTCTCTATCCTTTCTTCCTCTACCTATATAAGAATGTAAGCTCTCTAATGAGCAGGGTCCTTCATACCCTTTATTTTCATGTCTGCATTTATTTTGTCTGCCTTCTATGTTCTAGTTTTATGTTTGTCCTGTTTTCCCTACTGTACGGTACTGCGGAGCACTGTGGCACCTTACAAATTTACGATAAAAATAATATATTGGCTCAGTTAACATTCTCTACTCATTCTTAGCAAAATGTTAGATAACATTTTAAAATAATTAACGTGTAATTGTATTAGACACATTGTTATATATTTTAGGGACAGCGTGCATGGATGCTTAAATCAGAAGTTCAACTCGTGTTCTTAAAGACTGTTAAATGCCATTGAATGCCATTGAACACTGATAGTCCAAAACAATAATGAAAGTAGATGGGCCTATATAGACACACTTTCTAAAAAGCATAAAGTTTGCATACATTTTGATGATGTCTGTATTTTTCACAAGCATTAAAGAGGCAAGGAGATTTTGAGAATATGCTTTGGATGCTGTGTTGAAAGTGAATACAAAATACATGGTTTAAACAGTTGTTTTTCAGAGCCCCTGTATGGGCAAGGGTTGCCAAAAAAATCAACGTCATCTCTGATCAGGCCACTTCCCACATTATTAACAAGTTAGTTAAATGAGAATCTAAACACAGTTCACACTAACATACTTTTCCAAACTGGGTTACATTTGCAGGATATTTACTATCTGATTAATTTCTGTCATAAAGGATAATAATAATAAAATACATATTGTCACAAATATGGACCTGCATACACACATGACAAATGTTGCCAAATAATCTGTGGTGTGGCCAGGGCCGGCGCTAGGGTTTGCGGCGCCCTAGGCAAAATGTCGCCGCCGTCCCCCCCCGTGCCCTTTTCTTCCTCTAGCTGCATGCTGAGAGGGAAGGGGAGGGGGACATCGGGAACAACTTCAGAGGCGCCGCCGGACAGACTATCACTTGATCCCTGACGTCAGTCAGTGATCATGTGTGAGATGCGCCGCAGACATTGAAAAACAGCGCACTACGTTCCCGAGCCGCTGCACCGCTGACTAGATTAGAAAATCTAGTCAGCGGCGCCCTGCAGGTCCCGGCGCCCTAGGCAACTGCCTAAGGTTGCCTAATGGGAGCGCCGGGCCTGGGTGTGGCATAAACACCATTATGAGAGGTTCTCAGAGCTCCTCTCTTCACTGCACTTCATCCAGTGAAATTGGGGGTCCTCCCTCCCTTAAAATGCCACTAATGATTCAACCTGTTGCCGTTCTGCTACCAGGATCTGAGAGAACCTTCCGCTGCTACATTGGCAAGTATATCAACCGATGATGAGCCCCAGCTTACCCCACATACTGAAAGTGTAGTAAAATGATATAGTGAAGCACGACAGCGCAGATAAAGATCTTCAGCTGCCCTTAAGTTACTCCCCTGATCCACCACAGAGTAAAAAGATAAAGATCACACCTATACAAATTGTAACATAAGATTGGCGCTCCAAGATAAAACAATCAAATAGAAATCTCAATGTGTTCTCAATGCAGTACCTTAAAAAAATTAAATTAAAGGTATATATTCTAATATAAGTTCCAATTTGATTTCATATAATTCAATGAAGTCCTTCAATAAGCATATCTGATATACTGATATACATGTGATAGGTCATTCAGTTAATAACGAGGAAATATTTGTTTTCCTTCGTACTCTGGTAATTGAAATAGTAGTAGTTAAATCAGGTGTCAAACCCAACCAGTGTAAATGATGTCTCCGTTCCTGTCCCACTCAGATTTCTTCTTACACAGCCCCCAAAAGAAATGTACTTACAAGATATCCAGTTCAAAACAGAGTGTAATCTCCTCCAGAAAGTTGGTACCTTTCTTTCCCCGCATTGGAGCTCTACAGTGTGCTGTGTTTCTTGGATTCAGCTGCCCAACACAATTCATTACGTTCTTTTCACAAGTTAATTCTGTGTTGTCCACTTCTTAATCATGCACCGGAGCTTCCCATATATGAGATCCGCCAAGATATCCAATTTGAATCAGCATGTCATCTCCTGCAGAGGTTGATTCAGTATTTCCTCACTGTTTCATCCCGCAATGGATTTTTACAGTGTAACTGGTTTCTTATATAAAAAGACATCCAATGTAACTCAACGTATTATCTCCACAACGGCTGGTTCCGTATTTCTTCACTACTTAATCCCGAATCGGAGCTCTGCAGTGTGGTGGATTTCTAGTGTGAAACCAGCCTGTCACCTCCACGAAACCCTCCTGCGTTCTCACTTAGGGGCCTATTTAACTACTACTATTTCAATTACCGGAGTACGAAGGAAAACAAACATTTCCTCGTTATTAACTGAATGAACTATCACATGGATATCAGTATATCAGATATGTTTATTGAAGGACTTCATTGAATTATATCAAATCAAATTGGAACTTATATTAGAATATATACCTTTAATTTAATTTTTTTGGGGTACTGCATTGAGAACACATTGAGATTTCTATTTGATTGTTTTATCTTGGAGCGCCATTCTTATGTTACAATTTGTATATGTGTGATCTTTACCCCACATACTGAGCCTGTAAACCTGTGGCATTTCCTGTGGTGTCGGGCGGCACCCTGTGGACCAGAACATATGTGATTGAGTTCCAGTGGTGCCCTCTGGGAGGTCGAGCCCTTCAAAGATCAAGTTGTGGGGGGGCGGCCGGTCTGTAGTGGGTTACTGACTGGATGTTCCGCCTCATCTGTGGCGGTGCAGCCAGGAACCCAAATTGATCCCCCCTCGACTCTCTAACATACATCAGAGACCCTCTTTCCAGACATCTGTGCATGGGATGCTGAGCCGGCGGGTGCTGCCACTCTCACTGCTGGAGGCAGGCTCCACCATACCACTGGCTAGGTGGTCTCTTCTCCAGAGGCCATTCTTCCGGGTTCCTTACAAGCCAACATCTGGACCACTGATCCAAGTCACCTAATCCTGTTGTGGGCTGGCCCAACCCTGGAACCAATGGGAACTTCCAACACACTGGGCGATGGTGCTGGGCTCCAGGAGATCCTACATCACATCAAATCTTTGTTAACCAAACAGGACATTCTAGCCCTGGAGCAAAAACTGTAAGAGCTATCTCTACGGCTGTCTCAAATATCCATACTGACATCTCCCACTTAGATGAGAGACTCACAACTTTGTAAGAAGACAGGGATACTGTGAACGACTGTGTTGCAAAGCTTCAGGACACTGTCCTGCTCTAGGCTTCTGAACTAAAAGATCTTCAGTCCAGGTGAATGATCTGGACAATAGGGGCCACTGTAATAATCTTCGCATAGATGGCATTCCTGAGGATATCCCTCCAATTGGCATACTGGATGTCCTCACCAATGAAGTATTGGGGCAGGATCCAAATTTCCATATTGTCTTTGACAGAGCCCACAGAGCTCTGCACCAGGTCTCTTACCACAGAGAAACCACAATACCATCTGCAGGCTCCACTACCAACCAGAAGAGACCCTAGTCAAAATCAGGCATCTAGACAGTATTGACTTTAATGGACACAGGATTCAGATATACCAGGACCTCCACTGGCACACTCTGCAACAGAGGAGGGCTCTCAGGCCATTGATGGATGAACTCCGCAAACTTGACATCGATCCCTTTAGTCACCATGCCATACGTAATGGCAAGCAAGCCCAGCTGAAAGACCTCTGACCTGAACCATTTCTGTTTGACCTTGGATCTCCCCCACATCACTCTTTAGGGTTGGTGAGATGGTCTGTCTGGATTGGTTCCACCTTCTCTGCCACAGCGTGAATGGTGGTACCAGGTTTGATGCCTGGGGAGGATCCCCAGGGCCACTGCATCAAGTGATCAGCTGAATGACCCTTGAGCTGCCCCCTTGGTTCTTGTGTTCCCCACTGGTCCTGATGATGGACCCCATCACAACCTAGCCTTCAATTTTGTTGAGGGGCCCTACAGCTTTACTTGGTTTCCATTTCGTAGCTATTGTTAACCAATGTTGCTTTTGTTTCTAGGATCACTAGCTTAAATTCTGATGCTCAACCTAACTGATTTTTCCATGTCATCTTCATTCTTATGGCTACTTAGTATTTCTCCAGCTTAGGTTACTTTTGAATTATCTATTGTACATTTTTGTCTGTCTCATATTTCCCATACTAGTTACATGGTAACTAGTACAGTGTAACTTAGTACTAGATTCCTGTTTAGCTGTTTTGTGGAGGTTGCTGTCACTCTACCATAATTTACACTGCCTCCAGATTCCTACGCACCTGTTATCATGTTTAAGGTCCCTACTGTCATGGTGCCCAAAAGTGGCAATATTTCATATCCCTATTTACTTTACTTTGTACCCTTTCCTTTCCTTCTTTTCATTCTGTCCTCACCCTGGTTTTGCTCCCTCCCCTTATCCTAGCTTCACCCTGTGATCCTTCGGACATAAGCATCATATATTTATTACTTTCCTGGATATCTCCATCACCTGATACATCTTCAATAACCCCCCGCTTCTGGTTGCTCCCTAATCATATATACTCTGTTAATGCAAAGGGCATTAATGTCCCCGAAAAGAGGTCTCAAGCACTCCATACATTTCATACTGACAAAGTAGATGTATTTTTTATCCAAGAGACCCATTTCAAACAGGGCTCTGACCCATCTTGCGCAGCAAACATTACCCCACGCATTTTATAGTAATAGCCCTACAGGGAAAACCAATAGTGTGGCCACATTATGTTCAAAATCACATCTCTTCCAACACCCCTTTAGCAAAGGTCGCGGTCTCCTAGTTAACCATGCACCCCTGCTTTATTGCTCTCTATGGACGTGGAAAAGGCCTTCAACAGAGTTCATTGGCATTTTCTCGCAGGAATGCTGGAGCAAATGTATTAGGTCCGACCTACTTCCATAGAATCCTGGCCCATTATAAAGAACTCACAGCCCGAATTAAAATCGCCTCTCTCTCCGACTTGTTCCCCATATTCAATGGCACAAGGCAGGGGTGCCCACTCTCCCCCCTCATATTTATTCTCTCCATGGAGGCATTGGTAAGGTTGATTAGGAGAAATCCGGATATGTCAGGGGTGCAGGTGGTGGGGGGGTACAAACACAAGCTGGCTCTCTTCACTGATGATTTTCTAGCAACTGTTACCAATCCTGTGATATCTTTAACCAGCTTAATGTTTGAATTTAAGAAGTTTGGTGAATTATCTAACTTCAAGATACATTATGCCAGATCTGTGGCTTTGAATTTCGCAATCACTCCATTCACGCTCCAACATTCCTGGCACCCCACTCACATCACATAATTAGGAGTCCTGCTTACAAATGACCTGGGCAATTTATATCAAAACTTTGCACCCTTGATCCCTAAATTCCAAATGGAATTTTGGCAATGGCGCTCTGGGGGCTTCTCATGGCTTGGGAGAATAGAGATTAACAAAATGAATATGCTTCCCAAACTTTTATATCTCCGCAAGGTACTCACTATCAACATTACTCCCAGATATTTTACAGATGTTTAGCTGATAGTTTGAGATTTTGTTTGGGCAGGAAATCACAGATAGGTATTTTCTAAATATTACCAAGTGGTGGTTCTTAATAGAATATTGGAGTGGATAGGGCTCCTGAATCTAAGCAATGTGTCCTGAATGAGGACCATTCAATGGAAACGCCACCTGAAGTCTTCCCGTGGCTGCCCAAATTTGCTCATACTTCCCAACTCATTATTGGGCCTACTCTGCATTGTTGGACCAGATTACGGACCCTGGAGTACTTCTCCTCGCTGATATCCCCTCTTACCCCACTCTCTTTTAATCCAAATTTCCCACATGGGCTTCTTCCAGGGGCTTTTAGGTTATGGTCTGACGGTTCAGTAGCCAGGAGTGGTCAGTTGATGATAAGTGGTCGTATATGTGCCTTCCCTGTTTTGCAGAAAATTTCTATTATTTACAATACACTTATGGTTAACCTATATGATGCCATACCATATCATGCAAGTTCTTGGGACCGGAATCTATACAGGGCTGGCAATGATCAAAAAATGGGGAAAAAGTGTTCAATTCACCCTGGCTAGCTCTATGAGTCTTTCAGTAGTGGAGACACAGTAAAAAGTGTTCTCTAGATGGTAGAGGTGCCCGTCCCATTTCTGTAAAATGAATCTAGGTGCCTGGAGGTCCTGCTGGAGATGTGACTTCCTGGGACTCCTCTCCACATCTGCCCAGCCCTTGTTCCCTTTTGAAGCCAGGTCAGAAAGTACTCCTTAGAGATCTTGGGATGCCTAGTGCCGGAGGGCCCTGACTTCTGGTTACTTAACCTCTCCAACGTCTCCATCTCTCAATACAAAAACTCACTGCTAAGACACTTAAATAATGCGCAATGGCAGTGATTCCAACAAACTGAAGGACTATTGTGTCTCCAAATATAAGGGAATGGTTTTGGAGGTTGGAACTGTATATAATCATGTATGACTTATCTGTGTCTAGCCAAAGGCAGCTCACTGGCTTCACAGCAATGTGGCTCCATTGGATAGACTTTAAGGAGCCCCCTCACCTATTATACTCTCATGGACCCTGACTAGGTTTAAGAAACCTAATCAGGCCCACCCTGGGGGCTGGGGCTGGTGAGTTTCTCTCTGCTAATATCACTACGGAACTGTTGAGAAGCCCTGAGGATCTTATTCTCCTCCCCTATCCTTCCCCTCTAACACCTCTTCCTCCCCAGTCTATCCCCTCCTATCCACCCCCACTTTTTGATTTAATGTCCCTTTTATGTTGAAAATTGTGAGGTTGGGTGTCTTATATATTTTAAAATATTCTGATGTTACATGTGTATCTTTTAAAAACAGATACAAAAAAAGAATAATACAATAGTAAAAAAAAAAGAGTTTGCTCCATATTATAGTGAACACAAATGCCATATCTAAAATTACATTTTCTTTCATAGTTAATATGATAACAATTTTGGTTGGACTGTAAATAATCTTAATTGGAAATCAGCAGTCAAGTAATTGCTGTTCTTTTGACAAGCAACAGGATGTGACTGTAAATACTGAAACACAATAACCTACATTTTCCTTGATCCTTCAGTCTACAGTCTACAAGAGCGTTTATTGCCATAGCCTGTAGGGAACCTGCACAGTGTAGAAATCAAATGAACTGTTACTCTAAAGGATTACTGTTTGAAAAAGGCAAACAGTCAAGAAAAGCCAGTAGGGAAACACAGTGTTATGTAATTTTACAGAAACACAAGCAGAGAAAATGAATGTTTGCTTGGAAAATACTTGAAGCGAAGAACAGCACATTAGTAACAGCATGCCGGCAATATAAAGCTAGCAATTTGAAGAATTATTTCAAGGTAGAATTAAAGGGAAATATACTCTGGTCCAGAGGAGACCTCTCAGCTCTAGTCGAGTTTCCTACCACTTGGGAATGGTAGTTGTTTAATATTTTTGCAGGTCTGACTGGAGAACATAAAATTGATTTTAAACTCAGTGTGTCTGCAGCATGAGATGAATCTTGTCAAATAGTGCTATTTACTTAATACTGCTGCTAATTAAACACTGTTACCAACAGTAGCTTTGACAACTAAAGCTAGGTACACACTACACGGTTTTCGTCCAATAATCGGCTCAATCAGCCGACATACGACCGCTCGTTCAAAAGTCGGGCCAGTGTGTGTAGTGACACGATGGTCAAAAGTCTGCCCAAATGGACGATTGTCGCCTCATTTGGTTGGTCGTTGCGTTTAAAATTTTCATTCCAATCTCGTTTCCGTTGTGTAGTGTGTATAAACTTCTGTCCGATCCACGACAATCCTCCGATACTTCCTCGACTTGGGGGGGCGTGTGTATGTAAATTTTTGATGTCTGTCCCAGTACATGTTTTGTATAGATGTATATTGCACTTGTCTGGCTGCAGACCATTATACTTGTATAAAGCACGTGTGTTATTACCCTTTGCGTCTATGTTGGCAATGTATTCATATTTACCCTTTATAAACTTTAACCTTTATAAACTATTAAAGTTATATTAACCTTTATTAACTTATATTTGTGAAATACCCAGAATAAACCACACAGTGTTCATGCAACATTTTTATTGCAGGTAAAAAAAATTCAAAAATTTTTACACACACAGCTGTCTGAAAGATCCGCATGAGACGTGAGCGCGCCCATACCAATCAGAGCGCAGAGTACTGCAGAGCACTGCAGAGTATTATTTTTAGCATTTAGTATTTTTAAAGGTGCTGCTGGGTTGTGGCAGAACAGGTCTTGATGTCGCTTGGGTTTCTATTCCCTTTGATTTCTTTATCTACGAAACAAGGAAATGAAAAAATGTTTACCATTTAACTTCTATATCTGTAATTTATATTCAACGACATAAATACTCTCATTTTCTCACCTTGCACACTGCTCGAGATCAGTTTATGTTTTGGTCCCTGTGGAGAAATCGCAATAATAGCGGGCTTAACCTCCATACATTCTGGAAAACAGGCGCCATTTTGGTTATTATAACGGTACAGGTATGTGCCCAAAGCATTTAGCTATCTACACATGTTCACTGAAATACCTTTGTGTCGAACTTCTTTTATATATTTTTCTTTTTCAATTTTTTCTTGTTTGCTAACGGGTGTAACATTAGTGGTATCAGTGGTATCTAAACAGGCCTTCTCACCGTTAATTCTTCTTTCTGACATAAAAAAAATTAGGTTACAAATTAGGCGTTTGCATTGCTTTTTTGTGACACTACAATGAAATCAGGTCCTCCAAGCAGGTACACTACATGTGCTACTGACCTTTTTTAATGTCGTTGTCGTCCTGTTCCAGTACTTTGACCATCATCTCCACCTCTCTTGGGCTCATTGGATTTGCTCTTTGCTCTTCTTGAGTATCTCCATCCCCCACCTTAACTTTTTTGCCATTTTTTGGCCCTTCCAGCACCATCTCTGACTCTGTCTCCGTCTCCATAGCTGCAACCCCCACTGACACCTTCTCCTCACCCGCAACCCCCACTCACACCTTCTCCTCAATCTTAATACCCACTAACAGTTGTTCACTCGGCATCTTCTCACGCTCCTTGGCGCCAAACAGGTTCCTCTGTTATTTTATACACTCAGACATGGGCGTTCGTTTCTGCGATGATGCACGCCGAGAATGGAGCATTCCATTACATACAAATGGATTTTATTATTAGGGAATATTCATTGCATTGCACTTTAGCAGTTAAATGTTTTTCTAAATTTTATGTATGTTACTAAACTTCTATTTTATATGAATGAATGAATGAAGAGACAGTGTTGCCTTCTTTTCTTATGCAGATTTGGGTGTTAACTATTGTGAAAGCTCTGCCCCTTTAGGCTAATGTCTTTGGTATATCGTTACATCCCCTGCAAATGATGCTTCAGTGTGTACGAAATTAAAATCATTGCTCACGACAAGATGGCTGTAAAAAGTCGCTAAAGGGACGTCCGCTCTTCCCTTTATCATCCTAAACAAGGCTAGTGTGTATGCAATCCATGGACCGAGCGATCGGACCATGGATTGCAAGTAAAATCGCTCGGCATAAAAAGTTGGTGGAAATTTCTGTAGTGTGTACCTAGCTTTAGAAACCTTAAGGCAGTAGTTTCCAAACTCTCTAAGTTCCAGGCACCCTTAGAGTCTCTATAATTTTTTCAAGGCACTCCTAAGCCAAAATAATTACCAAGCAATCCCATTTTATAATTAGTTGGGTCAAAATAACGTAATAAGTATTTAGGTCAGGATAGAAATACTCATTAAATTGTTTGCAAAAATAATACACATAAATCCAAGGAAAAAATAATATTTTTAAATTTTTTTCAATTATATTTCTTTCAAAGAGCAATTTTCAGCACTTATTACAGAAACAGCTGAAAGTCAGGTCTCACACAGATATGTTTCTGCAAATGGAATGAGGATTCGCTGTGCTTTAGCACATTGGGCCCTTTTATCTCACTGGGCCTATTATCACACTGTGCCCCTTTTCACACTGTCCCCCTGTGCCCCTTTTCACATTGTCACCCTCATCACACTGTACCCCTTTTCACAATGTGCCTCTTTTCACACAGTCCCCCTGTTCATACTGTGCCTCTTTTCACATTGTCACCCTCATCACACTGTCTCCCTCATCACACTGTCCCCCTCATGACACTGTGTCCCTTGCATCACACTGTGCCCCTCATCACACTATTCCCTTTTTCACACTGTGTCCCTCATTACACTGTGCCCTTATCACAATGTCCCCGTTATTACACTGTCTGTGTTTTTTTATTGAGGAATAAAGTACAGGAGTATACCTTAGCTAGGTAGCTAGCTAAAGAAGGGTCTTAATTCAAACTTAGATAACCCCATTAAATGTATATTTTTTGTGGCTCACATGTGCTTTGTGCATGGAATTTGCCTCAATGTGTGCACGTACCCTGAGATTCCATTGGAACAAGATTTCTGAGGAGCAAAGTGGGCAAAGTGAAGGCACTCCTACTGAAGTATGGAGAAAGCACAGTGCAGAAGCATGATTTCATATTCAGATAAAGGGGTGGAGAGAGTGATTTTTTTTTTTTACAGATGTTCAATGCTGTGTTAATGCGTTTATGTCTATTTACCTCAGGAATTGAAGTTTGCACCAGCTCTGAAAATGAAGCGAAAGCAGTATTTACAACAACAAGGGATGAATACATGTAGAAGGCTGTCTGCTTCCACCGCCCAATCTGTAGCGTCATGTCACTGCCTTGCCAATGAATGGGGTAAATGAAGAGGAGGAGGAAGGTAGGGGCCTGGGAGCTTGGCGAGGAAGACACAAGCTAACAGGACGATGCCCAGGGGAGGGCTGGCAAATATCAGTCCGGGGGGCAATACTCAACTCAGCAGCCTATATTAAAGGGAAAAAAATGCAGGTGGCCCAGTGACCCAGCCCAAGGAAGCCCACTATGGGACATCAGTTCAGGTATCACTGTTCTGGCCGCCACCAAGACAACGGCCAAGATGCCTTTGCAATCAGCACCTTGTCCCGGCATTTGTGACAGTCAGGCGCGTGTGCAAACCAGTATAATTAATTAAACATATTCTGGAGGGGTAATTAGTACCATCTGAGCCCCTAACCTCTGATTGGCAACTTCATGTGTTTAAGGCAGGGAGAGATTAGCCTCCCTGCCGTTTATAGCATCTGTGTGTGGCACAATTGCTGACCAGCTCTGTCCTGTTCCATCCTGTGGATACTCTGGATTTGATCTGATTCCTGTTATGGTCATTGGCTTTAACTTTGACCCTGCTTGAACGCTGATTGCCCCTGACCTCTGCCTGTTTTCTGGAATACTGTTATTCGCTACCTGCCCTGACCTCTGACCTGATCCTAGTTATCCTGCTCGCTACTGACCAAAGACCTCTGGCCTGTCCCTGATACCTGCCTCCCGTATTCTGGCTTCCTTCAGCCTGCGCTATGGTTGTACTGATAAGCTTTTATTACCCAAGAGCTTAAGTCCTGGGGGCATTCGAGTACCTCCGAACAACATCAGTTCTATGAGAAAGGTGGCTGCTAAAGGTGAAGACCTCTATTAGTCCAGTACTAAAGGCTTATATAATAATCGTATTCCTAACAAAAACACAAGTAATATCACTATTTGACTTTACAATAACAAAGGTTATACATGAAAAAACAAGTGTTCTTATACTTAACTAAATATGCCAACCAAGCTCTCTTTCGTGCCTTTGCAGCAGGTAGAGTTTGAGTGACAGCTTTGCAGAGTTGCTGTGCAGTAATACATTATGTGGATTCATACATTGGTACAGTGCCAGTAATGTCACAGAAACTCAGATGACTGCATACTCAGTTTTTAGACCTGACGTCCTATCAGGACATTGTCCTAAAGATGTTGGCAGAGCTTCAGCTATCTACAGTAGAGTGGGAATATAATACTTTTCAATCTAGCTACAGTGGAAAATCAGGTTGACACTGAACAATTTATTTTACATTCATGGCTCATATCTGTACATTTCAATTTTAGGGTTTGATGGTCCTTTCATCATGGGCAGTAACATAACAATGAGGCATTGGGAAGAGTTCCCATATTTTGAAACGATTGAATGGACGTCTGAACACTCATATGGCTCATTTGGCCTTAAAATCCATATTTTAGATACTAAATAACATAAAACAGTTATACGAAGATGTTCTAACTTGCTAATTTGTCTTCATGCAGAGATTAAATTATGGGAAAATACACATTGCATTGCTCACTTTGCAAGGTTCCACATGTGTCACACCCTGAGTGATGTGGGATGAAGAGGACTACCTCTGGGGGCATGCCAGTATGCCAGTAGAGTAGAGATGAAACTGGAGCAATAAAATGACCTTCCTGTACTTTGAGTGTAAACCCTTATTTTCAGGCTTAAACAGTATATTTAGTAACTCGTCCAAGGGAAGGAATAGGAATGGCAACCTGCTGTGTGACAAGTGTGAGACAGTCTGAGTTCTGAGAGGGAGGAACCAGAGTACAGCAAGTGGCAGAGAGGAGTTGGAGAAATTTCTGCAATTAGTGGTAAGAGTTCCGAGATGTCATCAAACCAGGTGTCGTCAGTCTCATTTGTAAGTGAGCTGAGAGGACTGGGTATATAAAGCCTGTCCACCACAAGTACAGACTGGGGCAAGATAGAGCTGCAAAAGGGTAAAAAAATATCTTCTAGTAAGGTGAGATTAGGGCAAGTAGTGTAACCCTGGTAGCGCTTAAACTGAGTGAGAGGGAGAGGAAAGATCATAATTAGTGAGAGTGTTAGCCCTGGGGACAAACTGTATGGTGTATTGCAAAAATTATTTACGCACCCAAAAACTGTGTAGGAAGAATAGATGTAATAAAAGTGATTATTTATTTCATTGTTGACTTGTGCTCATTTATTTTCTCAAATATAACTGTGTTATCCTGCCTGTGTTAACTTCACATCTAACTTTCTTGGCACTAAATCTACATGTGGAGGAGCACCTATCCAAGTAACTGCCCTCTGTATCCTGGAAATAAGATGACTGAGATAGACCTGGTTGACGAGAATAGGGATCTCTATGGAAGATGTATGTGACAATGTTCCTACACCACCTCACAGATAGACAGGGGGCTACAATATTGTGAGTTAAAGATTTTAGGTAGAAAATATGGGACTGTACCCATAAAACCAGGACACATGAGAGCCTTAGCTCTGAGAATCAATGTTATCTCCACATGTGTTATTCCCTCATCCACAGTCTCACTCTTATCTCCTTTCTTACATTAAAACATGGGAGCAGCTCTCACAATCATTTGAGTAGAAGGGGCTACATTGTTAGTTTTTTCTCAATGGAAATATCACCAATATTCAACACAAAATAAAAGGATTATGGAATCAAAGACATCATGGGCCTCATTTAGGTTTGGGAGCGAACCAACCATGACAAAAAGTTTTCCTGTGGGGGGGGGGTTTAAAATGTGCAGACAGACTTAGAGTTGGAAGGAAGGATGCGTCCTAACTCAGCTCAGGGGCAAACGCAGGATTTGCAGAGGGGGGTTTCCACTTTCCACACCTCGCCACCAGTGGGCGTGACCAGCATGCATGGGGGCATGGCTATAATTTTAGAGGGTGCTCGGCTCCTCTACAACACTCCCTATCCCCATAATATACATGGTCAATCCTGCGTACACTACTGTCGCATGCAGCTCTCTCTTTTCTAGCAGAGCCGTGCGAAGCGGGGGCATGGTCCAGCCACCTCAATTATAGTGTGCCCCAGGCTTGGAGGGGGGTTTCCAGGCACTATGAACCCCCCCCCTCAGTTTTCCTATGCAGCTTTATATTGCAGTATAAAGATAAAGCAGCCAAGTGTTTGTGTACAACATGCAAACATGCAAAGGCAAGCAGTATTTTTCACGCATGGGAATAAAAATTTGCACCCCTTTCATCACACCATGATTTGTCCAGGTACAAATTTGTTCCCTTTAGCTGAATTTGTTCCTAACTATAAATGATTCCCCATAAGTATTTCCATTTCATTTAAATTCAATACCAAAAGATTATCTCATCTTTACAGCAAACAGATTAAAGCTTATGGCTTGAGCAATAACCACTTGGATTTAAAACATGATTAGTTCAGCTCCTTTCATAGAAAGCAATTATTTTTCTAGCAGCTTAAATAAGCATGGACACAATTCTGCTGATGCTTTCTAATGGAATCATCTACTGGCTGCTCAGCTAGACAATCAATATTAGTGTAATTAAATGTTTAAGTAAGAATGCAGATACATTTATTTGTTTGCATTAACAATGTCCATTCCTCTTCTTTGCCTTAGCAGGAAAGCATAAATCCACTTAAACCTTTTTGGCAAAAAAAAAAAAAATTTGGAAATTGGATATTTGTTTGGAATCAGTTGAGTGCACCTTTAGCACACTTTAATTAAACATACTCAAGGGTGTGCTTTGTACACAAATCCAGTTTATAACACATGACAGTTTTTTTTATTATCTTTTGTGTGTTTTGCAAGCACTTTAGTTTAGACAAACATTTTACATAATGCACTAAACACATATCTATTGTTAGATAATCCTAATATAAAATATTATTGGTAGTAATTTAGTCCTCCGGGACTTGCACATGCAAATCAGCATTTACCTCCCTGTCTTTTAGGGCACCGTAGCATCCAAGAAAACTATCAACTAACTATAAACTATAAAACTAACATCAAAATATATTGGGGCACAACTTCTATTTCTGCAAATGCAACACACCTTCCTTCACACCCACATTCCAAATTTTGGAATTCCCCTGTAAAAGCTCTTTGAGTAGATTAAATAAAACTTCTAAAAAGGAAAAGTGATTCTAGTTATCATTTTCTATAACTACTAGATAAATGATAGCTATAATCTGATTGTTTGCTATGGGCAACACCTGCACGTTTCCTTTTTAGAATTTTAGTAAACCCCTTTATTCTACCCCTTTGTGTGAGCCCTTGCAGGTTTGCAGTTATGGCTGCATCTCTGCATAGTGAAAAGAGTTGAAACATCACTTCAGAGTTCATCCTATCATATATTTAGCCTACCCTGTTTAAGTAACATAAATTTATACAAATCTGTCCTAAAATACTGCTCAGTTTAGCCCCCTTTATGTCTTATAAACACACCTGAAATGTGCAAAAGGCATCCCATTGAATGTATAAGCTAGGACCTTGCCTCCATCACTTTAGAGAACATGGAAAAAATCCTTTAAATTGGAGAAAGTTGCTCTGTAGCCCCTGTTAAACAAGGAACCTTCCTTAAGTAGCCTCTTTCCAACCCATGAATGAATCTCATTTAAACAGTCATGTCATGTCCATAATTTAATTTTTGCATGTGAGTGCCTAACTAGCTTCATTCTAATGTCTAGCGTGCAATCTATAACCCAGTTAATCCCATCAGAATGTGTAACCTAACAGACAATGCCATCTTGATCGAACCATTGATGCAGAAAACAGTGTATGACAAACAAGCAAGATTAGTTAGCTGTCATAAGAAGGTTTCACAGTTAGCACTGAACATTCTTTCCTCTAGGTCAGTGGTTCCCAAACTTTTGCAGTACGCGGCACCCTTAGAGTCTCCACATTTTTTCAAGGCACCCCTCCAAAATAATTACTGAGCAGTCCTGTTTTAGAAGTAGTTGGGTCAAAAAATTGTAATAAATATTTAGGTCACGACAGATATACTTATTTAGTTGTATGCAAAAATGCCCCTCCAGCATCCAGACACTCTGCCCCCTCTGCATCCAGGCACACTGCCCCCTCTGCAACCAGGCACACTGCCCTCTCTCACGTTGCCCCCTCTGTCCCCTCCTCTGCCCTCTCTCACGCTGTCACCCTCCTCTGCCCTCTCTCACACTGTCACCCTCCTCTGCCCTCTCTCACGCTGTCACTCTCCTTTGCCCTCTCTCACGCTGTCACCCTCCTCTGCCCTCTCTCACGCTGTCACCCTCCTCTGCCATCTGCCCTCCTCCTCTGCCATCTGTCCCCCTCCTCTGCCATCTGTCCCCCTCCTCTGCCATCTGTCCCCCTCCTCTGCCATCTGCCCTCCTCCTCTGCCATCTGCCCTCCTCCTCTGCTCTCTGTCCCCCTCCTCTGCCATCTGCCCTCCTCCTCTGCTCTCTGTCCTCCTACTCTGCCATCTGTCCCCCTCCTCTGCCCTCTGTCCCCCTCCTCTGCCCTCTGTCGTCCTCCTCCTCTGCCCTCTGTCCCCCTCCTCTGCCATCTGCCCTCCTCCTCTGCTCTCTGTACCCCTCCTCTGCCATCTGTCCTCCTCCTCTGCCATCTGTCCCCCTCCTCTGCCATCTGCCCTCCTCCTCTGCTATCTGTCCCCCTCCTCTGCCATCTGTACCACTCCTCTGCCATCTGTCCCCCTCCTCTGCCATCTGCCCTCCTCCTCTGCTCTCTGTCCTCCTCCTCTGCCATCTGTCCCCCTCCTCTGCCCTCTGTCCCCCTCCTCTGCCCTCTGTCCTCCTCCTCTGCCATCTGTCCCCCTCCTCTGCCATCTGTCCCCCTCCTCTGCTATCTGTCCCCCTCCTCTGCCATCTACCCTCCTCATCTGCTCTCTGTCCCCCTCCTCTGCCATCTGCCCTCCTCCTCTGCTCTCTGTCCTCCTCCTCTGCCATCTGTCCCCCTCATCTGCCATCTGCCCTCCTCCTCTGCTCTCTGTCCCCCTCCTCTGCCATCTGCCCTCCTCCTCTTCTCTCTGCCCCCCTCCTCTGCCCTCTGTCCCCCTCCTCTGCCATCTGCCCTCCTCTTCTGCTCTCTGTCCCCCTCCTCTGCCATCTGCCCTCCTCCTCTGCTCTCTGTCCTCCTCCTCTGCCATCTGTCCCCCTCCTCTGCCCTCTGTCCCCCTCCTCTGCCATCTGTCCCCCTCCTCTGCCATCTGTCCCCCTCCTCTGCCATCTGCCCTCCTCCTCTGCTCTCTGTCCTCCTCCTCTGCCATCTGTCCCCTCCTCTGCCCTCTGTCCCCCTCCTCTGCCCTCTGTCCCCCCTCCTCTGCCCTCTGTCGTCCTCCTCCTCTGCCCTCTGCCCCCCTCCTCTGCCATCTGCCCTCCTCTGCTCTCTGTCCCCCTCCTCTGCCATCTGTCCTCCTCCTCTGCCATCTGTCCCCCTCCTCTGCCATCTGCCCTCCTCCTCTGCTATCTGTCCCCCTCCTCTGCCATCTGTACCACTCCTCTGCCATCTGTCCCCCTCCTCTGCCACCTGCCCTCCTCCTCTGCTCTCTGTCCTCCTCCTCTGCCATCTGTCCCCCTCCTCTGCCCTCTGTCCCCCTCCTCTGCCCTCTGTCCTCCTCCTCTGCCATCTGTCCCCCTCCTCTGCCATCTGTCCCCCTCCTCTGCCATCTGTCCCCCTTCCCCTCATCTGCTATCTGCCCCCCTCCTCTGCCATCTACCCTCCTCATCTGCTCTCTGTCTCCCTCCTCTGCCATCTGCCCTCCTCCTCTGCTCTCTGTCCTCCTCCTCTGCCATCTGTCCCCCCTCATCTGCCATCTGCCCTCCTCCTCTGCTCTCTGTCCCCCTCCTCTGCCATCTGCCCTCCTCCTCTTCTCTCTGCCCCCCTCCTCTGCCCTCTGTCCCCCTCCTCTGCCATCTGCCCTCCTCTTCTGCTCTCTGTCCCCCTCCTCTGCCATCTGCCCTCCTCCTCTGCTCTCTGTCCTCCTCCTCTGCCATCTGTCCCCCTCCTCTGCCCTCTGTCCCCCTCCTCTGCCATCTGTCCCCCTCCTCTGCCATCTGTCCCCCTCCTCTGCCATCTGCCCTCCTCCTCTGCTCTCTGTCCTCCTCCTCTGCCATCTGTCCCCCTCCTCTGCCCTCTGTCCCCCCTCCTCTGCCCTCTGTCCCCCTCCTCTGCCCTCTGTCCTCCTCCTCTGCCATCTGTCCCCCTTCTCTGCATCTGCCCTCCTCCTCTGCTCTCTGTCACCCTCCTCTGCTCTCTGTCCCCCTCCTCTGCCATCTGTCCCCCTCATCTGCCTTCTGCCCTCCTCCTCTGCTCTCTGTCCCCCTCCTCTGCCATCTGTCCCCCTCCTCTGCCCTCTGTCCTCCTCCTCTGCCATCTGTCCCCCTCCTCTGCCCTCTGTCCCCCTCCTCTGCCATCTGTCCCTCTCCTCTGCCCTCTGTCCTCCTCCTCTGCCCTCTGTCCTCCTCCTCTGCCATCTGTCCCCCTCCTCTGCCATCTGTCCCCCTCCTCTGCCATCTGCCCTCCTCCTCTGCCATCTGCCCTCCTCCTCTGCCATCTGCCCTCCTCCTCTGCTCTCTGTCCCCCTCCTCTGCCATCTGCCCTCCTCCTCTGCTCTCTGTCCTCCTCCTCTGCCATCTGTCCCCCTCCTCTGCCCTCTGTCGTCCTCCTCCTCTGCCCTCTGTCCCCCTCCTCTGCCATCTGCCCTCCTCCTCTGCTCTCTGTTCCCCTCCTCTGCTATCAGTCCTCCTCCTCTGCCATCTGTCCCCCTCCTCTGCCATCTGCCCTCCTCCTCTGCTATCTGTCCCCCTCCTCTGCCATCTGTCCCACTCCTCTGCCATATGTCCCCCCTCCTCTGCCATCTACCCTCCTCCTCTGCTCTCTGTCCTCCTCCTCTGCCATCTGTCCCCCTCCTCTGCCCTCTGTCCCCCTCCTCTGCCCTCTGTCCTCCTCCTCTGCCATCTGTCCCCCTCCTCTGCCATCTGTCCCCCTCCGCTGCCATCTGCCCCCCTCCTCTGCTATCTGTCCCCCTCCTCTGCCATCTGCCCTCCTCCTCTGCTCTCTGTCCCCCTCCTCTGCCATCTGCCCTCCTCCTCTGCTCTCTGTCGTCCTCCTCTGCCATCTGTCCCCCTCCTCTGCTATCTGTCCCCCTCCTCTGCTATCTGTCCCCCTCCTCTGCCATCTGCCCTCCTCCTCTGCTCTCTGTCCCCCTCCTCTGCCATCTGCCCTCCTCCTCTGCTCTCTGTCCTCCTCCTCTGCCATCTGTCCCCCTCCTCTGCCCTCTGTCCCCCTCCTCTGCCCTCTGTCCTCCTCCTCTGCCATCTGTCCCCCTCCTCTGCCATCTGTCCCCCTCCTCTGCCATCTGCCCCCCTCCTCTGCTATCTGTCCCCCTCCTCTGCCATCTGCCCTCCTCCTCTGCTCTCTGTCCCACTCCTCTGCCATCTACCCTCCTCCTCTGCTCTCTGTCCTCCTCCTCTGCCATCTGTCCCCCTCCTCTGCCCTGTCCCCCTCCTCTGCCCTCTGTCCTCCTCCTCTGCCATCTGTCCCCCTCCTCTGCCATCTGTCCCCCTCCTCTGCCATCTGCCCCCCTCCTCTGCTATCTGTCCCCCTCCTCTGCCATCTGCCCTCCTCCTCTGCTCTCTGTCCCCCTCCTCTGCCATCTGCCCTCCTCCTCTGCTCTCTGTCGTCCTCCTCTGCCATCTGTCCCCCTCCTCTGCTATCTGTCCCCCTCCTCTGCTATCTGTCCCCCTCCTCTGCCATCTGCCCTCCTCCTCTGCTCTCTGTCCCCCTCCTCTGCCATCTGCCCTCCTCCTCTGCTCTCTGTCCCCCTCCTCTGCCATCTGTCCCCCTCCTCTGCTCTCTGTCTCCCTCCTCTGCCAACTGCCCTCCTCCTCTGCTCTCTGTCCCCCTCCTCTGCTATCTGCCCTCCTCCTCTGCTCTCTGTCCTCCTCCTCTGCCATCTGTCCCCCTCCTCTGCCCTCTGTCCCCCTCCTCTGCCTTCTGTCCCCCTCTTCTGCCATCTGCCCTCCTCCTCTGCCACCTGGCCCCCTCCTCTGCCATCTGCCCTCCTCCTCTGCTCTCTGTCCCCCTCCTCTGCCATCTGTCCCCCTCCTCTGCCCTCTGCCCTCCTCCTCTGCTCTCTGTCCTCCTCCTCTGCCATCTGTCCCCCTCCTCTGCCCTCTGTCCCCCTCCTCTGCCCTCTGTCCTCCTCCTCTGCCATCTGACCCTCTCCTCTGCCATCTGCCCTCCTCCTCTGCTCTCTGTCACCCTCCTCTGCCATTTGCCCTCCTCCTCTGCCATCTGCCCTCCTCCTCTGCCATCTACCCTCCTCCTCTGCCCTCTGTCCCCCTCCTCTGCCCTCTGTCCCTCTCCTCTGCCATTTGTCCCCCTCCTCTGCCCTCTGTCCTCCTCCTCTGCCATCTGTCCCCCTCCTCCGCCATCTGTCCCCCTCCTCTGCCATCTGTCCCCCTCCTCTGCCATCTGCCCTCCTCCTCTGCCATCTGCCCTCCTCCTCTGCTCTCTGTCCCCCTCCTCTGCCATCTGCCCTCCTCCTCTGCTCTCTGTCCCCCTCCTCTGCCATCTGTCCCCCTCCTCTGCCATCTGTCCCCCTCCTCTGCCATCTGAACTCCTCCTCTGCCATCTGCCCTCCTCCTCTGCTCTCTGTCCCCCTCCTCTGCCCTCTGCCCTCCTCCTCTGCTCTCTGTCCTCCTCCTCAGCCATCTGTCCCCCTCCTCTGCCCTCTGTCCCCCTCCTCTGCCCTCTGTCCCCCTCCTCTGCCCTCTGTCCCCCTCTTCTGCCATCTGCCCTCCTCCTCTGCATCTGGCCCCCTCCTCTGCCATCTGCCCTCCTCCTCTGCTCTCTGTCCCCCTCCTCTGCCATCTGTCCCCCTCCTCTGCCCTCTGCCCTCCTCCTCTGCTCTCTGTCCTCCTCCTCTGCCATCTGTCCCCCTCCTCTGCCCTCTGTCCTCCTCCTCTGCCATCTGACCCCCTCCTCTGCCATCTGCCCTCCTCCTCTGCTCTCTGTCACCCTCCTCTGCCATCTGTCCCCCTCCTCTGCCATCTGTCCCCCTCCTCTGCCCTCTGTCCTCCTCCTCTGCCATCTGTCCCCCTCCTCTGCCATCTGCCCTCCTCCTCTGCTCTCTGTCCCCCTCCTCTGCCATCTGTCCCCCTCCTCTGCCATCTGCCCTCCTCCTCTGCTCTCTGTCCCCCTCCTCTGCCATCTGTCCCCCTCCTCTGCCATCTGCCCTCCTCCTCTGCCATCTGCCCTCCTCCTCTGCCATCTACCCTCCTTCTCTGCCCTCTGTCCCCCTCCTCTGCCATCTGTCCCTCTCCTCTGCCATTTGTCCCCCTCCTCTGCCCTCTGTCCTCCTCCTCTGCCATCTGTCCCCCTCCTCCGCCATCTGTCCCCCTCCTCTGCCATCTGTCCCCCTCCTCTGCCATCTGCCCTCCTCCTCTGCCATCTGCCCTCCTCCTCTGCTCTCTGTCCCCCTCCTCTGCCATCTGCCCTCCTCCTCTGCTCTCTGTCCCCCTCCTCTGCCATCTGTCCCCCTCCTCTGCCATCTGTCCCCCTCCTCTGCCATCTGCCCTCCTCCTCTGCCACGCGCCAGGCGCCAGCTATAGAAAAAAAGAAAGAGCACAGAAACTTACCAATCCGCGCGGCGCTAGGACCCTGCAGCCTCCTCTCTCGCGCAGCTGTCACTGACGTCGATATTCAGTGACAGCTGCGGGAGTGAGGAGGCTGCTGGGTCTCGGCGCCGCGCGGAATGGTAAGTTTCTGTTTGCTTTCTTTTTTCTAGGGCTGGCCGGCGGCACCCCAGTGACAGCGCCGCGGCACCCCTGGGAGCCGCGGCGCACACTTTGGGAACCGCCGCTCTAGGTGGACAAACCTAGAACTAAGCTAACCCTCCTTATAAAGCATATATACCCATCCAGTTAAATGAGGAAGGGGCACAGCTATGAAATTCTGTGAGGATTTAATCCCTGCCTCACATGTGACAGATCTACAGCCACAACACCTCTCCTGTTAGGGGATAGTCCCAGACCGCCCAAGGTCAAAGCCTGTTAGTTCAGCCCAATGCATGACAAGATGTCCACATTTAGGTGCAAAATCAAAGGCCTATGACCTATGGTGCAAAATCAAAAGAGAAAAGCTGGAGAGCCAAATACCACTTGGTTTGTATACTTCAATGAATGTAACTAGTCAGTGATCGCCACAAACACTTCTTCTTTACAGTAGGATACTTGATCTCATGAGGATAGAGCTTTAAATGCTCTATGCCTTCAAAGTCCTGACCCAGGACAGGCCTAAGTCATCTGAAGCAAATTGTTGGCCAAACCCAGGGGACCTGCGCACACACAGAGCACCTGCTTAATTTTTTCAAATGACTCATGGCACCTGGGTATCCAAGAAACACAATTCGGGAAAGAATTTTTAAAAAAATCTGCTAAAGGTCCTGCCAGAGTGAAATAATAGGTATAAGTCACCTAAAGTAGCCAGCTAGGCCAAGGAATGACTATATCTTTTTGTTTGTGGGACAGAGGAATTATCCAAAGCATGGCTTTGTTAATTAACAGTTTCAAAAACAACTATTTCCTACCCCATATCCCAAATATGTGGTCTCAAACATTTCCAAAGTCCACTTCCTTAGATAGCCATTGAGATCTGCAGCATGAAGGCACTGATAGGGTTACCTGTAGCTTATCTAGTCTTTACTGTAAATGATTATACTGCCAAGGTATACCACCGTATAATTGTGATGTGGAGAGGGTACCTGGTCCATGAGGCACTGAAAGTAAGTGGGGGAACCATGAAGTCCAAAGGGTATCAATTTAAACTGGTATAGCCCCATGGAAGTGTGAACTGTAGTTTTGTGCTTTCTTTCTAACCAGTCATCTTGATCTGCCCTTTCATAAGATCCAGGGTTCAAATATACCAAGCAGACCCAAGAAGGACTAGGAGCTCATCTACATGAGGTATAGAATAAATGTCAAACTTGAAAACGCTAATTAGTTTGTGGAAATCCACACAGAAGAGAGTAGTTCCATCTGCATTTAGTACAAGATCAATGTGGCTAAACCAGTCACTTGTGGACACTTTCATGACTGCAACGTTTTTCTCTCCTGTCACATTAGATTCAAAATAAACACCATTTGAAATGGGGTGTACATATAAAGCTTCTTGCTATATATTTACATTCTCATTTTGGTTTTGAGCTTGGAAATTTCATAATTCACTTCCCCTACTCTGTGAAAGAACTCACCAACAGCGTGCTTTCTTGTATGATTAATAACAAAAATATATTCTCTCCCGGGGCAAACACATAGGAGCAAGCATTGCAATTATGCCATAGCCCTTGTGCTTATTGTGAATTTGACAAATTATCCAAGATAAACTGACAACCACATCAAAGCAGATGTGCATGTTCATTAAATACTGCAGGACATTATCTTACCTAAAAAGCTTCTCAATACCCAGAGGATTTATGACACACAAGAGGTCAGATGGTCAGTAACAGGCTGAAGCTTGGGGAACCTTCAAGAACTGACTGAATAGGAGTAAGCAGCAAAAAAAAATTGTCTCTGTTTGAACTAGAAATGGGCGGGCTCGGTTCCCCGAGAACCGAACTCGCCCGAACTTCATCCGAGTACCGAGCCTAGCCGAGTAGGCTCGGTACTCTGGCACCAATTTGGAATCGAAATCGAGGCAAAACGTCGGAGCTTGGTTCTCGCGATATTTGACATCCATAAATACTCGTCTCCAAAGCAATCCATCGCCATTTGACAGAGGAAGAGAGAAGGGTTAGGTCGCAGGCAGCATTAGAGCAGGGAGAGAGCAATTCTTATAGCAATTTGTATAGCAATTATTATAGCAATTATTATAGCAATTGCTATAGCAGGAAGAGAGGAGGATAGAGGAGGCATTTTTGTAAACATTACCAACTGTTTGGGGTGTCATATTCCCTTCTTCAGAAAATATTTTCTGGCTGAAGAAATAGAAATATACCAGCAGTATAAAGTTTGGATTTTGCACTACAAGTGCTTTGGGGTGTCCCATATTCCCCAGTGTGAAACAACAATTTTTCTGGTGTTGAAAGTATTATCTAGCAGCACTATCTATTTAATATTTTGCACTACAAGTGCTTTGGGGTGTCCCATATTCCCCAGTGTGAAACAACAATTTTTCTGGTGTTGAAAGTATTATCTAGCAGCACTATCTATTTAATATTTTGCACTACAAGTGCTTTGGGGTGTCCCATATTCCCCAGTGTGAAACAACAATTTTTCTGGTGTTGAAAGTATGATCTAGCAGCATTATCCATTTAATATTTTTCACTACAAGTGCTTTGGGGTGTCCCATATTCCCCAGTGTAAAACAATTTTTTTTTCTGGAGTTAAAAGTATTATCTAGCAGCACTATCTATTTAATATTTTGCATTACAAGTGCTTTGGGCTCATTAAAATGGATTCAAAGAAGTCCACATATGAGCAGGATCAGCAAGCAGGTGCTGGCACCAGCCCTGATGGTAGACTTCCCTGTACGTCATCTGGTAAAGCGTATGTAAAAGTACATAGTCTTTTTAAGTCAGGGAAAAAAAATTAACTGTGTTGAAGAGAAAAAGAGCTGTAACTGATGAAAAGTTTAATGGCGAGAAAATAAATTGCCAACATGCCATTCTACACACGCAGTGGCAAAGAAAGAATGAGGCCTTCTCCTTTCTCTATTACTGCCAGATCTAAAAATGTTACTGAGCCTTCTTCTTGTGAAGTCACTCATGAGCAAGCAAGACCAAGTAATTTGGAGTCCAAAAGTGGTGCACAAGTACTGTTATGTGTGAAAGCCGAGCTGCAAGAAAACAGTAAGGCATTAGAGGAAAATGTATGCTGAGAATCAGAAATGACACCAATCCCTGAGGAGAGTGGTATGTGTAATCGTGACCATTCTAATAGTGTGCCCATAAAGAAGGGCCCTTTCAGCATTTCTGATGATGTGTGCCGGAACAGCCCGAGTGTAGCCGGTGATACACCAAGTGAGGATGACACTTTGGAATTAGAAGAGGATGAGGGGGAGATTTGGGTAGCCAACGAGGGCGCTGATGAGGATGCGGTTGATTGTGTAAGTCCTGCACCAGTGGACGCAGTGTGGCACCAGAGGCAGCAGTTCTGGCACGTGAGGTTCTGGCACCAAATTGCACTTTCCAAACGCAAGCAGGGATGACGCAGGTGGCAGACCACAACAGTTTGACATCTGTACTGGTTTGAAAGATTTTACCACAAAATGTGTGACCTTGCCCATAACTCCAACCAATCCTACTATTAACATGCAAAGGATGGTGGAGGGCCTAGCAGGGATTAAACTGTATTTTTTCTAATCTGCACTAATAAGGTTTGGGTGTAATATACACCCAAAGATGAGTGCTCAATTGCTAATAGTCATTGATGAAGAGGAAGACAAGCAGGCTTGTCTGTAGAATTTGCTGGTAAATTCTACTGCGTTATATCGGTAACACCCAAAGAGAAGAGCTCCATTGCTAACTGTAATTGCTAAAATAGAAATAATAGGGCTGATAGTCTTGGTCTAATTCTGCAGTTACATATTATTGTACCATAGCTCACTCAGAAACAGGAGAGGTGGCAGGGTTCAGTGCTAATCTTCCTTAAACAATACTAATTCATCCCCACTGGAATCCACCATCATAGAAGTCTGTGTACTATGATGTAATTGCCAATAATGGCCTTCCAAATGGAATTAGTAGTTCATTTTAAGGCAGAGCTGTCACGATTTTTGGCCAATTCTTTTACAGCAGAGCAAGTATCAAAATGTTGTGCGTACTCATCTGCATCACCACTGGGTGTCTTGGGAAAGCAACTTTTTTCCAACAAGCAGTTGCCACAGAAACAGAAGGAGAAGAGGTCATTACAAGATGTTGATAGCTCTTGGATCATGGCGAAGCAAATTAAGTATTTCGTCTACAATTAAAATATAGTTAGCACATTTACTTTGTTTCATTTCATACGTTAAATTTCTGTAGCTCCTTCTCAAAATGTATTACTAAAACAAGCACTTGACTCAAGCTAACCGTGTCTGCACTCTCTTCACAGGTGACTACTTCGCTGGACTAAACTACATTACCCTCAAATGCTAGTCTTCTTGCAGCTGCTGCATTCTCCTACATGCTGTTGCAGAAACCAGAAAATGACCTTAAATTTTTCGGGGACACAAACAGCATCTCCTGCATGTCATTTTTTAAAAGTTCTGTGTCACTCACCGGACTGTGAGTGCTACTTCTCGTGTGTTTAGGAACCGTGGCTGTCCACCATCCTGAAGGTCTGCGCATGTGCAGCCCTTTCAAACCTTCAGTACATGTTCCTTTTAGTTAATTGGCTGATCAGGCAACACTCCCTATTTAAAGCACCTGAGGTCAATACCTCGTTGCCTGATCTTGGAGTCTCATTCCCCATGAGCCTCTGAAGGTGTTCCTGTGTTTCCTCATGTGTTCAGCTCCTGCTGATTCCTGTTGTTCGTTTGTGGTTTCCAGACCACTTCATCTTCCCCGTGTTTCATCGTGACTGCACCAGCTGATTCCTATCCGCTGCCTCCGTGTATCTACAGTATCCTGCTCACTTCAACTCTCCCGTGTTTCATCGTGACTGCACCAGCTGATTCCTATCCGCTGCCTCCGTGTATCTACAGTATCCTGCTCACTTCAACTCTCCCGTGTTTCATCGTGACTGCACTAGCTGATTCCTATCCGCTGCCTCCGTGTATCTACAGTATCCTGCTCACTTCAACTCTCCCGTGTTTCATCGTGATTGCACCAGCTGATTCCTATCAGCTGCCTCCGTGTATCTACAGTATCCTGCTCACCTCAACTCTCCCGTGTTTCATCGTGACTGCTCCAGCTGATTCCTATCCGCTGCCTCCGTGTATCTGCAGTATCCTGCTCACTTCAACTCTCCCGTGTTTCATCGTGATTGCACCAGCTGATTCCTATCAGCTGCCTCCGTGTATCTACAGTATCCTGCTCACCTCAACTCTCCCGTGTTTCATCGTGACTGCTCCAGCTGATTCCTATCCGCTGCCTCCGTGTATCTGCAGTCCCCTGCTCATCGCTCCCCTCCAGTACTCCTCATGTCTGCAGCCAGCTGATCCGCTCTCCGTGCTTCTACAGTGTCTCCGCTTGTGTCAACTCGCCTGTCTGCATTGGATCAACGCCCCGCTGCTTTCATCTCGTCTAGATCATCTCTACTCTTCAGTGTTCTCCAGGTGTCCAGTTCTATATACTACTGCTTCCTGAGTATTTGTTTCTATCCCTGCTGGTTCACCTACCTGTGCGCTGCACCTACTAGATTACCGCTTCTACCCTCCTGGGACTTCGTATCCTGCCGGCCTTCCGCCGTCCAGGTATCTCTGCACTTCTGTCTGACATCCTGCTCTCCTGAACCACGGTATGCATACTTCTCATTGACTGGGCTGGTGTATTGCATATCTTGCTGGACTGAGTTGTTCTCCTCTGGAGTTTACTATTCGCTGAGACTATTGCCATCATTTGACTGTGTTACCTTTTGCCTGGATAGTTCTCGTGACTTTGTATTATTGTGCAGTGCTGTTCAGTCATTACTATATTGTGCATATCATCGTGGGATCAAGTTCAGTGTGCCTGTGTATACTCTGCATTGCATTTCTCTCCCCGTGCTCCTCCTCACATATATATTCAGTGGTACAACTTGCTAGAGGCATACCACTGTTCCCTGTTTCCTGAGTCACCTGTTTCCAGTATCCTTTCACATAGCTGTGGTACAACTTGCTAACGCAGACCACTGACTTCCCGGATACCTCCACACGGATTCCATTCCTTCACCTAGACAGCGGTACAACTTGCTAACGCAGACCGATAACTCTCATCACCTCCTCGTTACTTCTGGACATTCCTCCTCACTATAGCAGTGGTACAACTTGCTATCCGCAGACCACTGACTACCCTCATGTTTCCCTTATCCATTCAGTTCCTCGTGTACTATTATTACATATTACCAGTGCTGCTAGTCATAGACTTTCCACGAGCATTCTCTACCATCTGCTGTCTCCTGTTCCGTGATGACCCCGCTACCAGAGTACCATATTACCACCTATACTGCTCTGGTAAGTCCATCATCTGGTGATCCCTGGGTAAAGACTCCTAGTGCCCGTGACAGTAAGATCAGGCCATGACAGACCCAGATTCGGAACCTACAGCTAAAGAGATGCTGCGGCATCTGGTTACCCGTATTGAGCAACAGGAGGTTCGCCAACGGCATTTGCTGCGGTGTTACCAGGCGTTAGCCTCCCAAAGAACGTCTGTCCAAAATATCACAGCTACTGTTGATGCTCCTGTGCTTTCCTCCGTTTCCCCAGTGCCATCCCAGGTGTCTACGGCTTCCACGCTTCACCTGCCTACTCCGTCAAAGTATGATGGAGACCCCAAAACTTGTAGGGGTTTTCTCAACCAATGCTCTGTTCATTTTGAGCTCCAACCTCAAAATTTTTCTACCCATCGTTCCAGAGTGGCCTATCTTATTTCATTGTTTTCTGGACAAGCTCTCGCATGGGCTTCCCCTCTGTGGGAAAGAAACGATCCGTTATTACAGGATAGTGCCAAATTTATGTCCACGTTCCGAAGTGTATTCGATGAACCAGGTCGTGTCATTTCCGCTGCATCCAGCATTCTCCGATTACGTCAGGGTTCTCGTACAGTAGGACAATACGTCATTCAATTTAGGATATTAGCCTCTGAGCTTCAGTGGAACACTGAAGCGTTAATTGCCGCCTTCTGGCAGGGGCTTTCCGATAAAATTAAAGATGCACTGACTACTCAAGAACTACCTACTTCCTTAGAAGATTTGATTTCTCTTTGTCATCGAGTAGACATGAGATTCCGTGAAAGGAAGTCTGAAAAAACAACTTCAGTTAAAGCACCTCTTCGTTCAACTTCTCAACTTCGTCCAGCTTCATCTCCTGTGATACCCATGGAGATAGGACGCTCCAAATTAACTACTAAGGAGAGAAACCGAAGAGTAAAGAATAGACTTTGTATCTATTGTGCTGATTCCACACATATGCTCAATTCATGCCCTAAAAAAATCGGGAAATGCCAGGCCCTAACTAGTTCTGGAGAGGTGAAGTTAGGGTCCCTGGAGTCCTCTCCATGTTCTACGAAATTAAAAGTCTGCGCTTTTGATGTTAAAATTTCCTTCGCTACCAAATCCTTTGAGTCCCAAGCACTTATTGATTCTGGAGCTGCGGGAAATTTCATTTCTAAATCCCTAGTGAATCAATGGTCCCTACCAGTGATTACCCTGAAGACACCAATTACTGTGACTGCTATTGATGGATCACGTCTTATCAATGGCCTCATCACCCAGAGTACGTCTCCAGTAACGCTTCAGATTGGTGTGCTACACCAAGAAGAAATTTCCTTTTTAATCCTTCCTGTTACTACAAGTCCGATTGTTTTAGGCCTTCCATGGCTTCAATGTCATTCTCCCCAGATTGACTGGCGCACTCCTCAAGTTAAGTCTTGGGGAGCTGAATGTCACCATCGTTGTCTCTCCCAAGTCGTTCCTCTTAAAATACAGCAATCTTCTATTTCACCTTCCTCACCGGGACTCCCTCCTCAGTATGCTTCATTTGCCGATGTTTTTGATAAAACTCAGTCTGAACGTCTTCCTCCTCATCGTTCATGGGATTGTCCGATTGATCTTCTACCTGGCAAGACTCCTCCTAGGGGTCGTGTGTATCCACTTTCGTTACCCCAAACTCAAGCTACATCTGAATACATCCAAGAGAATCTCCAGCGTGGATTTATCCAACCTTCTACTTCTCCCGCTGGAGCCGGGTTCTTCTTTTTAAAAAAGAAGGATGGATCACTACGCCCCTGCATAGATTTTCGTGGACTTAACGCCATTACTATTAAAAATTGGTATCCCATTCCTCTGATTACTGAGTTGTTTGATCGGATTAAGGGAGCTCGGATCTTTACCAAGTTGGATCTTCGTGGTGCCTACAATTTAATTAGAATCAGGTCCGGTGACGAATGGAAGACAGCTTTCAACACCAGAGATGGGCATTATGAATATTTAGTGATGCCCTTCGGGTTATGCAATGCCCCCGCTGTTTTCCAAGGCTTCATTAATGAGATCTTCCGGGACTTGTTATATGTATGTGTAGTCGTTTATCTGGACGACATATTTATCTTTTCACAGGACCTGCCGTCCCATCACCAACGTGTGGCAGAAGTTCTTTCCAGACTCCGGAGAAATTCATTATTCTGCAAATTAGAAAAATGTTCATTCGAGTTGCCCCAGATTCCATTCCTGGGTTATATTGTCTCCGGAGTTGGCCTGCAAATGGATCCAGAAAAGGTGAATGCTGTGTTACATTGGCCTCAGCCAACTACTCTTCGTGCCATTCAGCGTTTTTTAGGTTTTGCCAATTACTATAGACGCTTCATTCAAGACTTCTCTTCAATTGCATCTCCTATTGTGGCCCTGACTCGTAAAGGGGCCAATACTAAGCAATGGTCATCTGAGGCTCTTCAAGCCTTTCAATTTCTCAAAGAGTCCTTTTCCTCGGCTCCCATTCTTCGACAGCCTGATGTGACGCTCCCCTTCTTCCTAGAAGTAGATGCCTCTAATGTTGGTTTAGGAGCCATTCTCTCCCAAAGATCGGAGCAACAAAAATTTCATCCTTGTGCCTTTTACTCTCGGGGTCTTCTGCCTGCGGAGAAGAATTACACCATCGGGGACAAGGAGTTGCTGGCTATTAAAGTAGCATTGGAGGAGTGGAGATACTTGTTGGAGGGTGCTCGTCATCCTGTGACAATTTTCACGGATCATAAGAACTTGTCATATCTACAGTCTGCTCAATGTTTGAATCCTCGTCAAGCAAGATGGTCTCTTTTCTTCTCTCGTTTTGAGTTAATCATAACCTTCAAACCAGCTGCAAAGAACAAAAAAGCCGGCGCTCTATCTCGAGCCTTTGTGACGTCCTCTGACGTTGAAGAGGTTTCCAACCACTCTATTCTAGACCCCAAATGTGTTTCGCTGGCTGCTTCTTCCACTAAGGTGCTACCATTTGGGAAAACCCTTGTGCCTCCTAATCTTAGGAGAAAAATCCTTTCGTGGTTCCACTCTTCTCGTTTTTCTGGACATTCTGGTGAACGCAAGACCTTTGAGATTCTCTCTCGAAGTTACTGGTGGCCTTCTATGAGGAGAGATGTTAAAGAGTTTGTGGCCGCTTGTGAATTGTGTTCCCAGTTCAAGACCCCCCGCAGAACTCCAGCGGGGTTGCTTCAACCACTACTCATTCCGTCCAAGCCATGGACCCATATTAGTATGGACTTTGTTACTGATCTTCCTCCTAGTAAAAACTGCAATACTATTTGGGTAGTGGTGGATAGATTTTCGAAGATGGCGCATTTCGTCCCCTTGTCTGGTTTACCTTCCTCTTCTACCCTGGCTGAACATTTCGTCAAAGAAATCTTTCGTATTCATGGATGTCCGTCTGAGATTGTGTCAGATAGAGGCGTACAATTCGTTTCCAGATTCTGGCGGGCCCTTTGCAAGACCTTGGGCATACGATTAGCACTCTCGTCTTCCTACCATCCTCAATCAAACGGACAAACTGAGAGGGTCAATCAAGATCTTGAGACATTTATAAGGATGTTCTCATCAGCCAATCAAGACAACTGGGTAGAATTGCTTCCTTGGGCTGAATTCGCTTATAACAACATGTACCATGAGTCATCTTCTAAAACTCCATTCTTTGTGGTTTACGGTCACCATCCGTCTTTTCCGGAATTTCCTGCCCTCCCTCCCACTAAAGTTTCTGCTGTAGAGACTGTTTGTCAAACCTTCAAAAATATTTGGTCTCAGGTCAAAACCTGTTTAAAGAAGACATCTGCCAAATATAAGTCTTTTGCAGATAAGAAGAGGCGGGCTATTCCACCACTGAAAATTGGAGATCGTGTCTGGTTATCTACCAAAAATATCCGTTTGAAGGTCCCATCTATGAAATTCGCTCCTCGTTTTATTGGTCCGTATAGGATCATTCAAGTGATCAATCCAGTTTGTTTCAAACTTCTACTTCCTAAGAATCTTCGTATTTCCAACGCCTTCCATGTGTCCTTGCTCAAACCTCTCATCATCAACCGTTTCTCGGTCCCTCCTTCAGCACCTCGGCCAATTCAAATTCATCAGGAGGAGGACTTTGAGATTACTCATATATTGGATGCAAAAATTTTGCGAGGAGTTCTTCGTTTCCTCGTTCATTGGAAGGGCTTTGGTCCTGAGGAGCGTTCTTGGATCAAAGCTGAAAATCTCAACGCTCCAGCTCTTCTTAAGAAGTTTTATTCCAAATTTCCGGACAAACCCGGTTCCAGGTGTTCTGTGCCCACCTTTAAAAGGGGGGGTACTGTCCCTCACCGGACTGTGAGTGCTACTTCTCGTGTGTTTAGGAACCGTGGCCGTCCACCACCCTGAGGGTCTGCGCATGTGCAGCCCTTTCAAACCTTCAGTACATGTTCCTTTTAGTTAATTGGCTGATCAGGCAACACTCACTATTTAAAGCACCTGAGGTCAATACCTCATTGCCTGATCTTGGAGTCTCATTCCCCATGAGCCTCTGAAGGTGTTCCTGTGTTTCCTCATGTCTTCAGCTCCTGCTGATTCCTGTTGTTCGTTTGTGGTTTCCAGACCACTTCATCTTCCCCGTGTTTCATCGTGACTGCACCAGCTGATTCCTATCCGCTGCCTCCGTGTATCTACAGTATCCTGCTCACTTCAACTCTCCCGTGTTTCATCGTGACTGCACCAGCTGATTCCTATCCGCTGCCTCCGTGTATCTACAGTATCCTGCTCACTTCAACTCTCCCGTGTTTCATCGTGACTGCACCAGCTGATTCCTATCCGCTGCCTCCGTGTATCTACAGTATCCTGCTCACTTCAACTCTCCCGTGTTTCATCGTGACTGCACCAGCTGATTCCTATCCGCTGCCTCCGTGTATCTACAGTATCCTGCTCACTTCAACTCTCCCGTGTTTCATCGTGATTGCACCAGCTGATTCCTATCCGCTGCCTCCGTGTATCTACAGTATCCTGCTCACCTCAACTCTCCCGTGTTTCATCGTGACTGCTCCAGCTGATTCCTATCCGCTGCCTCCGTGTATCTGCAGTCCCCTGCTCATCGCTACCCTCCAGTACTCCTCGTGTCTGCAGCCAGCTGATCCGCTCTCCGTGCTTCTACAATGTCTCCGCTTGTGTCAACTCGCCTGTCTGCATTGGATCAACGCCCCGCTGCTTTCATCTCGTCTAGATCATCTCTACTCTTCAGTGTTCTCCAGGTGTCCAGTTCTATATACTACTGCTTCCTGAGTATTTGTTTCTATCCCTGCTGGTTCACCTACCTGTGCGCTGCACCTACTAGATTACCGCTTCTACCCTCCTGGGACTTCGTATCCTGCCGGCCTTCCGCCGTCCAGGTATCTCTGCACTTCTGTCTGACAGCCTGCTCTCCTGAACCACGGTATGCATACTTCTCATTGACTGGGCTGGTGTATTGCATATCTTGCTGGACTGAGTTGTTCTCCTCTGGAGTTTACTATCCGCTGAGACTATTGCCATCATTTGACTGTGTTATCTTTTGCCTGGATAGTTCTCGTGACTTTGTATTATTGTGCAGTGCTGTTCAGTCATTACTATATTGTGCATATCATCGTGGGATCAAGTTCAGTGTGCCCGTGTATACTCTGCATTGCATTTCTCTCCCCGTGCTCCTCCTCACATATATATTCAGTGGTACAACTTGCTAGAGGCAGACCACTGTTCCCTGTTTCCTGAGTCACCTGTTTCCAGTATCCTTTCACATAGCTGTGGTACAACTTGCTAATGCAGACCACTGACTTCCCGGATACCTCCACTCGGATTCCATTCCTTCACCTAGACAGCGGTACAACTTGCTAACGCAGATCGCTGACTCTCATCACCTCCTCGTTACTTCTGGACATTCCTCCTCACTATAGCAGTGGTACAACTTGCTATCCGCAGACCACTGACTACCCTCACGTTTCCCTTTTCCATTCAGTTCCTCGTGTACTATTATTACATATTACCAGTGCTGCTAGTCATAGACTTTCCACGAGCATTCTCTACCATCTGCTGTCTCCTGTTCCGTGATCACCCCGCTACCAGAGTACCATATTACCACCTATACTGCTCTGGTAAGTCCATCATCTGGTGATCCCTGGGTAAAGACTCCTAGTGCCCGTGACATTCTGTAACACCAAGTTGATTGTGTGAGCAAAACAGGAAATATGATGGAATTCCACCCCGCTGTAATGTATGAACAATATTGGTGTCGTTATCAGAAATGACATATCCTTAGGAGAGTCCAAGCAAGATTAGCCATGTTTCAATGACATCCCTTAGTTTTTGTAACAGATTGTCAGCTGTATGCCTCTTAGTGAAGCTGCTGAAACACAGAGTAGCCTGCTTCTGAAAAATGTAACGTACTTGGGTACATGCTGCTGCTGTTCCTGCTGGTGAAGGCGAATGACCAACCCAGTGGCCTGTCACAGTCATATAATCTTTAGTTTGCCTGGTTCCGCTTGTCCACATATCTGTGGTTAAGTGTACAGTGGGTAGAATGACATTTTGTAGCCCAATAATTAAATTTTTAGGAACCTTCTGGTACAGGTGAGTAATAGCTTTTCTAGTAAACTGGTATAGTGATGACATTTGCTAACAGGGACAGAAGACCTCAATTAAATGTCTTAAACCAACTGTATTAATAGTGGACATTGGACGTAGATCTAATACCAGCATAGTACCCATGGCGTCTGTGATCCGCTTTGTAACTGAGTGACAGGTTTCATACTTTCTTCCTCTTGCAAAGGATTGTTTAACAGTCAAGTGTTGCTTCTGGGTATATTGAGGATGAAGGTGTTGGGGGTGTAGACTGCAGGTGCTGGGATGTAGATGAGAGAAGGGAGTTAGATGATGCTGGACTGCTTGTTGTTATTGTTTTTAACCTAAGTTTCTGATTTTTCCAACAGCTTTCCATGAACTCGCTGAAAAGTGAAGTAACATGGATGAGGATCCTAGATGGTTAAGGTCCCTACCTCTACTGAGTGTGGCTTTAAAAACGCTACAAATGGATAGACAACTGTTGTCAGGATTTGTGTAAAAATAATTCCACACTTAAGAGGTGGATTTTTGGTCTTATGCCCAGGCATGACAATGGCCTTTTTCTTATCACTGGCAAGAACTGCAGCAATTTTTCTTTGAAAGTCTATGAAAATCATATTGTGACCTACGAGGTGGTAAAACTTGCATGGAAATGACTGGAAATTAGTGCTAGTGAGGTTACTAATAATGTAGGTACAAAATAATACCTAAATTAAGTTATTTTCAGGGATGAGCGGACTCGGATTCTGGCAATCCGAACCCCCCCGAACAGCGCGGATCCGAGTCAGATCCGAGCACTGTCCGGGTATTCCCGCCGATTCCGAAATTTAAAACGAGGCTCTGACTCATAATCCCGCTGTCGGACCTCGCGATACTCGGATCCTTTAAATTCCCTGCTTGCCGTCGCCATCTTCACTCTGGCATTGATCAGGGAAGAGGGAGGGTGTGTTAGGTGGTCCTCTGTCCTGCTATTTCTCGTGCTGTGCTGTGTTCTGCTCAGTCCAGTGGTGCTGAGTCCTGTGCTCTGTCCTGCTGAGTCCAGTGGTGCTTTGTCCAGTGCTGTGTTCTGCTGATTCCAGTGGTGCTGTGTCCTGTGCTCTGTTCTGCTAAGCGCATTGTTATTTCTAAATTATTCCAAAGTTATATAAGATTTTAAAAAAAATTATAAAAAAGTTGTAAAAAAATGATTATAAAAAAAAATAAAAAAATTATAAAAAAATTATCCAAAAACAATTAAAAAAAAAAAATTAGGTTGAAAAAAATAGGTAGTACTATTTCAATTCAAAGTCACATTACGTTCACTCTTGCAGGTGTCAGAAAAAATAGGTAGTACTATTTCAATTCAAAGTCACATTACGTTCACTCTTGCAGCTGTCAGAAAAAATAGGTAGTACTATTTCAATTCAAAGTCACATTACGTTCACTCTTGCAGCTGTCACAAAAAATAGGTAGTACTATTTCAATTCAAAGTCACATTACGTTCACTCTTGCAGCTGTCACAAAAAATAGGTACTGCTGTATAACTACAGTCCAGTGGTACTCTCCTGTGCCGCAGATAATTTGTAAAGGCTTTGCCGAGTGTGTGTGGTTTAGGGGTATGCTCTCTTGTGCTGCATATAATGGAGTACCAAAATTTGGAGGATAAAGTAGGGAAAGTACAAAAACCACTTCCTCCTAATGCTGAAGCTGCTGCCACTAGTCATGACATAGACAATGAAATACCATCAACGTCGTCTGCCAAGGCCGATGCTCAATCTCCTAGTACAGGGCATGTAAAATCCAAAAACCCAAAGTTGACTAAAATTACCAAAAAAAAGAAAATTAAAAACATCTAAGGAGAAACGAAAACTTGTCAATATGCCATTTAGGACACGGAGTGGCAAGGAACGGCTTAGGCCCTGGCCCGTGTTCAGGACTAGTGGTTCAGCTTCACCCAAGGATCTAAGCCCTCCTCCCCCCCCTCTCAAAAAAATTTAAGAGAGTTATGCTGTCAGCAACAACAACAAAACATCAAACAACTCTGCCTTATAAACAGATGACATCACAAATCCCCAAGGCGGGTCCAAGGGTGTTGGTGGTTGCGAAGCCTGACCTTCCCATCACTGTACGGGAAGAGGTGACTCCATCCACCATTTGCAGCACACCCTCTGCATATGCTGAAAGGATCACCCACAGTGTAGATCCAGATTTGGATAATCAAGGTGTCAATGTTCTACACCGGGAAGGGGGCTATTGATGCAGCTGGCGCTGTGGAGGAACTTGATGATGAGGATGCTGATGTGGTTATTGTAAATGAGGCACCAGGGGGGGAAACAGTTGATGTCCATGGGATGAAAAAGCCCATCGTCATGCCTGGTCAGAAGACCAAAAAAGGCACCTCTTCGGTCTGGAGTTATTTTTATCCAAATCCGGACAACAAATGTATGGCCATATGTAGCTTATGTAAAGCTCAAATAAGCAGGGGTAAGGATCTTGGCCACCTAGGGACATCCTCCCCTATACGTCACCTGAATAACCTTCATAGTTCAGTGGTTAGTTCAGCAACTAGGGCTAGGACCGTCATCAGTCCAGGGACAACTAAATCCCTTGGTCCAGTTGGATACACACCACCAACACCCTCCTCGTCAACTTCCTCCACGATCTCCATCAGATTTAGTCCTGCAGGCCATGTCACCAGCCAGACTGAGTCCTCTTCAATACGGGATTCATCCGAGGAATCCTGCAGCGGTATGCCTACTACTGCCACTGCTGCTGTTGCTGCTGGTAGTCGGTCATCTTCCCAGAAGGGAAGTCGTAAGACCGCTACGTCTTTCACCAAACAGTTGACCGTCCAACAGTCGTTTGCCCTAAGCACAAAGTACGACAGTAGTCACCCTATAGCAAAGCGTATAACTGCGGCTGTAACAGCTATGTTGGTGTTAGACGTGCGTCCGGTGTCCGCCATCAGTGGAGTGGGATTTAGACGGTTGATGGAGGTATTGTGTCCCCGGTACCAAATCCCGTCGAGATTCCACTTCACTAGGCAGGCGATACCAAAGATTTACAGAGAAGTACGAACAAGTGTCCTCAGTGCTCTGAAAAATGCGGTTGTACCCACTGTCCACTTAACCACGGACATGTGGACAAGTGGTTCAGGGCAAACTAAGGACTATATGACTGTGACAGCCCACTGGGTAGATGCATCGCCTTCCGCAGCAACAGCAGCAGCTGCATCAGTAGCAGCATCTCCACAACGGCTGCTCGTGGCAAGGCAGGCAACGTTATGTATCACAGGTTTTAATAAGAGGCACAACGCTGACAACCTATTAGAGAAACTGAGGGAAATTATTTCGCAGTGGCTTACCTCACTTAGACTGTTCTGGGGATTTGTGGTGTCAGACAACGCCAGTAACATTGTGCGGGCATTGCATATGGGCAATTTCCAGCACGTCCCATGTTTTGCCCACACCGTTAATTTGGTGGTGCAGCATTACCTCAAGAGTGACAGGGGTGTGCAGGAGATGCTTGCGGTGGCCCGCAAAATTGCTGGACACTTTCGGCATTCTGCCAGTGCCTACCGCAGACTCGAGCAACATCAAAAAAGTCTGAACCTGCCCTGCCATCACCTCAAACAAGAGGTTGTAACGCACTGGAACTCCACCCTCTATATGCTGCAGAGGATGGAGGAGCAGCAAAAGGCCATTCAAGCCTACACAGCCACCTACGACATAGGAAAAGGAGTGGGGATGCGCAGTGGAGACTGATTTCCGTGTTGTGCAAGATTCTCCAGCCGTTTGAACTTGCCACACGAGAAGTCAGTTCCGACACTGCCAGCTTGAGTCAGGTGATTCCCCTGATCAGGCTGTTGCAGAAGCAGCTGGAGAAAGTGAGGGAGGAGCTGTTAAAGCATTGCGATCCAACTAAGCATGTAGCTCTTGTGGATGAAGCCCTTCGTACGCTTTGCCAGGATCCGAGGGTGGTCACTCTTTTAAAGTCAGAGGATTACATTCTGGCCACCGTGCTCGATCCTCGGTTTAAAGCGTATGTTGTGTCTCTGTTTCCAGCGGACACAAGTCTACAGAGGTGCAAAGACCTGCTGGTCAGGAAATTGTCCTCTGAAGAGGACCGTGACATGCCAACAGCTCGACCTTCATTTTCTTCCACACCTAAGGCTGCGAGGAAAAAGCTCCGTTTTCCTAAAAGACCCACTAGCGGGGATGCAGATAACATCTGGTCCGGACTGAAGGACCTGCCAACCATTGCAGACATGTCTACTGTCGCTGCATTAGATGCTGTCACAATTGAAAAAATGGTGGAGGATTATTTTGCTGACACCATCCAAATAGACATGTCAGACAGTCCATATTGTTACTGGCAGGAAAAAAAGGCAGTTTGGAAGCCCCTGTACAAACTGGCTCTATTTTACCTGAGTTGTCCCCCCTCCAGTGTGTACTCGGAAAGAGTTTTTAGTGCAGCGGGGAACCTGGTCAGTGAGCGGCGAAGGAGGTTGCTTCGTCAGAACGTTGAAAAAAAGATGTTCATAAAAATGAATTATCAATTCCTCAATCAAGTACAGCACTGCCCTCCAGATAATACAGAGGGACCTGTGGTTGTGGAGTCCAGCGGGGACGAATTGATAATGTGTGAGGATGAGGAAGTACACACTGAAGGGGGCCAGGAATCAGAGGATGAGGATGAGGACGACATCTTGCCTCAGTAGAGCCAGTTTAGTTTGTACAGGGAGAGATGAATAGCTTTTTTTGTGTGGGGGCCCAAACAAACCAATCATTTCAGCCACAGTAGTTTGGTAGGCCCTGTCGCTGAAATGATTGGTTTGTTAAAGTGTGCATGTCCTATTTCAGCAACATCAGGGTGGGTGGGAGGGCCCAAGGACAATTCCATCCTGCAACTCTTTTTTTGGCATTATGTGCTCTTTGGGGCCTAGTTCTATCTCCATCAGAGATATTCCTGCAGGCCATGTCACCGGCACAGCTATGTTGGTGTTAGACGTGCGCTGCATACTCTGTCTGATTTAGCAGAAGCTAGGCATTGCCCTTGATAAGCAAATAGGCTTTCCGTGATATTACATTGTCAGGGATTAGGCTAAACAGAGTGTCAGGGTATTTGAGATCCCTACCTTACCTACACACAGTGTATACAGCGCTGCAATTTGTTCTATCATATTAATGTTTAGATAGGGTCTCTCCATATTAACACACTCCGCTTGCTCACATCACCCAGTGAAGCAAGCGCTATATAAGTGCCAACTTTTAGACATGTTAGGCAGCGTCTTTAATGAGAATACAGTCTCTATATAATTTTGAGTGCTTTAAGATCTTACATGACCTTTAATCAGGCCACTTTAATCGCTGCTCTATTACAGATCTCTGTCCAGTGATCATCATGCATATTTTTGCAGAACCAAGTTAAATATATAAACAGGGTCTCCTAGAATACGTACTATTTTATTTAAAGGAGTTTTAAGGGGCATTACACTCTAATAGAGAGACTCATCATTTCTGAATAAACAAAATTATATAATTCTTTTTAAGTTCCAAAAAAGAGGAACTGCCATTTCTATTACTACGTTCTTTGTTTTTGTAGTTCCAAAAAGGAGTAACTGCCGATTCTATTAATACTTTCTTTCTTTCAGTAGTTCCAAAAAATAGTAACTTCCATTTATATTACTACGTTCTTTGTTTTTGTAGTTACAAAAAAGAGGAACTGCCATTTTTATTACTACGTTCTTTCTATCTGTAGTTCCAAAAAAGAGTAACTGCCATTTTTATTACTACGTTCTTTCTTTCTGTAGTTCAAAAAAATAGTAAATTCCATTTATATTACTACGTTAATTGTTTGTGCAGTCCCAAAAAAGAGGAACTGCGGTCTTAACATCTATGTTAGTTTTAGACGTTCATCCGGTGTCCGCCATCTGTGCAGTGGATTTCAGACCTGTTGAGGGTGATATATTGTGGCCCCGCTACCAAATTGGGTACCGGGGCCACTCCACTACGCAGTCCAGATAGATGCGTATCAGATATTAAACTACATTCAGTGTTGGGGGCAAATCCAAAAATAATTAAAATGCACTGTCATGATCGAAAACAAGAGGTATTGACACGCTAGAACTCCACCCTCTATATGCTGTAGAGGATGGAGGAGCAGACATATGTGCAGTGGAATTGAGGCCAGTTGGAGGAGGTATTGTGGCCCCGGTACCAAATTGGGTACCGGGGCCACTCCACTACGCAGTCCAGAAAGCTACTGTGGTGCAACGTTTTGGACTAAAAAGAATATTGTGAGGTGTGAGGTGTTCAGAATAGACTGGAAATTAGTGGAAATGATTGTTATTGAATGTTATTGAGGTTAATAATAGCGTAGGAGTGTAAAAAAACCAAAATAATGTATTTTAGTGCTTTTTATGCTTTTTTAAAAATAAATCAGAACCCAAAACCCTAAATCAGACCCAAAACCCTAAATCAGAACCAAAACCTTTCGTCAGGTGTTTTGGCAAAACAAATCAGATCCCAAAACCTCAAGCTAATCAGAACCCAAAACACAAAACACTAAGGGCCTGAGTCATTAAGGCAAAAAAGGAGTAAATGTTCTCTGGGACAAATCATGTTTCAATGCAAGGGGTGCAAATTAGTGTATTATTTTGCAGATAAGTTAAATACTGGCTGTTTTTTCATCTAGCACACAAATACTTAATAACTTTATTACTACACTGAAATTTAATGTTGATCTAGGACATGTCCTACCCCAACTATAAATCTGTCCCCACATTTTAAATTTACCTCCCCTCCAATGTAACATGGTTTTGCCCAGGTGCAAATGATACTCCTTTTTTATGCTTTGCTCTCCTTAATGACTCAGGCCCTAAAAGTGCCCGGTGCACGCCCCTAGTTATTTTAGCCCCAAATTTTTTTATCAAATTGCAAAACAAAACCAAACAAAGCCAAAATAAAAACACAAAGGTAATCCAGATCCAAAACAAAACCAAAACCAAAACATGGGGGTCAGTGACCATCTCTAGTTTGAACAAACCCCCTTAACATGGCTTTCCAAATGCAATTAAATCACTCAACTAGACTGCAATCTGGTGAAAATAGACAAATGTCCTAACCATTTGAACCTTAAAGAGTCTCATGGCTCGTTGTAACAATCGAGGTATGAAATTTGTACCCTATCAGTAAGAATAACTTGTCACACTCCGCTCCCCAGGTAACTCCACCTGTGTCTCAAAGTACTGATTTTCATATTAACCTTTTTGGTGCAGGCTGTCGGCCACGCTTGACATCTCTGATTGCTCCACCTGTGGTCTTAGTCATTCTACTATTGGCCAGTCCTCCCTTATAAGGCTCCTCCTTTCACCTGTCCTTTCCTGCTTCTTCAAATCTACTCCTGGCCTGGTTCAGCTGCCTGTTCCCGTTATTGCTAGTCTGCTTATTCGTTCCATTCATCTGTGATCAACGCCCGCTAAGCTACTCATCATTCACCGCTGATTGCTGCTGTTCCTTCTACATCTTTGTGGTAAAGCCGTGGGTCATCATTGCTGCATATTCGGAGTTCGCTGTGATCAAAGCTCGCTAAGCTACTCTGCATACACTGCTGAATGCTGCTACTTCTTTTACATCTCTGTGGTAAAGCTGTGGGTCTTCCTTGCTGCATATTCGGAATTCGCTGATCCCTGCTCATTTGTTCCACTCACCTGCGGTAATCGCTGTGATCAACGGCAACTAAGCTACTCTGCATACATCGCTGACTGCTGCTATTTCTTCCACATCTCCGTGGTAAAGCCGTAAATCATTGCTGTATATTCGGAGTTCGCTGATCGCTGCTCATCTGTTCCACTCACCTGTGGTAATCACTGTGATCAACACCCGATAAGCTACTCTGCATACACCGCTGACTGCTGCTACTTCTTCCACATCTCCGTGGTAAAGCCGTGGGTCATCATTGCTGCATACTCAGAGTTCGCTGATCCCTGGTCATCTGTTCCACTCACCTGTGGTAATCGCTGTGATCAACGCCCGCTAAGCTATTCTGCATACACCACTGACTGCCGCTACTCCTTCCACATCCTCGTGGTAAAGTCGTGGGTCATCATTGCTTTGTTCATCTGCTCCATGTCATCTGTGCTGGTGCTGCGGTCTACGCTTGCTGCCTCTCCTACATGTATTGCGGCTTACTGCTGAATTGCTCTACACTCCTGTGGTAAGCCATGGCTCATCTTGCCGTATTCTTGATTTAATTGATTTCTGCTATCAACACCCGTTAGCTACTCTGCATGGATCATTGACCCTTGCTGACTCATCCTATATCTCAGTGGTGCCTGGGTCCTTTCTCCTTTGCTACATACATGGATACAGCTGAACTTACATTCTATTGAATTTTAGTGATACTTGTTGTTGCTGATGCTTGCTACTGTTCAGCTGAATTATTGACTGTGTCTATTCTCCTGTATTATCAAGCTGTGCTCTTCCACCTGCAGTAATCTCAGCACTTCAGTGAACTTAGTGTTTGTATCTCATTCCCTAGGAGGCATTGCTGTTGTCTACAGTTATTATATATCCTGCTCATATTTGTGGAACTTCGTGATTGGTGCAACTATACTACTCTTTGCCGTGATTCATCATTACAATGTATTCTGTTCCTCATTTGAACTTGTACTTATATTCCACTTATAGTGGAGACAGTTTTTATTAAATTGATACTTGAATTGTATCCTCTCTGTATGCTGTTTGGTTCTGTTCTCCCAACTGTTATACTGGGAACTTCCCTGGAGGGCCACGACCTGCAGGGTGGGAGCAGCTAAGCCCAAATTCCCTTGCAGGATTCCCTGGTGAAGACCTTCCACCCTGTTAGACTCCGCGCCTCCAGGGTCTAGCTATCCCAGCTAAAACAGTAGGATCACACTCACTCCTTCGTGTGCTAACCTGACATAACTTCAGACAGACCCACTTGGGCCAGCATGGAAAAGAGCTCTATCAAATTGTTTTCTGCTTGTCTTGGCAGCCCATAATGGGAATGTCCCTTTAAATCCAAATAAAATAAGTGTTGGACAAATTTGTTATTGCACATTTTTTATCTTTTTTACCTTCAATTTTACTTGTATGTCCAAAACTGGTTTTGTTTGCTATTAACTCCCATTTTGTTTATCAACATTGTCCATTTCAATAAACCTGGGTTGTTATTGCTAAAGAATCTTGTTTCACAAAATCCTACCTAACTCCTTGCAATAGACAGTGTGAGCAAACGACACCCCTGAATAGGCCAACACGGGGCCATCACTTTTTATTTATTTTTTCCTTCCCAAGGTATGACTAGTTGCTATGGAGTTTTTTATTTGGTGGTTCTTTACATGCACCAAAGGAAGTACCCTTGCGGGAAAGACAACATCTGACTTAAAAAGTACTTCATGGGTTCAATGTTATATCCACAATGGATAGAGGTTCATAGAGGTTGGCTTCATCCACTCAGGATCTCTCCTCTGGGCCATAGCCCCTCCAGTAAACAAGGTACTGAGTTTTACCACGAAGAGAACGGACTTTCAAAATTCTCTCAGCCTCCTACTCATCTCCAAGGGAAGTCTTGTTGAGGACCAGGGGCTTCAATAACAAGGTGTGGAAGGTGTTATGGATCTTGAGGGAGGATGGTAAGGAAAGTTTGTAAGAAACGGGGTGTCACACGCCGGTCCCATAGACAAGTACCGGCATTGTTACCTTCTTCCTGGAAGCGGTGATCTAAGTTACCAAACTTCTTTTCAAGGCATCATCTGTATTTGGTTCTGCGCATGTGCCGCCTGTTACCCTCACTTATTACCTCCTACCTGTTCCCATTGGTGCTAAGGATTTTGGAGCGCTCTTTAAACCTCCCATTGTCCCTCTGTCTAATGCCTGTTCTTCGAGTTACACACTCTCTCTATGGACTTGGCTTTCGTTGGTTTGTCTCTACTGCTGTGCCTTGCTTATTGTCCTGGATCAGCCGTACTCCCTTCTGCAGACACCACCTACAAATTACCCGTTGCACCTGGTCTCCTAGCTGCTTCCCTGGGATCTTCATCTACGGACCAGCTAGCTCAATGCCTCTGCTGCTTCATAGCTGAGAGACAATGCTGTAACAAGCAACTCACCTGTTGTTCGAATCATTCTGCATTGAGCGGCTAAATTCTATTTCTTCGTTTCTCCTGCACATTGAACTGCTGTTAAACAAACTACCTGAGGTACTTGTACTCTTGGCTGCTAATCCGTAATCACCATCTACGGATCAGCTAGCCCAACACCACTGCTGCTTCAGCGCTGGGATTGCCTTTGTAACCAGTAACTCACTTGTTGCCAGAATCATCATTCACGTATCAGCTAGCTCAACACCATTGCTGCCTCTACGATAGGACTGCTGCTTGTCAGGTGCCGTCTCCGCGCTCTCCAGAGGTGCCGGAGATGGACACCTTCTCTCCACAATCTCCGTCCCGTTGCCTAGCAAAGGGACGACTTACGGGCGCGTGATGGCGGCTCGCCCGGTGGTTGTAGCCTAGCTACAGGACACATCCCCGGCAATCATATCCCTCTTTATCAAAGTGGACATTCGCCACAGGGAACGGTCTCTTGAACGGGATCGCACTCGCCGACCTTTCCCTTGGTAGGCACCCAACTTTATCCCTCCTACTCCACCCTTGGAGGAGCCCATGCAGATCGGTCGTTCCCGTCTCTCTCTAGAGGAACATGAAAGACAAATGAGGAACCGCCTCTGTTTATATTGTGGTGAACCAGGTCATCTTCTCTCTGTTTGTCCCAAGAGGCCAGGTGTGAAGATACCGGGTTTATCTGGCCCAATGCTACCCACTTCACGCTGGCTGGCCACCCACGGGTGCCTTCCTATGCCAGGGAAGTCTACCCAGTACCTTCTAGGATTCGTATAGTCACTTAGGCAAATGCAGTTATAAAAATACAACAGTATATTTATTGTCATACAAACAACACTAGAATATTATGTACACACAGTAAATAAATGCCAGGCAGGATTACCACATCATCTGTCCCTCACCCCAATAGCTTAAGGAGCAATAGTCACCTGGCTGTCCAGACTTCACGACCCATGGATCTCTCTCAGCTGCATATATAGACTCTAGTAAGAGAACATTACTCAAAAGCTAGATCTTGCAGTCTTCATGAATGAAATCCCAGAATGAACACCCTTCCCCCTTGGAATTGTTCCTTATATCACAGGTCTATATTCCACAGTCTTTCCCCTCCCTGGGCAAACCCCGGGTCTAGTCTCCTTAACCATTGGTCAGTGCTGGACTAGGGGGGAGTTGGAGAGGGGAGTGAAGATGAGCTGTCCTTCAACAGAACCTCCCCTGTTAGAAGGCCTGTCTGGACTAGCCTGGTGAAAACTAATTCGTTTTCCCACTCCAGCATCTTACAACCTTATCCCTACCCATAATACCCCTGGCTTCACTTTAAAGACAATGAATAGCAACCTTACTGCAAGTCAACAATATACAATACACAATATACATATTTACACTGAACTACAATGTCCCCTTAGCCACATGTTATTGGAAATTGCAATGCAATGCAGTTGTAGTCTGGTGAGCTGGGGAACAAAAGCATGGGCTATAAAAAGTATTTGCTATAATCCACATTATGTGAGAAATGAGAAACCGAATGGTCACAGGGTTATCACACTCATTTCGTCACATATACCTAAGCCTCTTTTTTAGCCCTTGTTCCCCAGTGGCTCCCTTGCCCCAAGTAATCATTTCTGCCAAGTCCAAAGTCTCTGGCCTGCTGTGGTTTCTCCTGGGTCTGATGGCAAGGTAGACAGCAGTACACAGTTCCTCAATCTCCCACCCAGGTCCAATGGCTGCAGGCATATCTTTCCACCCAGCTGGAGTGGGGGTTTATGCTGCCCTGTGTCATAAGATGAGTCAACAATAAAACAGGGCCACTCCGGTGCACACATTCATGGTAGAGAGTTGTAGTCCAACATCCCTTGGGTGCCTTATCCAGCCTTAATTGCCCAACTGCAAATAGTCCCTTGGCCTGTCCTCTGTTTCTGGAGACCATGCTCCCCACCCCCACATATTCGAGTGAAAACTGCCAAGTGGCAGGCAAACTTTCTGGCTCCTTGTCCGTTTGTTTCTGGCAAAGATCCAATCCTCCCTCCCCCAAAAACTCAAGGGACAACTGCCCAGTGACAGGCAAACGTGGGGGCTCTATTAATTCTTTGCTGCTGGGGAATTCTCTGTCCCCCTCCCAAACCACTTGTGGGTGCCCCTGTATGCATGTTGGTGTGCATCTCCCCTCCCCCGCTACCACATCCAACTGTTGCACTACTTCCTTCGCCTCTAGCGCATCGGGGTAGTGTGAATCCTCATTGGACACAGACTTGTCCTCCTAGCAGCAAAACAGAGTGTATGGTCCCGTGCAGGCCTCTGGCATTGGGTCCTGGATTCCCAGATTTGGAGCTGGAGTGCGATGCTTCAAAGCTTGTGGGGCTGGTGAATCTTGCTGTACTGGTGCCCTCTCAGACACCCACCCAGTCAACATCTCCTCATCTGCCAATTCTGCATAGGGAAAGGTGTACGAGTAGTTTTCCCAGGGCCCCATGGTAGTGGCCTCTGACATGACAATTTCTTTATCCTCTCCCATTAATTCTGTCATACAGTCTGTAATCATGACTTCTGCTGAGATCATATGTTGAGCAAGTTTATGATTCTCTGCCACAATTGGGTACAGCTGTACATCACTTGCACCGGAGAGCACACATGCGGTATCCTGCGTTACTTCATTAAACAAAACATTTTCAGGCACAACAGGGGTGGATAACTGGTCTTTTCTGTATTTCTGTTCTAACTCAGACACAGTCTCAGGTGCCAATAGCACTGGCAAATTATCAGAAGATGCTACTACATGGTACTTACTTGGTAGCTCTTTTCCATCCAAGTCGCCAAATGGGAGGATTTCTCATAATCCTTTCTGAGTAGCCAGAGGTACAACATCCTCACCAAGCAGTTCTTCTCCAGTCTCCCCCAAGATAGTAGCTTGGGCAACTGTGTATAATCCACTGGGATGGACCTCCCCCTGATTAACAGACTGAGCAGCCATTTTTTTAGAGTGTGACAAAAGATACTGCAATTGGCCTTTTTCAGTATTCACTCGATAACACTGATCCAGCCACATTTCAGTGTCAGTAAGTCCTTGTCGCCATACCTCATCCTCTGCTTCTTCAAAACTCTGTTGCAGACATTGCATTTGTTCCCAGAGAGGCATATGGGGACCTAAAGTGAGCATCTATTTCCTATAAACACTAAAGGCATTGATGGGATTCGTCTGATCTTTTAACAGACGTTTGAGGATATCCCTGTGCGTGTAGTACAGGTGAGGCACACCCCGGATCTGGCATTCCACTATCAGCTCCTGCATACTCATTGTCTCTAGTGGATCTGTAGAATCTGCTAATGGGACAGATTCTATTAGTACATTTGCAGGGGATTTATCAGGCATGTCCCTGTGCTGTAACAGTCCATTTCCGTCTTGTTTGTACTTCTGAATGTTGTTGTAACTGGATTTTCCCTTGACCAGATTCTGCATAGTAGATTGTACGCTCCTCTGAGCAGGGCCATCTCTCCTCCTGTTTCCACCACTCCTAACTCTGCTCTCCAGCTACTTAGTCCTCCTCCTCGAGGACCCTCCACCCCCCGTCCCCTCTGGGGGTCTCCCTGTCTTCCTCGCCCTCCTTTTTGGGCTCCGTTGTTTGCGGATCCTCCCTCCCCCTTCCCCCGCCCTCTCTAGCTGTGCATTGAGCTTACTGAGTTACTGTGCTTACTGTTTACTGTACTGTGCTGTCTCACCTTGTACTGTAACTCGTTTGTCCCTGTACGGCGCTACGGACACCTTGTGGCGCCCTATAAATAAAAATTAATAATAATAATAATAATAGTACAGATAACTTCATGTGTAAAATCATCCTATTCTGGTTCATCCTGAAAATTACAGGCACTTGCTTCCTCTTTCAACATTAGGAACACATTCAACAGGTTCTCCAAATTCTCCTGTAGACTGGCTCCTTCCCACATAATAATCTTTGGGCACTCCTCATCCCAATAATCCAAAATGTGCTGCATTGTGGTGGGGTGGTGCAACACATCCATATCCCCATTCTGCAGACACTCCCACAGTCCTTCATCCCAGTACACCTTTCTCCTGGTTGTACTGGACTGCTTCATCCCTTCCTTTGGGAACCACGTTCAATACCAGAGATGGCCACTATAAATACCTGGTGATGCCTTTTGGGCTCTGTAACGCCCCAGCTGTCTTTCAGGACTTTATTAACAAAATATTCAGGGATCTACTCTATCAGTCGGTGGTGATCTATTTGGATGACATCCTAATTTTTTTCACAAGATCTGTCTACTCATATTCTGCATGTCAAAGAAGTACTTTCTCATTTACGTTCCAACCAGCTATTCTGCAAATTAGAGAGATGCCTCTTCAATTGCTCTCAAGTACTCTTCCTGGGGTATATTGTTTCAGGTTCTGGGCTTCGACTTAGACTTAACGTTCCTACTATGAAACTGGCTCCACGCTATATTGGGCCTTTTTCCATCTCCCATGTAATTAATCCTGTCACCTACAGACTTCATTTACAAGTTTCCCTTCGGATTTATAATACCTTCCATATTTCTCTGCTTAAACCACTCATTCTCAACGAATTCTCCAGCAAAAACTCTCCACCTCCTCCTGTCAAGACCATTCGTGGTGAAGAATTTCTGGTGGAACGCATCCTGGAATCTCGTATCTCTAGAGAAAAATGCCAATTTCTCATCCATTGGAAGGGCTATGGCCCAGAGGCGAGATCTTGGGTCTATGAAGAGGATATTCATGCTCCACGTCTGTTGGCAAGATTTCTGCGGGATTCCTGCACCACCCGTAAGAAAGAAGATGAGGATACTGCATGCGCGAGAAGCCGCTGGTTGTAGCCTAGCTACAGGACCAAACCTCCAGGACTAAGCCCAAACCTCCTTGCGGGGGTCCCTGGCGAACACCAGTGGTGCGTTAGACTCCGCGCCTCTCAGTTTAGTTGCACTAATACCAGTCAGTGATATTCCTAGTGAAAGTTGTGACACTGCTGTACCACTCACCTGTGGCTAGAATCATCTTTAATGGATCAGTTAAGTTCTACTCCATGTCTGTCTCTGGTTGAACTGCCGCTGTGCCAGTGATTCGTCTGCTAGCCTCTGAGTTATTATTTATGGATCAGCTACGTTCTACTCCACCACTGTTATCATCTGAACTATAGCTCTATCAGTGATTCATCAGCTGTTACTTTGAGTTACCATTTTTGGATCAGCTAGTCCTATCCTTGTTACCGCTATTGTTGAACTGTTGCTGTATCTATGATTCTCCTGCTGTTACCCTGAGTTACCAATTACAAACCAGCTAGTTCTAATCCATTCTCATTGATTGTTGAACTGTTGCTGTATCAATGATTTTCCTGCTGTTACCCTGTGTTACCAATTATAGACCAGCTAGTTCTAATTCATCTTCATTGCCATTAGGACTGTTACTAAATCAGTGATACTCCTGCTGTTGCCCCGTGTTACCAACCCGTTGTTTCTAGCTCCACCATTAGTCTGTCAACGCTCATTCGGGGGGCCGCGACCTGCGGGATAGGAGCAACAAAACCCATGCCCCCTTGCGGGGGTCACTGGCGAAAACCCCCTACCTGTTAGACTCCGCACTCCTGAGTGAGTACCACTCATTGACAGAAACAATGGATCCAGTAAATATTCTTCTGGAGCATGACACGGGGTTAATGATTTGTGAAATAGAAAAGGGTACAATAAAGAGTGGTGCTAACTTCATCGAAGGAACACTGATTCAGAGGTTGCGAGTGGATGGCCATCCATGATCTCCAACCTTTGATACAGGAAAATTCCTCCGATGGCGATCAACAGCATCTTTATAACGCAGAGAGGACTCCGAAAGTTTAGTTGGAGTCTGAGACCAGGGGGTAAATGTATTATGCTGTGATTTTTTAAACTCGCCGGAAATCGGCGACTTTGCAGCTAAAATTTAAAGCGGCGATGGCTTGTAAAGGCAAGTTTGCCTTTAAGTGACTGGCCTCTCCACAATAAAGACAAAGGTGGTTCTTAATGCGGTGTTCTCGTTTGTCCTGGGAAAAACGAGAGCATTCGATCTGCATGGGCTCCTCCACTAAAGAAACGGGAGACTGGAAGCGAGGAGCCAGACGAGAGGAAAGGCGAAGACCTTGATCCCTCTCCAGGGAGTGTTAATGTACACCTTGATACTGAGTGAAATTAGATCATCCAGATTGGGAGGAAGGTCCCGGGAGGCTAACACGCTCTTGATCTGATCAGAAAATCCTTGCCAGAAGGTAGTAAGTAAAGCCTCATTATTCCATTTTAGCTCGGATGCTAGAGTCCGAAATTGGAGAGCATACTGTCCGGCTGAGAGGGACCCCTGTTGTGGAGCAAGAAGGTTAGAGGTGGCAGAAGATACACGCCCAGGCTCATCAAATGCCATTTCATCCCACACTCCCCTAACCATTATGCCCCCCCTCCCCAGACCATTTATCACCCCCACCCTTATTTTTCAATAGCAAATTTCACTTTTCCCTCTAGCAGCAATCTTCTGGTCCTGCTCCTCCCTCTCTTTCTTCATTCTCTGTACTGCGAAAATATTCTTTTTTTCTTGGTGACAGTCTGGCAGTACATCTGGATGCTGTTAGCTTCAGTGGCAGATCTAGATTTATTTTTATTTTTTTTACTTTTTTTGTTTAAACTTTGTTTATTGAAAGCATATAGCTAGATAACGATCAAGCAATGTCACAGTATAACACATAGACTACAAGGCTTTCCATTTTCAAATGTATCAATCAATAAAGAAAAAGAGAAGGCAAAAACAAGAAGATACATATATGGAGAAAAAAGAGCTAGAAAGAAGATGGTAGACAAGGGTCTGGGGTAGGGGATATGGGATGACGGTGGGGGAGGTATGGGACACCACGTACGTCTCACATAGGGTCAGTGGCCTTGCAGATTGGAGGCATCAGTAAGAAGAGATGAGGAACCGTAGGGTGACCTCATGGTAACCACGCCAAGATCTACCAATAACTATTCAATCATGGGACTCCATCTGCAGCAAAATGTAATCTTTATAACAATCAGTGGCCTTGAATTCCAGCCAGAAGTACCAGGTGGTGTTAAAATCAGTAACTTTATCAGTGGTGGAAGAGATCAAATCCATTGACATATTGTACTCTATTTGGGTATACCAGTCCTTGAAGGACGGAGGATTGGGACATTTCCATCGGATAGGAATAACCGCCTTAGACACGTTGCTCAGATGACTAAGCAGTGATTTTTTAAATTTACTAATAGGGATTTTAAACAAACTGAGGAGCCAGAAAGCTGGTTACAAAGGAATTTCATAGTTTAGAATGGTCTCAGCAGTGCTAACTACCTCAATCCAAAATTGCTGAATGTGGGGGCATTCCCACTAAATGTGCAGGTATATTCTAGGGGGGACGAGACCAGACTAAGAGAACTGCGACTGCACTGACAGGCAGATAACAGCATCAGATTTGCCGTCAGGCTGCCTGTCTGCATAGTGACTATCGGGGTCACCCCCTTGAGACCTGGGGCAGTCCCAATGATTACAGCTCTTCACCACCTCTATAAAAAATATATATGTATATATATATATATATATATATATATATATATTTGAGTTAATAAAAAATATATGTTGGCAGCACAGTGCCCCAGACTGCAGTCTGATCAATCTATGCTTTGATCAGGCTCTGGCTACAAATACATCAGATGCGCTATAACCATTGTTTACCTACTGTTGTATCTGTTAAACCATTTATTTGTCACTCATCTTATTCTCTGTTCACACAATTTTAAGGGGAGGAAGGTAAGTGTTGGGTGGAGGACGGGCTCTTAGTGTAATGGGCGTGGAGGCTGGCTGTTAATTTAACAATAAGGATGGGTGATAATCATTTAATAGTGGGTGAGAGATATTCATTTATTGGTGGGGGCAATGTTTTTTGATGGTGTGGACTATTTTATTTAACAGTAGGGTAATGGTAGTGCCTCTTAATTTAAGGTGGGGTGGTGGCTCTATTTATTTAATGCTGGGCTGGTTTATGGGCTAATAATTGGATGTGGGGTCGAGAATGGGGAGATGGAGGTTTTTTATTAAATGTGAATATTAATTTTCTAACATTGTGGCTGTTTAAGGGGGAAATACGTGCATTTTTTAATTGTGCACACTAATTCATTTCAGAGCATGTTGGGGAGAATACGTCTATTGCTTATTTCTGAATGCTAATAATGCAATTAATGTTGGGGCTAATTGGGGGAAATAGTTCTATTTATTAATGTGAATGCTTTTAATTTAATTTTGGGTCTAGTTGCAGGTAGGCAGGCCTAATTATTAGATGTGGGTGCTATTGATTTAATATTGGGCCCAGTTTGGGTTATGGAAGACTAGGGGTAAATGTATCAAGCTGCGTTTTGCCTTTTTTAGCAATTTTCTCGGGCAAATTTGCACTTTTATGAGTTTTGGCAAAAATTAAACAAAAAGACACTTTGGCTTTTAACACCATTAACCAACATTGTTTTATTTTTTTTATTTTGGCTGCAGGCACTGCTTGTTGATGCCCATTTTCCACCACTGATCCAGACATTACTAAGTGGGGGAGTAGCAAGCAAGAAAGTATTTGGTGTTGTACTGATGCTACTGGCACCTGAAGTTGAGGGCACATGTAGGTTGTGACATAAATTGACCAAGGACAGCTACAAGATTGCCAGAGTTCTCTAACAGCCCAAGTCAGTTAATAGCAGTGTTCATTTGGATGAGGCTAGCATATATCCTTTCAAAAGACAAACACATCCTTAGTTGTGTGCCATGTACTGTATGTTCACAAAACAGAAACATGAACTAATACCTCATGTTTTCATTTTGCTAGATACACACACACAGATATGCAGTGTTAAGGATAAGAGCTGAAAACGACTGTCTTTCTGTTTTGTATACATATATGGGCATTTATATTGCCACGCAGCTGGTACCATACACAATATGGGATACACAGACTTATTGCCATGCAGTTTATTCTTTCTGGGGGTTTTTCTCAAAATATTGCCTTAAGTTGTCATAGCAGCTGTCCATCAAGCCTATTTAAGGCAGATTTGGCTGTGGCTCACAAGCCAGCCCTTGTTAGATGTAGACCTGGGAGGTAAGTGCATCTGATTTTAACTACATTTTATTGGTGTTAAAGCATATAGGTCAATGTAGGACCTGCATATAATGAGGTGCCTTTGACACTGGGACCCTGGGATGCAGGCTTAAATGTTTTTATCAAAATATGAATTAATACCTCTTGTTTTCATTTTGCTAGATACACACAGATAAGCAGGGTTAAGGATAAGCGCTGACAACAACTGTCTTTCAGCTTTGTATACATATATGGGCATTTATATTGCCATGCAGCTGCTACCATATACAATATGGGATATACAGAGTGTAGGCTTATTGCACATGCAGCTGGTACCATGTATAACATGGTATATACCGATTGCGGGTTTATTCTTTCTCTGTGTCATGTACATTCCACTAATATTTAAAACTTTTGCTTAGCTGCTGTTGTATGTTCCTCATTGAGTACTGATGGAATTGCTGGTTCTGCTTGGCAGTGTTGTGGTGTTTGCCGAATACTTGGTGGTGCAGCCTCCACACACTCCTTATCTTCTGGAAAGTTCTCAACACATTCCAAAATTATGTTTTGTGGACTGATAGGTCTGGTGCCTCTGTCTGTGCAGTGTCAACATTGGACTTGGTTGCTAGATAGCCTTGTGATGTTTCTTGGTAAATTAAACAAAACCAAAATTACACATTACCAGTACAAAAGTATTTACAGGTGTTTTGGGTTACAGGAAAATGTATAATGACAGTGTACTGATTTTTTTTTTCAAAACTTTTTATTGTACGGAAATGTCATATTACATTGAAATAGACGTTATGTATTAAAAAAGTAAACTGTCTAAGTGAAATCTTTGTAACATTTTAGGAAAAAAATAGAAAAGGTACAGGAGGGGGCAGGAGGAAGTGAAAAAAAAAGGAAGAAAGGAAGAAAATGTAGAATAACAGAATAGTGGAGTAATAATGAAATAAATAAAATGCATAGCGTGGAAGTTCCCATCATATCACACAATACAACTAACTGAAACATCTTCCTTAAACCAAATAACGACATGGACACCAAATTAAAGTTGGAATAAGAATATAAATTTATTAATAACGGTGGAAAGGTCAGACCATAGTACCACCAAGAGAAAGAAGGGGTTTCTATCGCACAGATTAGGGAATGACCCTCTAATGCTTGAATCTTTAGAAAATTCTTATCTCACGCAGAGGGGTGCTACCAATAACATGTTGGATATAATTTGAAAAAAGGAAAGACTAGAAGTTATTCATGGTGCACAATTATTCCCATCATGTTTATCAATTATTTAGGGACATCACATTCATTTAAAATATAACCTTTATTAACATAAATATAAAAATTGTTAAAATTGCGCGAAATATGCTGTGATGATTAGTGAATTTAGTGAATTAAAACTCTGGATGTGCTTTAACTTCTATTTATTAATTCATGACCACTACAGATTAACATAACCTTTTACTTATTCTGTTCTAGGTTCCAACCTTGACTATAAAGATAGTTATTCTGTATCCCTCGGTAGTTAGACTTTGATTATAGGGATTATTGAAATGTATGTAGAGTCTAAAATTCTACTCGTTATGACTCTATTGTTAAGTATGGCTTATGAGTTTGATATGCTGCGTCCTAATACATTAACAAATGTATTGCTCTTAACAGTATATATTGATTTTTTTCTTCAGTCTCCTATATACAATATATATGGCTCTCCTTATAAAGAGTCTTACTTCTTAGCTTCTATTGCTGCTTCTATTTAAGGAGCTAAATTTCTTACTGCATATACATTTCTAGGCTGAGATTTCCCTTTTGCGTCTACTTGGTCTCATTGGTCTCTATATTCTCAAGTGCTAACGGTAGAACAAACTCTACATAGTTGGACCTTTTGATGGGTCCAACTGCATTGACAGCTTCACAGACTACTGTCCAAAGCTGCTTTTTCCTCATACACAGGGATGATATTATTTACTAACACACAGTTCTCCTCAAACCTATTGCACCCAGATTCAGGGTTTGTTTGTTTTTTAAACTGCAGGTTTGAAAAACTGGAGATGTTGCCTATAGCAACCAATCAGATTCTAACTGGCATGTTGTAGAATGTACTAAAGTAAATGAAAGCTAGAATCTGATTGGTTGCTATAGGCAACATCTTCAGTTTTTCAAACCAGTTTAGTTTAGTAAATATACCCCTTAGTCTTCCCAAAAGGTGCTAAAGACCTTGCCTCTTCAAGAAACTCCTGCTGCTCTTCAGCTATTTACTCCTCTTTCTCCTTCTCCCCACTCTCCCTAGACTCCATATCTCTCCTTCCTTTCACCAACCTAAATACCAAACAAAAGCAGGTGTAAAATACACAACAAAAAGCAACACTCGCAAACAAAACGTGGGAAAAACAGAAAACAAAAAGACTCTCCCCCAAAAAATAAACTCTGAACACACAAACTATGAGACAAACAAGGGCAGATAAATAAAAATAGCAAAAAGAACAAACAATTATGACTTACAGCACTCCTTTTCAAACAATCCACACACTCCTGGACTTTCCACTACCCTGTCTATATGCTTTAAGCTCATAACAACTCAAATAAGGAAGTAGACTGCTTTTTATAGTGTTGGTAAGGTCAAAATTGCACAAGATTTTATTTTAAAACTTCCAACCAATCAGAAATGAGTACTGATTTGAATATTGCTATTTGAACACTCAACGCGGTCAAGTTGAGTCTTTTCTTGTGTTGGGCAAACCGCTGCAACTCAACTTAAACTCACCACCGAACTCGAGCGATTTGCAGCAAAAATTATAGCTTGATACATTTACCCCCTAGCATGTTCACTCATTGCTAGCCTTTTCATATTTCATGTTCGTATACAACATTCCAGGATTAAGACAAGCAGCAACTGAGCTTAAGACACAGCAGCAACAACTAGCGAAAGCCTAAAAAACAGGTAGCAGAGAGCATGGCAATCTGCCAACTTTCCTGATTCTAGTGAGGCAGTACTGAATTGAAGTGACTGTCCTGCTCAGTCACAACTAGTGCAGTGTAAAGGGAGAATTGCAAGAATCTAACAGTAGTGAACGCAGCATTGCATGTGTATATGAAGGGGGTGGTTAAGAGTTGGCGAGCGGTACTGTCCCTTGCATGTGGATTGGTATGGAAACCCCCTTCCAGAAATCCTGCATTTGTCCCTGACTCCACCATTTCAGCCTCTTATATGATATGGTGCAGAGCTGCTTTCTATTAACTGGTGGAGTGTACCCTAATATCATATAATGTGTGACATTCAGTGTCACCAGAGTAAAAAGAAGGCAAGACAAAGAAAGAAGAGGTGGTGAGACATAGGGATACCGAAGAAGAGGGGAGGTGGGTCCTGGACACAGGGGTATTATAACTATAACTGGTGGGCTTAGTATAGGACTTTACTATTACTGCTGTGCATATTAATGATATAGCATAATAGTCAGCATGGGACATCTCAGAGTGGGTCACCCTTATGATATGTATTTACTACACACAGAAATCTTTTACTGGTCTTTCAGGCAGGATAACTGATTTCTATTCACATCTAATGCTTATAAATATATGATTATATATTTATCACTTTAGTGATATGCACAACCATATTAAAAAAGCAAATTATAAAGTTATATACACATAACATTTTAATGGTTTGAGTTATGAAAGAATTAAAAAAAAAAAAAAAAAAGTCAATAAAAGATGTTATCTCTAACATCTTCCTCATAGCATATAATAGGATAATGCTTGGCAAACAATGCTTCTCTCTAGAGTTGATAGCATAAGAGCGCTGCTTGTAATGTACATAAATGAAAATTAAAGAAGAGACAACTAAATTGCAAAAGCTCTGGAATAAATTCTGGCAATGTTTATATGGTTTAACTCCCCACTTTGTTAAAGTGTTAAATTAATGGTGGTGGGGTAAGACAGACCTAACATAGGTTTCCCTGACTCTTCAATATTACAGAGTCTGTTGGTGCTAGGAGGTCCTGGAATTACTGAATGGAGCCATAGCTGCATGAAGAATTGCTAGTTAGAACCATACACTGCTATGTGGGCTCAATAACGCACAAGGTTCTGGACAGCTCACTATGTGATTTATTGATATGTCTTTTCCTTTTTCTATTGTTTGCTCTCAATTGCTATTTACACATCTATTATTTATAAAAAATAAAACGTGATGGTCCTTGTGCGCAATTTATATTTTGTGATACAAATATTTAAGCAAATGCACACATTTTTATGGAAAGCATTAGGATCTGTACATTGAGAAGGCAGTGTTCTGGAGGGATGAGCATCTCCTGGTGGGAGGAGCTGGACTGATCAGGACATTCATTGCTAAATGCACGTGAAAAGCACTTTGTCTCCCGACTGTGGCTCCCACCAGACCCCAAGATCCCCATTTACAGTGCAGATAATATGTCTCCTGACATTGCATTCCTTTTTATGCAAATGCACCTCTTTATCCACCTTGACCAAAATCTATTTTTTCACCTCTGAATAAGGCTATTGTCTCTTGTGCATCCCACTTTACTCAGTGGGCTTCATTATTTTTCATAAAAAAAATGCCCACAGTGCATTTTATTTTGTGCAAATGTCCCTATTTAAGTGCCTTTAGCAAAGCTACATTATTTGGGAATTACCACCAGATTGCGGGTCCTGCTGGAAATGCAATTAATGGAAGAAGTAAAAAAACTTTTAAAGTTCCTGCTTACCATCAATTTAACAACAGCCTTTTCATTAATTTCATGCTTTTCCACTTTATACTAATTAGTTCTCATTTTGGTGAAACAAGGGGGTGAGAATATCCCTGTCACATTTCCCACAAGGTATTGGACTGTATTTGGGATACTTTTTATACTATGTACCCCAAGCATCCCCATGTACTAGGTAAGGTGGGTATTGAACACATTCAAATAAAGGCTACGCCCGTCCGGGACCCCCTCTTTCAGTGGTAACAAGGACTGGTGCTACAGTTCCCACTAGGCTGTAAAGGAGCAGAGTCTGAGAAGGACATCTTTTCTACCTGAATTCTGTGAGTCCTGGGATGGTGTGGCTACCAAGAGCGGGTTGACACATAACAGGACTTCTGTCTTGCCAGCTGTAGGAGTAAGCAGATGACTGAAATCACATGAGAAGGGATGTCCCAGGAATAGGCTTCATGAGTTTGTCTATGTAATTGTCCCGGAGGTGACTTTAGTACCTGCAAGTATTGGCTCAGCTACACAAGGAGGCGCGGAGTCTAACACGCCGCTGGTTTTCACCAGGGACCCCCGCAAGGGAGTTTGGACTTTGCGGCGAACGACGTGCAGGTCGCGGCCCTCCCAGGTAGCTACTTGCGAGGTAAGGGCAAATCCGTAGAGGTACAGGCCGAGTCAGAACCAAGCGGGCAGATAAGGTACAAAATCAGGAGACAGAGGATAGTTAGCAGGCCGAGGTCAAACCGAAGAATCAATGCAGGACACAGGGAGAATCCAAAGGCGAGGTCAGGAAGCCGGGTCAATAACGGGAATCAATAGAATGAATACACTAAGGATGGCTGGAACGCTGGAGGCTAGGTAACTAGTTGCTCTGGCATCCTAGTGATGTCAGAGCAGGATATATATAGTAAGACCTTCACCCTCATTGGTGGGCAGTGATTCGGCGGCCAGACAGCTGGCCGCCGACAGGAAGTCTCGGCAGCGCGTCCCGTTGTCATGGCGACGGGCGCGCATGCGCACACCGCCGCCGGAAGATGCGTCTCCGTTGCCTAGCAACGGGACGCTCAGGGAGAGTCAGGCGTCCGTCCCTGCTTAGCGTGGAGGCGCGGGGACGGCGTCTGACAGTAATGGTATGTATCCCTGTATATTGTAGTACAGTATTACAGTGTGATTGCATACTTGTTCCTAAAAGTGCTACATGGGTGAACATTTGTTTACTAAATTATACATTACTTTATTCAGATATTTGCTTGGGTATGAAGATATTTTGCTTCACTCACTGCATTGAGGCAGGTGATAGGCTGAAACCCCACGTACCCCAGGTAAACCTGATCTTATGCAGGAGTCATACCCCTTTAACTCTAAGCATAGTCTCCATTGATTGATGCAGGTGAATAATAAAATAAATGCCCTGGCACCATGACACTCATTATAGCCTCATTGATTTGGCTATAATGAGGGGCCGGTGCTAGGTTCTCGGAGCCCTAGGCTGAATTTCTAAATACCCCCCCTTCCCCCCCGAACACGCCAAATACCCACTTCACAGACCCTCACATGCTTGACTTTGTGCTTCGTGTTTAAAAAATTGGTAAGCCTTACCTCCTCTAGCGGTCCAGATGCATTGATGTTTGATGCAGAACGCTGTCCAGACTCCACTGCAGACACAGGATTTCTAGAGGGAAGGTATCCAGGTGTTAGATTTCGGAAAAAACAACTTGACACAATAAGCATCACACCACTGCCCCCCCTTTGCATCACACCACTGCCCCCCCTCTGCATCACACCACTGCCCCCCCTCTGCATCACAACACTTCGCCCCCTGTATACCACCACTGCCCCCCTGCATAACACCACTGCCCACCTGAATCACTATGTCCCCTCTCAAGCACACTGTCCCACTCAGATCTCAAAGTCCCCCACTGCATCACACCACCCCCACTGAATCACATTGTCTCCTGAGTAGCACACTACCCCCTACCCCCTATCTCAATATCCCCCCTACAGCACACCACCCCCCCCCGGTGAATCACAAAGTCCCTTCACTAGCACACTGCCCCCCCTGTGTCTCAATGTCCCCCACCCTCAGCACACTGCTCCCCCCGGTTACCAATGTCCCCCCCTGTAGCATACCAATGTCCCCTCTGTAGCATACCCCTGTCCCCCCCTGTAGCATACCAGTGTCCTCCCCCCCTGTAGCATACCAATGTCCCCCACTCTTCTCTTTCCTTACCTGAAACTTGTCTCCATGATAATGATCCCCCTCTCTGCCGGGCTCCTCACTAACACTGTCGGGACGTGATGATGATGTCATGCCCAACAGTCAGTGAGGGGAGGGGGAGGAGAGGAAAGGGGGAGTGGAGGGGAGGAGATAGAGGGACGGTGTGCCCCATCAGCTGTTGGAGGGGAGGGCAGCGGTAGCGATGATCAATAGCCCCTCCCCCCTCCCTGTGGATCTATCTGAAGCTGTGCGGCGGCCGTGGAAGGTATGCTCAGCAGTCGCCGCACAGCATTACTAACACAGCACCTAACTTCTGTGGCGTCCACCAGAGCCCGGCACCCTAGGCAGCTGCCTAATGTTGCCTAATGGGAGCGCCGTGCCTGCTTAAACTAATCATGCATAATTTTAATACAACTTAATGTTTTTACCACATTGGTAGATTAAAGAGCACTTTCCCATATAAAGTGCTCCTGGAAGTCCTTGTGCAGAGAGAAAAAGGTTTTCCATAACCACTTCAATAAATGCATCTACTTTTTTTTTTTTTTTTAAATACATTTTATTAGTAACATCTTATCTTGAACAGCATTACAAAATATAAAACTCTTGAAAGGTACAATAGTAAGATGACAAATGCACATACAAATTTAACAGTGTGTATAGTACTCTTTCACATAGCTTGCATCTACCTTTTAATTATAATTTAAATATCGTATCCGACAAGCAAAACCATTTTTGTGTATATGTAATATATAAGGTGCACAAGTGCGACTAGTCTGCATTCAACAAGGAACGCCCCAATTCATCCAGCTTCTCCCTTTCAGAAAAAATTAAATTATGCACCACAATAGATGCTGTACTGCTACTCAAGTAAAAACTGGTACAAACATAGCATGACTTTGCAAAATGTAATTTCTCCTGATTGTGGATCGCACCAGACACTTATACAATTACTTTTCTTTATGATATAAGCTTGTAGTAAGTTTTGTCTATAGTTTTTAGCAGACTTGGTAAAAGCAAAAATTAAAAGGTCAACTGGATTACTGAATACTGTACATGTAAAGTTACAGTTTTTGTAATTTATCATACATTGCTAGTTTCAGCGAAATCAATGAATACACAGAGCTAATCATGAAACACCAGATGAGCTATTTGTATCCTTCACTGCACAATTAGGAATTAGCTGAGCTCTGCTAAGCAATAATCTTGCCAGGAGAATTTTCAGCACAACAGAGAAAGTACAATATGAATCCACACTTATTGGTTACTCTTGCAAATTTTTAAATGATGGCTATCTAATTAATGGAGGTAAGCGCAAAAGATCTATAGTTTTCACAATTAATTAAATTCAAGTTATTGATATATTTTGAATATCAATAAAGAAGTTAAATATTTCAATAAAGAAGTTAAACATTTAAAAGGAAAAGTATAGGTAAATTACAAATTCTAATATAAGAAAGTGTTTGTATAACTAAAAAATATAAACACAGTAATGGTCAAGTGAAAAGTTGCAATGCAAATTCTCTTTTGTGACATCAATTTTTATGGTTTGGTGTGTAAGCTCATGGATTTGCGATGCTAGATGACGGTGTCTGCAGATGTGCAAAAGTCTGCGCTGTCTGATGGACACACATGTAACAACAAGACCCTGCTTAGCACAACAAGAATATTTAAGTAAGATAAAAAGGCGGAGAAGGTGTGTTTGCTGCATTGTAAGTGGTTACACAGTCCTTTTTCTTCCCCAAAAGGATTTGAATTTTCTTTGACCTCAGATCAAGTTTTGTCACTACGTTTTAAACAGTTAGCAATTCCAATTTCACGTCCATAATAGGTGCACTTTGACTAAAGTTATAAAACACACAAAAGACATATAATAAATAAAAACAGGCTATATAGTATTATATTCTAATCTTTTCTATTTTTCAATACATTTATATTTTGGAAGGGTCAATCAGTGAAATCTATATTTAAAGAAGGTTGTTTGTGAGGGTGAGCACGCAGCTGGACGCCCCCAAAAAACATTATATATTCTAATCTTTTCTATTTTTCAATACTTTTATATTTTGTAAGGGTCATTCAGTGAAATCTATATTTAAAGAAGGCTGTTTGTGAAGGTCAGCATGCAGCTTGACCAGAGTGCTCTGCCACTTCCAATCTTTTTCTGCTTTCTGTTTGTATTATATTTATTGGAATGAGCACCCCCGCATTGATAATGGAGGGATAGTATCATCCTAATTTCTGTCTGAATTGTGGTTGGTCCATTTCCCTGTGCGGGATTTCTTCTATTTAGCAATCTATATTGTCTGAGTTTTCTCAGTTTCCAATACCCAGCACGGGATCCTATCTTATATCTATTAATAAGATTAGTGATTTAAGGATTATATTCTGACTAATATAACTTATTTGGTTACCCTCTAGGTTACACTACATTTAAACCAGTTTCTCTGTTTTTTTATTTATCTATATCTCAACCAGTAACAGTGATGGGCTGTACTAATTAGCTGTCATAGCAGAAAGTCTCTTCTTTCAGTGTGAACGAGTGCTGTCCTCTCCATATGTGAGAATGACCAGTTTCAGTCTTAGCTCTGACCTCCATAAGCGAAGAGAGCAACAAAATGCTAATTTGGATACTGCTTTTCCCCCAGGGGGACCCACTGTGGGACGTAATAGTGGGGATGTGTGGTGTGATGATCGTGTCAGACTAAAAGTACTGATGCATAAACAAAGCAAAACTTAATGGAACATGCCCACTAGAACCATTTGGAAGCGTAATTCCACCTTCATACCTAATGACAATCTGTGTCCCCAGATTTCAACCTTTGAGAGCATGGTATCACAAGATCTTGACAAATTAAAGATTGAGTGCATGAAATCTCACTCTAGTCATGGAAATCTGACATCTGGTGAACGTAGAACCCTTAGAAGGATGGGAAGATGTCGTCATGAAGCCCTCTGATAAAGGGGGGAAATATTGTGATATGGTCTGCGGCGATGTATAAAAAGGAAATGTTTAAACAGCTAAATGACAGAGGCCCGGAATAGCTAAAGGTCTTGGAGGAGTTTGAAGCCCAAAGTTGTAAACCATCTAGCCACTCAAGCAAGGCAGAGGTGAGAGATTCTCTGAGTTGCCCAAACATATATCTTAGTGATAGATAATTTACTTCAGAAAGCTCTGTGTCATTTTGGAATTCAATCTGACTTAATTGAAAATATAATGCCTAAGGTAGGGGTGAAGAGCCTGTAAGAAGGGTTTGAAATCTTCTGCTTTAGGCAATACTGTGTGCATTTTCATGAGGGGTCTAGCAAGACAGAAATGTACCATTTTCCTCAATTATGTTCCCTCACACACCTGGGGGTAAATGTATCAAGATCCGATTATGCAAATCCAGTGATTTTCTCAGGCGAGTTGAAACTCGCAGATGTATAAAGCTGAGATTTCATGTAAAATCGCCAGAGTTGTGCTTCTGTCAAAATCGCTATTTTCAAAATCGATAGAGATCAAACTCCCGACTGTCACTCCAGCTATACAAGTCTCAAATGTATGAAACTGCGATTAACTCAGGAGAGTTTGCTTTCAAACACGACAGATACAACACGCTGCTTGCTAGCAGCATGTTCCATAAACACATAACTGTTACACTGCCTGTCATACAGCTGCCGGAGCTCCAGCAGCTATTAAAAGTGTTAAAAATAGATCAAAATAAAAAAACAAACAAAAGTGTGGGGTCCCCCCTTTATTCAGTATTCACCCTAGTGCTGCCAGCTTACTGCTGGCAGCATTGCGCTCATTGCGCATCGGAGCTCCTACTGTGTAGAAGCTCCGATACGCAATGAACTTAGTTCATTGCATTAGGTCTATTTATAGTATTAGGTGATTTTCCCACTTTTTTTATTTTATTTTCCTTCAATCAAGCAAGAAGAATCAGGGATGTTACAAATATGGGGTCCCCATGGCCAGAAGAACAGAAGACTGCAATCAACAATGGGGTCCCCCTGGCCAGAAGAACAGAAGATATTACAAGCAGGACTTTTGGAATTACAAATTTATTTAAGACTTTGTCAAGACGGAATGTGGGATACAAAATTATTTTGGACTTTGTTGACAGCCATTTTCGGATTAAAAGCTGCTGACAACAGAAGAAAACTTAATTGGTGAATATAGGGTATTTATTATTTTTAATAAAAATATATGGTGTAAATGTCCTGTCATTATTGTGGGTTTATTATTTTTTTATTAAATGTTAGTGGTTTTAACGAGGGTGTTGTGGATTTGTAAACATTTTGATTTGTGGAACTACAGGTCCCAGCCAGCCGTAGATGTCAGGGCATGTTGGCACTTGTGGTTCTCCAAGTGCCAACATGCCCTGGCTGCCATGGGTATGCTGGTGCTTGTAGTTATACAAGTAGCAGTATGCCCACACTATTTAGGGCAACCTGGCTGGCTGGGACTTGTAGTTCCATAAAACAAAATGGCATCAGTTTTTTTTTTAACACTTATATCGCCATTATTACCCTACATCCACCGCCCAGGGGTGTAGGAAGAGCCCTAGTGCTATCAGCACTGGGCTGGATGTCCCTGGGGGGGCCTGTTTGTTTTGTTTTGGCGGCCCCACTCCCTAGGGAATCCAGCCCAGCGCTGAACAGCCTGGGGTTGGTTTGACATTATGGCAGGGGGACCCCTGCCGCGCATCCCCCTGCTATAGTGTCAACCCCGGTTAGTTTGCTTAGTGCTGGTTCCTTGAAAATCAGGGGGACCCCACACAAATTTTCCCCTGATTTTCACAGAACCAACAGTAGTCTGGCAGCACTAGGGTTAATACTGAATAAAGGGGGGACCCCACGCTTTTTTTTTTTAACTTTGATCTATTTTTAACACTTTTGGAGCTCCAGCAGCTGTATGACAGGCAGTGTAACAGTGATGTGTTTATACAACACGTTGCTACAACACAGAAGAGTTAGCTAACACAGGAGTGTTTTACATCGCAGCAAATCGCCAGAGATGACCAGCGATTTTAAAGATCAGGGTGAAAATCGCAGCTTCATACATTTGAGAAATTTTTGACTGAAATCGCGGGTTAGCACCCGCGATTTGCCGCAATTTTAACACGCTGAAAAAATCAGAGCTTGATACATTTACCCCAAGGTCTTACCTAGTAAATAGTAACTCTGATTTTATTTCCTAAAACTCATTTGTGTAACATATTGTATGCCTTGGAAGCATTTTTGTCAGATTAAATTAATTTTATCTAGCATATTCTCTTTGTGAACTTAAGAAGCCCAGGGAGGCTCATGCTTAAGTGTAAAACATTAATAAGTGGTTCTGGTGAATGCAAGGACACCATAATAAATCCTTTGTGGTGGCAGAAAAGGTGTATTCATTGCTAAGTGACTAAGGTGATGCCAGTAACGGCCAGCTGTTCAAATTGCTGTATCTGAGACAGGCTGGGCGTTCGTGACAAACTGGTTGGCAGCTTTGTGGGATTTATAATCTTTTTCTTTTTATCATAAGAACTTAAGTGAATTAGTGGTGTGTTATTCTAGAGAGAGTCAGCATCCTAATTGACCAGAGATTACACTGAAGGGTTACAAAATTTTAAAAGACATATTGCGCAAATAGTTTCTGGCCCCTGATTATAAGCAAATGAAAAAGGATGAGCTTTTGGCTTTGTGTGTTGAAAGAGGAATTGCTGTCGTCTGTGGCAGGCACCGAGAGCAACTGATTCAAGCGCTTGTGGAGGCTGATCAGAAGCTAAGAGCCGCAGGAGACAGTGGTGAAAACCTCTCTGCTTCAGGCGAGCAGTCAGCACTGGGCATTACCACAAATACCTCTGTTGAACCAAGTGAAGAGTCTACCCTGGACAGTTACCTTCACACTGCTCTCAAACAGCTGAAGCATGCCGATGCTGCACCATCACTGCAGCTGATTCAGCAATTTCAAGAGATTGCAGAACACCGAGCAGACAGGGAGGCTGCTATACGCCGTGCAGACATGGAAGATGCAGAGAGAAAAACCACTGCAGACAGGGAGGCGACAGAGCGACAAGCTGAGCGCGAACACCAGCTGGAGCTCACCAGGCTCAGCAGGACGACAGCGGACCGAGATACTGGTAGGAAAAAACCCAGGAACAACCAATTCCCATGTTGGAAAAGGACGGCAACCACGATGCATTCCTGAGGGGATTTGAAAGGACTTGCTGAGTTTAAGCTGGACTCCAGTGAATGGGCCAGCTATTTAACCTCTGGACTGAGAGGGAAATCTTTGGAAGCATTTGCAGCCCTTCCCCAGGAACTGGACGGCGATTATGTCGCAATTAAGAAAGCCTTGTTACTTTGTTTCAACATAACTCCTGAGGCTTACCGATGGAAATTCCGAGACTCAAGGCGCAGTCCCTCTGATACCTATGTTGGATTGTTAGCACAATTATCATCCATGATGCATCAATGGATTGAGGGATTGCAGGTACTGGACTATGATAAGCTAATGGATATAATTTTCCAGGAGCAGTGTGCCCAGCTGAGGTGAGGGAATTGATTGTGGATCATGACCTTGAGACAGCGCAAGCGGCTGCTAGCCTGGCCAACAAGTACACAGTTACCAGGGCTCCTGTAACGAAAAAGAGTTGGGGAGCGCCAGGGCAAACTTTGTGGAAAGAGAGACAACCTGGAGGATCACCCCTGAGTTCCCCATCAACCAAACCAGCTGTTGCTGCACCTTTTGGGGGGGTGGGGGAAAACCCTGTTTTGGCAATTGGTCTCAGGTGTTTTACATGTGATGAAGTGGGGAACATCAGTGTCAATTGCCCCAGAAAGAAGAAAACAACTCCTTCTCTTGTGGGGGACCCGACAGGAAAGCCAGTGCCGGCCATCCTGTGTGCAAGAACGCCCCAGAGACAATCTGCAGTGGTTAAGGTAGGACACCAAGGTGCACTTGAGTTGTTAGACTCTGACGCAGACCTGACTCTTGTACATCCTGCTTTAGTGAGCCCAGAGAACATTATTCCTGGGAAGACTATTGCTGTGCGAGGAGTGGGGGGAAGGGGGGCTACATTCTGCAGTACCCCTAACCAGGGTGTACCTAGATTGGGGATCTGGCAGAGGAATACGAGATGCTGGGGTACTAATAATCTGCCTGCCATCGTACTGTTGGTGACTGATTTGGGAAGGATGCACGCTGCTTATGTAAATGAAAGTGATGTCATTTCTGATGCACTGGAAACTAACCTTAATCCTTCCCAAATGAACTCTGCTGACCAACATAAAATACCGTATTTATCGGCGTATAACACGCACTTTTTCCCCCCTGAAAATAGGGGGCAAATGATGTATGCGTGTTATACGCCGATATAATGTTAAGAAGCCATGTTTTTACCATATACACCGCCGATATACCGGTAATATCCCGTACATACCGCACAGCAGTGTGGATCAGTAGCAGCGTGTGGAGTGTGAGGCAATCAGTAGGCAACGGCAAGCCGCGCCTTCCTCACGTCTAATTCTCTTTTTTTAAATTTAAACTTAGGTAAAAAGTATACCACTGCAGTGTGACTACTGGTATCCCTAATGGATTTAAAACAAAAGCATGGAGCATATACAGCTGCTTTCAAGTTGAAGGTTGTGGAATATGCCAAACAACACAGAAATAGGGCTGCAGCAAGGCATTTTGGAGAGCCACCAACAGAATGCACAATACGAGAGTGGCGAAAAATGGAAGAAAAACTCAAGACATTATCAAAAACAAAATGCAATTTTCGCAGCGGTATTGTTAAATGGCCAAAATTAGAAGAACAGGTGAAGGAATTTGTAGTAAATCATAGAAAAGCTGGTATTGCTTTATCAACAAAAATTATCATTATTCAAGCAGTGAAAATCAGCAAAGAGTTGCAAATACATGATTTCAAAGGAACAGCATCATGGTGCCAAAGATTCATGAAGAGGCATGAGCTTCGGATGCGAACAAGAACCAGGATTGCCCAGCGTATGCTGGATGATTATGAAGAGAAGATAATAAATTTTCATAAGTTTATTATCAAACAAAGGAAAAGAAAAAATTTTGAAATTGGTCAAATAGGCAACATGGATGAAGTACCACTCACCTTCGATGTTCCTTCAAACAAAACTGTGGAAGCAAGAGGTGCCAAGACAGTAACAATTAAAACTTCAGGGCATGAAAAAAATCATTATACCGTGGTCCTTGCTGTCACTGCAGATGGAAACAAGCTGCCACCATTGGTCATTTTTAAAAGGAAAACTTTGCCTAAAGAGAAAATTCCAAGTGGCATACAGGTGCATGTTCATCCCAAAGGTTGGATGGATGAAGAAGGCATGAAGCTTTGGATTAGAAATGTGTGGGTGAAGCGCCCAGGTGCTTTGTTAAAGAAGCCATCCTTGTTAGTACTGGACTCATTCAGATCTCATCTTACAGAACCAACAAAGAGAGAATTTCAAATATGCAAAACAGAAATAGCTGTCATTCCAGGAGGACTTACATCACAATTGCAGCCATTGGATGTTAGCATTAACAAGCCCTTCAAAGCCGTAATGCGTGAAGAATGGAATAAATACATGTGTGATGAAAACCAACATGAAATGACGAATTCTGGGCGAATGAAAAGACCTGGCATTTCAAAAGTTTGTCAGTGGATAAAGACTTCGTGGGACGCAGTTAAAGAAGATATTGTTATCAAATCTTTTAAGAAATGTGGCATAAGTAATGCTTTGGATGGTGAAGAAGATGAGCTGATTTATGAAGATAGTAGCAGTGAAAGCAGCAGTGTTCATTGCGATTTTGAAGATAGCAGTGAAGATGAAGAGTTTCTTGGTTTCCCAGATAGTGATTTCTGAGTAAACTTTTGTAAAAACAAAATATCCAAGTTTCTTTTGTTAAAACAGTTGCTTTTACTGTCCTTTTACATTATTTACCTTATAAGTGGTAATAATATTAATAAAAAAAAAGTTCTGAGCTACCCTTATTTTGCTTCAAAGTTTTTATTTAGAAATTTAAATTTTTTTCCTGAAATTTCCCTCTTAAAATGAAGATGCGTGTTATACGCCTGTGCGTGTTATACGCCGATAAATACGGTAAGTGCAATAATATGTAATAAAAATTCATTTGCTGTTGAGAATACTCATGCAGCTTTGCAGGTACCTGTAATGCAGAAGGATGAATTATGTGTGAGATTCTGCCTAAATGTGATACCATGTCTGCTAATGTTTTAGGTAGTCAGATCGATTTACGTGTGCCCAGTTCCAAAGTGTGAAAATGTATCCAATGTCTTAGTAGTAGTGACCAGTAGAGCAGCACAGATGAGCTGTGCATTAACCCCTGAAAGTATAGAGGGAAGTTCACTAGAAGCTAATCCCCTTCCACCCCCCTCCCTCACTGTAGAAGCTGCAGATTCAGCCAGTGTGCAACACTAACAAGCTCGAAAGTGACAATTTTAAAACAGAACAAAACACTGATACCAGTTTATAGACAGTACGGGCGGGGAGGGTCAGTCAGGCCTGTCCAGAAAGTAAGGAAGATAGATTTTTTAGGAAAAATGGCCTTTTCTACAGAGAGAAAAATGTCACAAGTATGCATCCAGATGTAATTGCTGACAGGCAAGTAGTTGTACCTCAAATCTATAGGGAAGGGTTGCTGAAAGTAGCCCATAAGATACCCCTAGCAGGACATTTCGGTGTTGCCAGAACTAAAGCTCGTTTGGTACATCATTTTTACTGGCCTGGTATGCTGACTGACATAGCCAAGTACTGTCGTTCATGCCATGTGTGCCAGGTTCTTGGGACGTCTGGTGATGTGGGGAGGGCCCCTCTCATTCCCCTGCCCGCCATATCAGAACCCGTTGAGCGGGTTGATGTGGATATTGTGGGTCCCCTAGCCATTTCCAGTAGCTCAGTCAAAGAGTACATTCTGACTGTAGAGAATTATGCTGCTAGGTACCCAGAAGCAGTAGCTCTTTCCTCCATTCGCTCAGACAATGTAGCAGATGCCCTTATAACTATTTTCTACAGGGCGGGGTTCTTAAAAGAAATGTTAACTGATTAAGGTACCCAGTTCATGTCTAACCTCATGCAGAGACTTTGTAAAAAGATGCAGGCGAATCATTTAATTACTTCCCCGTGTCACCCACAGGCCAACGAGCTGTGTGAACACCTTAATGGCACCCTAAAACAAATGCTTCTTCTATGGAGTCACAGGGAAGAGACTGGGAGAGGTTCCTGCCGCACCTCCTCTTTGCATACGCGAGGTACCACAGGAATCCACTGACTTCTCACCCTTTGAACTCCTGTATGGGCACCGGGTGCGTGGCCAGTTAGATTTGATTAGGGAAGAGTGGAAGGAAAATTGATCACCCCAGAAACGTCAGTGGTACACTATGTAGTGAGGTTCAGGGAAAAATTGCAGTCCTTCACGTGGATGGCACAGAGCAACCTGAAAACTGCGCAGGCAAAACAGAAGCTGTGCTATGGCCGCAATGTGAGAAAACGCATATTTGACAGAACAAGTTGCAGTCTACTTGGGAGGGCCCCTACACCATAGTACAGCGCATTAATGATGTCAATTATGTAGTGGCAAAAGATCAGGGCCAAAAGAGCCAGAAGGTATATCACATCAACATGTTCAATGCTTATCATGACAGGGAAGCTTGTGTATTAGCTGTGTATTAGCTGTGTTTAGCTTGCCTGAGAGTGATCAGGAGTCTGACCCCTTGGTAGATTTAGCAACTGCTGCTAAAGAGGCAGGGTCCCTAGCAGACGCCCACAGCAATGGAGAACTGTCTGCCTCTCAGCTAGAGAAGCTAGCTGACATTCTATGGGCCTATCAGTCCCATTTTGCCAAATGCACCGGACAGCTGCTGATGTCAAGGGGCTTAATATGATATCAGACATGACACATTTCCTTTAACCTGAACCATATGTATTACTAATATGCATATAACTTATAATATTACACATAAACACTACTATATTTCAACTTAAATAACTATGTGTTGCGACTATAATTAATGTGTACTATTTACAAAGATGCGTATTGGTGCGAATGTGTGTAAATGTGTAAAAACCACTATTGCCACGTGTTACGGCTGCGTACACCCTTCCACGCCGTAGCGTGCAATACGCATCTTTTCAGACAAAGACAACCAAGTTTGCGCGATATTAATTGAAATGACTTTATCCAATTTTGCTGACTTTGACACAGCTGGGCATTATCATAAGTTAGTGCCCCATTATAGCACCCTAGCCAATCCTCTGACTGACTTAAAGAAAAAGAAATTACCAGAGGTGGTTAATTGGACAGAGGATTGTGAGAATGCATTTACAGCTCTGAAATCTGCTCTGGCCCAGTGTCGTGCTACAGGCCCCAGATTTCAAACAGAGATTTATAGTACAGACTGAACTAACTATGGACTAGGAGCTGTCCGTGGCCAGGTGACAGCGCAGGGGGAGGAGCACACCATCATTTTCCTAAGTAGAAAACCACTGGCGTATGCTACCATTGAACGAGAGTGCCTAGCCATCGTATGGGCACTGCAAAAGCTACAGCCCTACCTTTATGGACGGGATTTCACCATTATTACAGAACCCATAATCCTCTAAGGTGGCTAAATAGAGTTTCTGGGGATAATGGAAAGCTTTTAAGATGGAGTTTAATTTTGCAGCAGTATAACTTCACCATTTAGCACCGGAAGGGTGCAGAAAATGGAAACGCAGATGGCCCCTCGTGCCAGGGGGCAGAAGTGGTGATTGGGCAGGAGACACAGTAACAGCTCACAGGTCTCCATTCCCTAGATTTAGGGTAAGCCTCAGAATATTCGCAGATTAGATTTTCAATGCCACGCACCTTGGCCATAACTGACAAGACGACTGTGACATCATCAGCGTAGGCCGCTACCTTCAAGGGAACATCCACAGCCAGCTGCAGTCCCCTCACTGCACCGTTCTCAATCCTCATGATAAAAGGTTCAATTGCAAATACATAGAAGAGAGGGCTCAAGGGACAACCTTGTCTGACTCCAGATGACACCACAAAAATAGGAACCACCCAACCATTTACAAGAGGGAAGCTCTCGGCCTGCCTATAAATGGTACGCAGCCAATCAACCAAGCTTACTGGCAGACTATACCTCTCAAGTAGTGCCGACAGATATTCATGATTGACAGTTTTAAATGCCTCAGATTGATCCACTGCCAGAAGGTACTTACCCAACTTCTGAGCCCTGCACCGCTCCATGGCCTTCCGGACGCCAAGGATAGCATCAAAGACGCTTCGACCCTTCACCTTACAGTGCTGAAAAGTGGAAAGCAACAGGCCTTGATACTTCCATAAACCTGTTAAAAATTACCTTTCTATCTGAATTGAGAAGAGCGATGGGGAGCCAATTCTCAATCCTGGATGGGTCTTTCCCCTTGGATAGCAAAATAAGGGCGGACTGCCTCATGGAGGGAGGGAGTAATCTTCTACCCAGGCTCTCATTAAAAACCGCCACTAGGTGCGGAACAGGAGGTCCACAAAGGCTATATAAAACTCTGAGGTTAAACCATCCAGGCCTGGGGATTTCTTATTTGATAAACTATCAATCGCCCTCCTGACCTTATCCACTGTTATCTCAGAATCCAAGAGATCAAGACAAGCCTGATGGCCACCAAGCCCAGACACCCCCCTCAGAAACCGTTCCATCTTCTCTCTGATAATTACCTTCCCAGACAAAAGGCCAGAGTAGGACTGACAAGATACCTCCTTGGTCTTTCCGGAGGACCCCTCTGTCATTGCGCAGTTCCCTCACCTCCTTCGCATCAACCAAACTCTTACAGTTAAGGTAGGGATCCGGAGAGTGGTACTTACTGTAGTCCCTTTACAAAATCAAAGAGGCATAATGGTCATATTAGCACTCTTTTATCTGGAATTTTACCCAGGAGATTTCCCCAGTACATTCCTTCTGTTTGGTGATCTTCCCAAATTTGGCTGTACTGGGTCTGATTCCCCATCCCCAGAATTCTGGCATATGAAATGTATAGCTACGCTTCCTGACCTTCCCCCTCCCCCATCATTAACTCCTTCACTCCTTACTTCTCCACTCATAATTCTATTCCCCTCCCAAGCCTTTCTTTCCTGCTCATTTTCTAGAGAAAAAAGCCAATAAGTAATTTCAGATTCCTTAACAGAAACACCTATTTCCAACAGGCTATCAGTCACTTTCTTTACTCTCATTGGCACAACCCAGTCTGCTTTTAACTTGTCTCTGGCTGCTAGGCAGTCCTTGGTCACCATACGAATTAAATTACTTCTTAAACTGAACTTAGACAAATTAGCATCACTTGCACCAGGCATGATATTACTTTTTCCAACAATCTTGCCCGAAGCAGTCTCCATTTGGACAAGACTGCCTGAGGCCCTTGCTGCTCGCACACCTATGCATAGTGCATCTGCCTCATGTCTGTCATGTCCAGGAAAGTGGATGCCAGCCTTCTCACATATTTTTGCAACAGCTGCAGGAAAGTCTACTACAGCCAGCGACATTTCTGCAGACACCCCCTGAGTTTTTCTGTACTGCGGCTGCAGATCACCACTTGCAGATTTCTCTGTGGATGTTATCAGCCTGGGAATTCCTTTATTCAGTGGCAGCTGGACTATGGTGTGAAGATACCAGGTTTATCTGGTCCAATGCTACCCACTTTACGCTGGCTGGCCACTCACGGGTGCCTTCCTATGCCAGGGAAGTCTACCCAGTATCTTCTAGAATTCGTATAGTCACTCAGGCAAATGCAGTTACAACAGTACATTTACTGTCATACAAACAAGACTAGAATATTATGTACACACAGTAAATAAATGCCAGGCAGGTTTACCACATCATCTGTCCCTTACTCCAATAGCTTAAGCAGTTATAGTCACCTGGCTGTCGAGACTTGTCGACCCATGGATCTCTCTCAGCTGCATATATAGACTCTAGTAGAAAACGACAACTCAAAATCCAGATCTTGCACCTTTCATGAATGAAATCCCAGAATGAACACCCCCTCCCCCCTGGAGTGGCTCCTTATATCTCGGGTCTAATTTCCACAGTCTTTCCCCTCCCTGGGCAAACCCCTGGGTCTTTTCTTCTTAACCATTGGTCAGTGCTGGACTAGGGGGGGTTGGAGAGGGGAGTGAAGATGAGCTGTCCTTCCACATAACCTCCCCTGTTAGATGGCCTGTCTGGACTAGCCTGGTGAGAACAATGAACACTAATTAGTTTTCAATATAGTTAGTTCATCAATATACAATACACAATATACATATTTACACTGAGCTACAATGTCCCCCTAGCCACATGTAATTAGACAATGCAGTTGTAGTCTGGTGAGCTGGGGAACAAAAGTAAGGGCTATAAAAAGTACTTGCTATAATCCATATTATGTGAGAAACAAGACCCAAAATGGTTAGTGTTATCACACTCGTTTCATCACATATGTTCTCTGAGACTTCTTGGGATGAAGTCATTGCAGGGATTTTTTCTCTCTCCCTCTGCTGGTTGTTCTGTGAATCACGTGCTGACACAATGCTTGGCTCAGTCCCAGACAGAATGAGGTCACGACCTGGAAGTGCTCTCCCTGCTGCATCCATGTTGCCAGATCCAGTTTTTATGCTGCCAGAACCTTCCACAGCTACTCCTGACTGCACAATCGTTTGAATACTGTTTTCCAATAAATGAATTTGTTCTAAAGTCACATTATCTGTATTTTGTGCATAGTCTGAATGAACAGGCAAATTAGGTCCAATTTGTGATCTCTGTGTACTCTGAGAATTTTGCATGCTGGTCAATGATTCTTCCTTTTCACTTGTAGATTCAGCTTCCTCTGCATTTATCCAGGTCTTTAGTAAATGCACTGTTACCTCTTTATCTTTTTGCACACTCTCCAGTTCTTTTATTTCTTGGGAAAAAACTGCTCTATTTGAGCTAAATGCTTTGTTTCTTTTTTTTTTAAGCAACAGTATCTGCTCCTTTAACTTCTCCACCTCACTTTTGGCTACTTCTAGTTTACCTTTCACTTCTTCCAATTCCATGGTATCACCCCAGTCACCAGAAGCACCATTCTCCTCTTTACTGTTTTCACAGTCAGTGTCCATTAGAGGCATCCTCTGCTGAAATTGTGGACTCTGTCGTGATGTTATCCTTCTCCCCGGGTGGGGGAACCACGATCAGGTTAATCTCCAGGCCTTACTCCCTGGCTGTTGGTACTCACTGGTGTTTCTGTGAATAGGCCTGGACTAGGCCCAACAGCCAGGGGACTCTCCCAGGGAGGATCCGCAGGAGGCTCCATCAATTCTGGATAGACAGCAAACAACGGTATGGAAGTCAGGAGCTCACAAGCACACCTCAATGCCGATGGGCCACCAATTTGACAGTGAGAATCAACACAGGGTGGTCATTTACATATAAAACATCTGTCTTTTGCCTGGCCCAACGCTGTTTTGGGCATGAAATCATGTGACAAAGTGGGCACAGACAGCAATTTCATTATTTTGAATATGTAGCCGTAATTTTGCAAAGATTGATATTTTTTTTAATTATCATTTCAACAAAAATAAATCCCAAATCACTTTGTCCAAAACAAAATAGACTATATACAACATCAAGGGATAAAATGGACCAATAGGAATGAAACTTCACATTATCATAACACCCAATTCTATTCCAATCCCTGCACAAAAGCTACTGCATCACTTCACAAATGAGAATTATATACATCAAAGAAACATGACATCCTCTAACACAATTCTCTGCACTACACCCCGTCACCAAATCAACGATTTTCACAAAATCTAATAGTGAAAGGACAGGATAGATAGCAATGATTCAAGAGACTGCCAGATGTTAGTTACCACCTAAAGATGTCTCAACCTCCGCCACAGTCTACCCAGCTCGCAGCATCCATCCAGCCCCTCTCCATGTCCCTTATTTTCAAAACCTCATGCAGAATACTATGCACCACCTCACTAGAGGGAAGTAATTTTACCCTAATGAGCACTAAACACTGTACACTCCATGGGCTAGATTTACTAAGAATTGAGTTTGGTGGTTTGAAACCACCACACATTGCTGGCGGTTTAGTGGTGCAAACCTCTGCATTTACTATGGTGCGGTTTGCGGCTGTGATTCAAAATTAATGGTGATGTATGGTAGATTGAAAAAACTATACCGCCGGCGGTTTAATCCAAACCGGTTTGATTATAACCGTCATCAAAACCGCCATCCAAAAGCCAGGACAGGACAGTTTTAATACCTGCTTCTGAATGGCTTGATAGCTTCACACATGCTGTTTGAACTATTTTGCCATTGAGAACTCCCATTGACATTTAAATTATTTGGGCAATCATTATTTATTGATTAAGGGGCAAAATTAATTTAATATTAACCTATGAGGGAAAAAAAATTCACTATATTAAGGGGACATAATTAATTATTATATTATTCGGGCCAAAATGTGCAACATAAATAATTAAATTTACAATTAAAAATCTGTTAATATTATTATATACTCACATTTCCAACATAATATAATGCTATAATGGTGTCCCCCTAAAAGAAATATAATAATAAATTCCCTCGTAAGTTAATATTAAATTAATTTTACCCCTTTATCAATAAATAATGATTGCCCAAATAATAAAAATGTCAATTGTGCTTTCTTTTATGTTCTGAATGGCAAAATAGCTGAAACAGCATGCAGTTTGAGCAATCTTACCATTCACAACCCACTCTTTCAATTTGGCTGTTTGGATGGCTGTTTTGCAGCGGTTTTAAATACCCCAGTTTAGTAAATCCAGCAGTTTGTATGTTCATAATTTTAAAAATCAGGATAGCGCGGGGGAGGTGGACGCCATTCTATGTGGTCACGTTTCTATAGAGCTCAGTCCATTGTTTCTAATTTTGGGACTAAGCCCTGGGTTTCTGCCTCGGTTGTTTGACCCTGCCCACCCTCTGAATATCTGGGAAACTGTGGAGTCTACATGTTTACTGCTGAGTCCCCCGGCAATTCAACATCTGTGCCTGGGTGGCACCGGCCTACTCCACCGCAGCATAGAGATCCTCTACTTCCGGCCGTGTCTGGTTGCTAGGCAACCAGACACACTTCCTGCCTCCTGTCGGCAGAGAGTCCCGTTGCTAGGCTATTCTCAGATTCCGGCGGTGGTGTTCAGCATCACCACCGCCGATAGATAGGACAGCCTCTCCCCTATATATCTGGCTCTGGCACCTAATGAGTGCCAGAGTATTTGGTCTCCATTACTCCAGCCTCCCAGAGAGATATCTCATTTCTGCTCCTTGTGCCTTCCAGTGTATGACCTGGCTAAGTTTCTGACCTACCCTCCTGTCTTCCAAGTGCTCCTCGTGTAAGACCCGGCTACGTTACTGACCTTGCTCGCAGTCTCCTGTGTTCCACGTATCTGACCCAGCTTCGCTATTTGACCTCGTCTATGGATTCTCCTTTTGGCACTGCTTGCTCGCACGGCTTGACCCGGACTGCCTGACTCCTCTTCCATTTTCTCTTCACTGGTTGCTCTTTCTGAGGACCGCGATCTGTGTCTCTCCTGCAGCAAAGGCCATACTCCCTTGTGGGGGTCCCTGGCGAAGACCTGGGACACGTTAGACTCTGCACCTCTTTGCTGAGCGGCGCAGAAACCAGTAAGCTACTCCACCCTTAGTTACGTGACATAAAGTAGCAGATCTAGAGAACCATTCCCGCAGGAAAAACGTCAAGATAAGGGGCATCCTGGAAACGGTTCTGGCCCCGAAACTGGAGGGCTTTGCTACTTTACTATTTAGAAAGCTACTAACTTAAGCTGCTGACAAAGACCTCCTAATTGATCATATTCATAGGTTACCTCACCCATGTTCAGCTTTAGGCAACCAGGTCAGAAACATTCTTCTACGAGTCCACTTCTTTCCCATCAAAGAAGCTATCATTCGGGCTGCCCAGAACCCTGACAACTCTGATCATCTAGGCGATCTCCAACTGTTCCAGGATCTCTCCCTGACAAACATCAACAAAAGGCGATCTTTTCAACAGATTACTGCTGCACTGTGAGCTCATGATGTTTCTTATCAATGGAGGTTCCCAGTCAAGCTTTTGGTCCACCGAGAAGGTTCTACTTACGTCATGTCCTCAATAGAAGCTTCCCTGAAACTTCTGCCTGAATGGAAGATGTCCCCTACTGTGGGTCCTGAGTCACAACGCTCCCCTCTCGCTTCAGATTGGACTCAGGTTCCAAGGGACTAGTTATTATTTCATCCATCCCCGGGACAGTCCATGCATCTGTCTTGAGCCGTTCCATTTTTTGTTGATATTTTTGGTTTGTTTGCATACTTTCAGGTTAATTATTGTTTTTCTACTTTGACTGTATTATTTACCTAAGTTCAATGTGAACTCGTCACATGGGTGGGGTCTAGTACTCCCACCACCCCCCACATGTTACCTATTTTTCCACAACCTCTCCTCTGTGGCAAATGCTCTAGCCCTATTGCTCGGGGTAGTTTTCTTTATTCCCTTATGTTCTTCTTTACCCTCCACTTTTCCACTCCTACCCTCCTCCAATGGTTGCTCGTGAGAATCACCTTTTTGCTTCTATAATTTCATAGCCATCTAAATAGTACACTGATTTTATGGTTACATTTTTCTCTCTGAATGTTAGGGGTCTAGATTCTCCTAACAAACTCAGGCTAGCACTTACAACTTTCCACAAATGCAGAGCAGACTTGGCTCTGCAAGAAAAGAGGATTTTTATACCTACGTTAAATCTCTTTTTCCGAGTCTATCTGGGGGACACTGCTACCTTGGGGTTGTCTGAGGGCGTTGGAGTTGGCACTTAAACAGTTAAGAACTAAACTTGCTGCTGACTCCTCTCCTCTGCAACCCCATCCACCTTAGTTAATACTAAAGTCCCAAGAAAAAATTGGGCAAGTCTAACTAACTAAAATAACAGCAAAGGGATTGAACGCATTGTCCCCCAGATGGACTCAGAGAAAAAGATTTAATGTAAGTAGAAAAATCCTCTTTTCTCCATCATCCATTCTGGGGGACACTGCTACCTTGGGGACCTTCTAAAGTAGCCCCTCTAAGTGTGGAAATTAATTGGTCTACCTGCCTGTAATACATTTTTGCCAAAATTGGCTTCTGAAGATGCAAAAATTTTGAATTTGTAAAACCGAGTAAAAGTATGGACAGAAGACCAGGTAGCTGCCCTACACAGTTGATCCGCAGAAGCCCCATGACGAGCAGCCCAAGATGCCCCCACCGCACGGGTAGAGTGTGCCGTGACAACTCTAGGCACATGCTGGTTAACACTCATATAGGCATGCCTAATGACAGACTTAATCCAGCGAGCAATTGTCTGTTTGGAAGCTGGCCATCCTCTCCTTGAGGAGTCGTAAAGCACGAAAAGAGAATCAGTTCTTCAACAAACAGAAGTCCTTTCCACATATACTTTTAAAGCTCTGACCACATCTAGACTTATTGACAAAGACGGAGAAGAGGACCCAGGAGAGGACTCTTCTTCCTTAAAAGCTGGAACCACTATTTATTGATTCATATGGAAACTTGAAACCACCTTTGGCAAAAAAGACGGAATTGTCCTGAGGACCGCTCTGTCCTCATGGAAAATTAAGTAAGGAACTCTACAAGATAAGGCTCCTAATTCAGATACTCTTCTAGCTGAAGCGATGGCTAAGAGAAAAACAACTTTCCATGTCGCAAATCTGATGTCAGCCGATTCCAGAGGCTCAAAAGAAGGATGTTGTAGAACATTCAGAACTAAATTTAAATCCCATGGGGCCAATGGAGGAGTATACGGAGGCTGCACATGCAGAACCCCCTGAAGAAAAATGCGAATATCTGACATGGAGGCCAAGCGGCGTTGAAAGAAAATAGACAGTGCAAAGACCTGAACTTTTAGGGAGCTTAATCTAAGACGCTTCTCTAACCCATCCTGGAGAAACGCCAGAAACCGAGTTAGACTATTACTTTCACACCATTGTACGTAAATCTTACATATTCTATGGTAAGTCTTTGCTGATACTGGTTTACGAGCTTTCATCAGGGTATCCACTACGCTAGATGAGAAACCTGTCACGGGCACTAGGAGTCTTTGCCCAGGATATCACCAGATGATGTTCTTACCAGAGTTATATAGCTGGTACTATGGTCCTCTGGTAGCAGGGTGACAACGGAACAGGAGAATCAGCAGATGGTGAGAGAATGCTCAAGGAAAGTCTATGACTAGCAGCAACTGGTAATGACTTAGATGTATGTACACGAGGAACCAGATGGACAAGTAAACGTGAGGAGAGTCAGTGGTCTGCGTACAGCAAGTTGTACCACTGCTATAGTGAGGAGGAATGTCCAGGAGTAGAGAGGAGGTAGTGAAAGTCAGTGGTCTGCGTATAGCAAGTTGTACCACTGTCTATAGTGAAGGAATGGATTCCAGGTGCAAGTAGGTAACGGGGAAGTCAGTGGTCTGCGTACAGCAAGTTGTACCACTGCTTATGTGAGAGGATACTTGAAACTGGTGCCAATGGGAAACAGGAGTCAGCGGTCTGCGTCAGCAAGTTGTACCACTGCTATATATATGTGATGAGGGGCACGAGGAGATGAATGTAATGCAGAGGATACACGGGGCACACGGAACTTGATCCCACGATGATATCTACAATACAATAATAACTGACAAGCGCTGCTTGAAGTATACAAAGTCACTATAGAGATCCAGGTAATAGGAAACAAAGTCAATAGTAACAATAGCTTCAGTAGATAGAAGACTCCGGAGATGAACACAACACAGTCCAGACGGATATGCAATACAATAGCAAAGTCAATGGAAAGTATGCATACCGCGGTTCAGGAGAGCAGGCTGTCAAGGAGACGTGCAGGGATACCTGAACGGCTGAACGCCGGCAGGAGGAGAGACCACTGGAGGAAGGAAGCGGTAATCAGGTTGGTGCAGCGCACGGAAGGTAACCGGTAATCAACGGAGCAATACTCAGGAAGCAGTAGTAAGTAAAACTGGAAACATGATGAACACGGGAGAGTTGAGGCTGTCTGGTATCCGGCAGTAGTAGCGGAGGCAGCAGAGGGAAGGCACGCTGAACACAGGAGAGTAGAGGCGGTCTGGAATCCAGCAGCAGTAGCAGATAGGAATCAGTGGAAAGCTGACACGATGAACACAGGAGAGTTGAAGTGGTCTGGACACCACAATCGTAGTAGACAGGAATCAGCTGGAGCTGAATACATGGGGAAACACAGGAACACCTTCAGAGGCTCATGGGGAATGAGACTCCAAGATCAGGCAACCAGGTAATGATCACAGGTGGTTTAAATAGGGAGGGTTGATCTCCCTACCTAGTGATGGAAAGCAGACACATACTGACAACTAAACCGATGGCCACTAGCCTCTGTGATATCTCCACACAACATAAGTGATCAAGATAAACCAAGGTTACTATCTCACAATACTATCATTATAGTATACCATAGACTATCAAATGGTTATGTAAACCTAACGGTAACCTAAGCCCAGAGACAACACCATCCACTATACTATATGAGGTTACTAGAACTAGGACATAAAAGTGCCCATCAGGATATCCATATGTATCCCAGATCACTTCACTGGTATTATTTATCATAATTTCCAGTAAAGCCTCTTCTCCTACAATGAATAAGAAGTAAATACACGGTCCTTGAACCTATCCTCTCTACAAGTTATATTAACCAAAGTTAGCCACAGTATCAATAGCATCTTAACTCCCCATGCGTCCCCAATTAACTATTCACCCTTACGTCAAACACATTCAATAAATGTTATATGATGTAAAATGCTGATTGTGTTAAATGTTGATTATGTTGTCAAACATGTTGTTTAGTTTATATCTATATTTACTGCCTTTGCAATGCTATAACGTGTTGACTTATTTAGAGTCCTGTACATATTTACCACTTTATATAGGACAACCATTTTAACTGTAATTTATATTTATATGCCTTATCTCAAGTCAATGCACTTAACCATATATAACACGAGAAGATATTATATTGTCTCACAAATATGTTTATCTGCTACATTTCCGGGATAACCGGACAATCATCGCTACATCGATTATAAAAGGCACACCTCCACACATAGACTAACTACAGCCTTGAAAAAGTCACTTCTGTGACGAAACGCGTCGGCCAATCACGAGCTACATCCAGTCTTTCCACATCCGGTTTGTCATATCCGGTAGTTGTGCGCTCCAAGGTGGAACGCACGCCAACAGTACACTGGGCGGTTGGATCACCGTCCCTCAGCAGACCTCCGTAATCCTCCGCGATAGTGTACCATCTATACTCCCTACTAAGGACACTCACCCGCAGATAAGGACGACATCTGGACCTGTCTGGACTCGTCGATTCACCCCTAACGCTACCAAGCGCAAGTATACTGGTCGCTATATTCGATCAGTTTTTTCCACTATATAATAGCCAGGACAAGCTGGACTGCAAAATTATCAGGACATTTGCCATATCATCTGCAATTGAACTATTTAGCCTGTATTTCTATTAAGTTACACATCAGTGTACCTTTATGGTTGGACTACTTCACTTTACTTTATTTTAACTTTATTTTACTTTATGAACCACTTTTATTCAAACAAGAATGCCAAAATGTTAGAATAATTGAATGGTTTACAGCAATGTATGCGTTTTTACAGGAATCAATGTTTACATCCATGTGTGTAAATTTCTACTAGTCTACAACTATTTTATCAATCACTGTGTATTTTTATGTATTTATGTGCTTATAAAAATATCTTGTCACGACACGTGCCTCCTCCAATCATATCAACCCACAACCATTATTTAGGTCTAGCGCAGAATATTTCTGTGTATTTATATGTTGACAGGTTGGACTTCCCTGATATTCCGCTGCTGACCTATTTATCCTGTAGTGCGCTTCCCTTCCCTGTAATCTAAATAGGGAGGGTTGCCTGATCATCCAATCAATTAAAAGCAACAGGTACTGAAGGTTTCATAAGGGCTGCACATGCGCAGACCCTCAGGATGGCGGATGGCCACGGTTCCTGAACACAGGAGAAATGGCACTCACAGTCCTGTGAGTGACAGTACCCCCCCTTTTAAAGGTGGGCACAGAACACCTGGAACCGAGTTTGTCCGGAAACTTGGAATAAAACTTCTTAAGAAGAGCTGGAGCATTGAGATCTTCTGCTTTAATCCATGAACGCTCCTCAGGACCAAAGCCCTTCCAATGAACGAGGAAATGAAGCACTCCTCGCGAAATTTTTGCATCCAATATGTGAGTAATCTCAAAGTCCTCCTCTTGATGAACTTGAACTGGCCGAGGTGCTGAAGGAGGGACCGAGAAACGGTTGATGATAAGAGGTTTGAGCAAAGACACATGGAAGGCATTGGAAATACGAAGGTTCTTAGGTAGTAGAAGTTTGAAACAAACTGGATTTATCACTTGAATGATCCTATATGGACCAATAAAACGAGGAGCGAACTTCATAGATGGAACCTTCAAACGAATATTTTTGGTTGATAACCATACACGATCTCCGATTTTAAGTGGTGGAATAGCCCGTCTCTTTTTATCTGCAAAAGACTTATATCTGGCAGATGTCTTCTTTAAACAGGTTTTGACCTGAGACCAAATATTTTTGAAGGTCTGACAAACAGTCTCTACAGCAGGAACTTGGGTGGGCGGGAGGGCAGGAAATTCCGGAAAAGACTGATGGTGATCGTAAACCACAAAGAATGGAGTTTTAGAAGATGATTCATGATACATGTTGTTATGAGCGAATTCAGCCCATGGAAGCAAATCTACCCAGTTGTCTTGGTTGGCTGAAGAGAACATCCTTATAAAAGTCTCAAGATCTTGATTGACCCTTTCGGTTTGTCCGTTTGATTGAGGATGGTAGGAGGATGAGAGTGATAATCGGATACCCAAGGTCTTACAGAGGGCCCGCCAGAATCTGGAAACGAATTGCACTTCTCTATCTGAAACAATCTCGGAAGGACATCCATGAATACGGAAGATTTCTTTGATGAAATAATCAGCCAGAGTAGATGAAGAAGGTAAACCGGTCAAAGGAACGAAATGTGCCATCTTCGAAAATCTATCCACCACTACCCAAATAGTATTGCACTTTTTACTAGGAGGAAGATCAGTAACAAAGTCCATACTAATATGGGTCCACGGCTTGGAAGGAATGGGTAGTGGTTGAAGCAAACCCGCAGGAGTTCTGCGGGGAGTCTTAAACTGGGAACACAATTCACAAGCAGCCACAAAATCTTTGACATCTCTCCTCATAGAAGGCCACCAGTAACTTCGAGAAAGAATTTCAAAAGTCTTGCGTTCACCAGAATGTCCAGAAAAACGAGAAGAGTGAAACCACGAAAGGATTTTCTTCCTAAGAGCAGGAGGCACAAGGGTTCTCCCAAATGGTAGCACCTTAGTGGAAGAAGCAGCCAGAGAAACACATTTGGGGTTTAATATAGAGTGGTTAGGACCATCTTCAACGTCTGAGGATGTCACAAAAGCTCGAGATAGGGCGTCTGCTTTTTTATTTTTCGCAGCTGGTTTGAAGGTTATGATTAGTTCAAAACGAGAAAAGAAAAGAGACCATCTTGCTTGACGAGGATTCAAACATTGAGCAGACTGTAAATATGACAAATTTTTATGATCAGTAAAAATTGTCACAGGATGACGAGCTCCTTCCAACAAATATCTCCATTCCTCTAATGCTACTTTTATAGCCAACAACTCTTTGTCCCCGATGGTATAATTCTTCTCCGCAGGCAGAAGACCCCGAGAGTAAAAGGCACAAGGATGGAATTTTTGTTGCTCCGATCTTTGGGAGAGAATGGCTCCTAAGCCAACATTAGAGGCATCTACCTCTAGGAAGAAGGGAAGCGTCACATCAGGCTGTCGAAGAACAGGAGCGGAGGAGAAGGACTCTTTGAGAAACTGGAAGGCTTGGAGGGCCTCAGAGGACCATTGTTTAGTATTGGCCCCTTTACGAGTTAGGGCCACAATAGGAGATGCAATCGAGGAAAAATCTTGAATGAAGCGTCTATAGTAATTGGCAAAACCTAAAAAACGCTGAATTGCACGAAGAGTAGTTGGCTGAGGCCAATGTAATACAGCATTCACCTTTTCTGGATCCATCCGAAGACCAACTCCAGAGACAATATATCCCAGAAATGGAATCTGGGGCAACTCGAATGAACATTTTTCTAACTTGCAGAATAATGAATTTTTCCGGAGTCTGGAAAGGACCTCTGCCACATGTTGATGATGAGAAGGCAGGTCCTGAGGAAAGATTAATATGTCGTCCAGATAGACGACGACACAAACATATAACAAGTCCCGGAAGATCTCATTAATGAAACCCTGGAAAACAGCGGGGGCGTTACATAACCCGAAGGGCATTACTAAATATTCATAATGCCCGTCTCTGGTGTTAAAAGCTGTCTTCCATTCATCACCGGACCTGATTCGAATTAAATTATAGGCACCACGAAGATCCAACTTGGTAAAGATCCGAGCTCCCTTGATACGATCAAATAACTCAGTAATTAATGGAATGGGATACCGATTTTTGATAGTTATGGCGTTAAGTCCACGGAAATCTATGCAAGGACGTAATGACCCATCCTTCTTTTTTACGAAGAAAAACCCTGCTCCAGCGGGAGAGGTAGAAGGTCGAATAAATCCTCGCTGGAGATTCTCTTTGATGTACTCAGATGTAGCTTGAGTTTCAGGTAACGAAAGTGAATACACACGACCCCTGGGAGGAGTCTTGCCAGGTTGAAGATCAATCGGACAGTCCCACGAACGATCAGGAGGAAGACGTTCAGACTGAATTTTATCAAATACATCGGCAAAAGAAGCATACTGAGGAGGAAGTCCCGGTGAACAAGGTGAAATGGAGGATTGCTGTATCTTGAGAGGAACGACTTGAGAGAGGCAACGATGATGACATTCAGGCCCCCAAGACGTAACTTGAGGAGTGTGCCAGTCAATCTGGGGAGAATGACGTTGAAGCCATGGAAGGCCTAATACAATCGGACTGGTAGTAACAGGAAGAATTAAAAATGAAATTTCTTCCTGGTGTAATACACCAATTTGAAGGGTTACTGGAGACGTACTCTGGGTGATGAGACCATTAATAATGCGTAATCCATCGATAGCAGTCACAGTAATAGGTATTTTCAAAGTAATCACTGGTAGGGACCATTGATTCACGAGGGATTTAGAAATAAAGTTTCCTGCAGCTCCAGAGTCAATAAGTGCTTGGGACATGAAAGATTTGGTAGCAAAGGAAACCATAACATCAAAAGCACAAACTTTTAATTTCGGAGAACATGGAGAGGACTCCAGGGACACTAACTTCACCTCTCCAGAACTGGCATTTCCCGATTTTTTAGGGCATGAATTGAGCATATGAGTAGAATCAGCACAATAAATACAAAGTCTATTTTTTACTCTTCGGTCCCTCTCCTCTGAAGTGAATTTGGAGCGACCTATCTCCATAGGTATCACCGGAGATGAAACCTGGCGAACTTGAGGACTTGAGCGAAGAGGTGCTTTAAATTAAGTTGTTTTTTCAGACTCTCTTTCACGAAATCTCATGTCTACACGATGGCAAAGAGAAATCAAATCTTCTAGAGAAGTAGGTAATTCTTGAGTAGTCAGTGCATTTTTAATTTTATCAGAAAGCCCCTGCCAGAAGGCGGCAATTAAAGCTTCAGTGTTCCACTGAAGTTCAGAGGCTAATATCCGAAATTGAATGACGTACTGGGCTACAGTACGAGAACCCTGACGTAGACGGAGGATGCTGGATGCAGCGCAAATAACACGACCAGGTTCATCAAATACACTTCGAAACGTGGAAATAAATTTGGCACTATCTTGTAATAATGGATCATTTCTCTCCCACAGAGGGGAAGCCCATGCGAGTGCTTGTCCGGAAAACAAGGAAATGAGATAGGCCACTCTGGAACGATGAGTAGAGAAATTGTGAGGTTGAAGCTCAAAATGAACTGAGCATTGATTTAGAAAACCCCTGCATGTTTTAGGGTCTCCATCATATTTTGAAGGAGTAGGCAGGTGTAGAGTGGAAGCAGTAGACACCTGGGATGGCACTGGGGAAACGGATGAAGGCACAGTAGCATCAACAGTAGCTGTGATATTTTGCGCAGACGTTCTTTGGGAGGCTAACGCCTGGCAACATTGCAGCAATTGTTGTTGGCGAACATCCTGTTGTTCAATACGGGTAACCAGATACTGCAGCATCTCTTTAGCTGTAGGTTCCGCTCCTGGGTCTGTCATGGCCTGATCTTACTGTCACGGGCACTAGGAGTCTTTGCCCAGGATATCACCAGATGATGTTCTTACCAAAGTAATATAGCTGGTACTATGGTCCTCTGGTAGCAGGGTGACAACGGAACAGGAGAATCAGCAGATGGTGAGAGAATGCTCAAGGAAAGTCTATGACTAGCAGCAACTGGTAATGACTTAGATGTATGTACACGAGGAACCAGATGGACAAGTAAACGTGAGGAGAGTCAGTGGTCTGCGTACAGCAAGTTGTACCACTGCTATAGTGAGGAGGAATGTCCAGGAGTAGAGAGGAGGTAGTGAAAGTCAGTGGTCTGCGTATAGCAAGTTGTACCACTGTCTATAGTGAAGGAATGGATTCCAGGTGCAAGTAGGTAACGGGGAAGTCAGTGGTCTGCGTACAGCAAGTTGTACCACTGCTTATGTGAGAGGATACTTGAAACTGGTGCCAATGGGAAACAGGAGTCAGCGGTCTGCGTCAGCAAGTTGTACCACTGCTATATATATGTGAGGAGGGGCACGAGGAGATGAATGTAATGCAGAGGATACACGGGGCACACGGAACTTGATCCCACGATGATATCTACAATACAATAATAACTGACAAGCGCTGCTTGAAGTATACAAAGTCACTATAGAGATCCAGGTAATAGGAAACAAAGTCAATAGTAACAATAGCTTCAGTAGATAGAAGACTCCGGAGATGAACACAACACAGTCCAGACGGATATGCAATACAATAGCAAAGTCAATGGAAAGTATGCATACCGCGGTTCAGGAGAGCAGGCTGTCAAGGAGACGTGCAGGGATACCTGAACGGCTGAACGCCAGCAGGAGGAGAGACCACTGGAGGAAGGAAGCGGTAATCAGGTTGGTGCAGCGCACGGAAGGTAACCGGTAATCAACGGAGCAATACTCAGGAAGCAGTAGTAAGTAAAACTGGAAACATGATGAACACGGGAGAGTTGAGGCTGTCTGGTATCCGGCAGTAGTAGTGGAGGCAGCGGAGGGAAGGCACGCTGAACACAGGGGAGTAGAGGCGGTCTGGAATCCGGCAGTAGTAGCGAAGACAGCGGAGGGGAGACACGCTGAACACAGGAGAGTAGAGACGGTCTGGAATCCGGCAGCAGTAGCAGATAGGAATCAGTGGAGAGCTGACACGATGAACACAGGAGTTGAGACGGTCTGGAAACCGGCAGGAGTAACGGAGGCAGCGGAGAGCAGACACGCTGAATACAGGAGAGTTGAGGCGGACTGGAATCCGGCAGCAATAGCAGATAGGAATCAGCTGAGTGCAGACACGATGAACACAGGAGAGTTGAAGTGGTCTGGACACCACAATCGTAGTAGACAGGAATCAGCTGGAGCTGAATACACAAGGAAACACAGGAACACCTTCAGAGGCTCATGGGGAATGAGACTCCAAGATCAGGCAACCAGGTAATGATCTGCTATATATATGTGAGGAGGGGCACGAGGAGAAGAATGTAAAGCAGAGTATACACGGGGCACACAGAACTTGATCCCACGATGATATCCACAATACAACAATAACTGACAAGCGCTGCTTGAAGTATACAAAGTCACAATAGCTATCCAGGCAATAGGAAACAAAGTCAATGGTAACAATAGCTTCAGTGGATAGGAGGCTCCGGAGAAGAACACAACTCAGTCCAGATGGATATGCAATACAAAAGCAAAGTCAATGGAAAGTATGCATACCGCGGTACAGGAGAGCAGGCTGTCAGAGAGACATGCAGGGATACCTGAACGGCTAAAGGCCGGCAGGAGGAGAGACCACTGGAGGGTGGAAGCGGTAATCAGGTTGGTGCAGCGCACGGCAGGTAATCCAGAATCAACGAAGCAATACTCAGGAAGCAGTAGTAAGTGAAACTGGAAACATGAGGAACACGGGAGAGTTGAGGCTGTCTGGTATCCAGTAGTAGTGGGGGAGGGAGCAGAGAGAAGGCACGCTGAACACGGGAGAGTAGAGGCGGTCTGGAACCCTGTAGTAGTAACGGAGGCAGCGGAGAGCTGACACGATAAACACAGGAGAGTTGAGACGATCTGGAACTCTGTAGTAGTAACGGAGGCAGCGGAGAGCAGACACGCTGAACACAGGAGAGTTGAGACGAACTGGAGTCCGGTAGTAGTAGCAGATAGGAATCAGCTGAGTGCAGGCACGATGAACACAGGAGAGTTGAAACGAACTGGAGTCCGGTAGCAGTAGCAGATAGGAATCAGCTGAGTGCAGGCACGATGAACACAGGAGAGTTGAAGTGGTCTGGAAACCACAATAGCACTAAACAGGAATCAGCAGGAGCTGAATACACGAGGAAACACAGGAACACCTTCAGAGGCTCATGGGGAATGAGACTCCAAGATCAGGCAACCAGGTAATGATCACAGGTGGTTTAAATAGGGAGGGTTGCCTGATCATCCAATCAATTAAAAGCAACAGGTACTGAAGGTTTCATAAGTGCTGCACATGCGCAGACCCTCAGGATGGCGGACGGCTACGGTTCCTGAACACAGGAGAAATGGCACTCACAGTCCGGTGAGTGACAAAACCTCTGGAGCTCGAGTTTGGCTTCAATAGCCACGCCATTGAAGCCAAACAAGTTAAGTCCAGATAATGAAATGGACCTTGAATTAGCAGATCGGATCTGAGGGGAAGAGCCCAACCCTGATCTTCTGCCATCTTTAAGATGTCTGTAAACCAAACTCGTCTTGGCCAATTTGGTGCTACTAGAATTACCGGATGCACTCCCATTCTTCCTCTTCCCAGTACTCGTGAAATCGTCGGAATTGGGGAAAAAAGATATCCCAGGTGAAATCCCAATTCATTGACATTACATCCACTGCTATTGCTAAAGGATCTCTGGTTCTTGCGCAAAATGTTGGAACCTGATGGTTGTATCTCGATGCCATCAAATCCAGATCTGGAAGATCCCACCTTTGAACTAGTTGCTGAAACACCTGTGGATGTAGAGACCATTCCCCCGAAAGGATTGCACGCCTGCTCAAATAATCTGCTTCCCAGTTTTACACTCCTGGAATGAAGACTGCGGAAATTGCCGGAACCCAGATCTCTGCCCAAGACAAGATCTGTTCCGCCACATGCATTGCTCCTGCACTTTTGTTCCTCCCTGACGATTTACATATGCCACTGCCGTGGCATTGTCCGACTGTAGACGAACCGGGTTTCCTTGAAGGAAGGATTGCGCTCCTTGAAGGCCCAGTAACATGGCTCGTAATTCCAGAATGTTGATTGGAAGAAGAGCCTCCCAGCTGGACCAAAGTCCTTGTAGTCGGAGATGGAGAACTACTGGTCCCCATCCTTGCAGACTTGCATCTGTAGTCACTATGACCCAGTTTAATAGAACAAAGGATCTGCCTATCCTTAGATGATCCCGAACAAGCCACCAACCCAGAGAATCGTGAATCTGTTTGGAAAGATAAATTTTCTGAGATTCCAGATGTAGGTGTGACCCTGACCACTGACCCAAAAGATTCCACTGGAAGGCCTGAGAGTGAAATCGACTGTAGGGAAGAGCTTTGAATGCTGACATCATCAATCCTAGAATCCGCATTCCCAATTTCATTGAAGGGCGAGGATGGTTCAGGAGTAGCTGAACAGAGTTCTGAATTGAGCAAATCTTTTGCTCTGGAAGAAAAACCTTTTGAAGAGACATGTCCATCAAAAGTCCCAGGAAGACCATTCTCTGAAAGGGCTGTAGATGAGACTTTTGATAATTGATTATCCATCCGTGTCGTTGCAGAAAAGTCAGGGACAAGGTAAGATGTTGAGACAGGAGCTGATACGATGGAGCCTTTATTAGCAAATCGTCCAGATATGGGATTACGTTTATTCCTTGAGCACGTAATCCCGCCGCCATTACTGACATAATTTTTGTGAAAACCCTGGGGGCGGTTTAAAGACCAAAGGGAAGAGCCCGAAATTGAAAATGAGAGCTCCCTATCGAAAAACGAAGAAGAGACTGATGTCCCTCCCAAATAGGGACATGTAGGTATGCGTCTTGAATGTCTATCGATGCAAGAAACTCCAGAGGTTCCAAACCGTTTATCACCGAGTGGATTGATTACATACGGAATTTGGTTACCCGAAGGTGAAGATTTAGACTTTTGAGGTTCGGAATCGGCTGAAACGAACCATCTTGTTTTGGAACCAAGAATAGGTTTGAGTAAAACCCCTTGCCTATTTGACGTTCCGGAACCTTGCAAATAACGCCGATGGAAAGAAGAGAAGCAATCGATTGTAACATCGCATCTTGATGCAATCTTGAGGCAACTGAGTCTGGAAAAAACGTTGGGGGGTAGGGCCAATAATGTCTAAGAAATAACCTCTAAAAATTATTCCCAATATCCAAACATCCTTGGTGGAAGCTGTCCACTGATCCTTGAATAATTGAAGTCGACCCCCCCACCCCCGCAGCCGCTAGGAGAGGGGGAATCACTTCATGCGGAAGGTTTATCTGATGTCTTGGACGATGGACGCCTCTTAGAGTAAGGACCCCTTCCTTTCTGAGAGTGACCTCTAAGAGGACTGTCCTCTTGAAATTGAGCTACCACGAAAGGGCTGCCGAAAGGAACTGAACCGTGGAATTCTGGGTTTAGAAGAATTAACTGGTAGGAAAGTACTTTTACCTCCAGCAGTCTGACTGATCATATCATCTAATTCAGAACCGAATAGGACGGACCCTGTAAAAGGTAACGCCTCCAAAGATCTTTTAGATTCCAAGTCCGCATTCCATGAACGAAGCCAAAGCGTTCTTCTAGCTGCCACTGCTGAAGCAGAGACCGTGGAAGAAACTGAAGCCGCATTCTGGGCTGCCTCATAGAGATAACCAGAAGCCTCTTTTAAATGAAGGGCTAAAGGAAGGAATTCCTTATCCTGTAAACCTGCTACTAATTGGTCAGCCCAGGACTCCATAGCTCTAGCCACCCACGCGGATGCAAACAAGGTTCTAAAAGAAGATCGTGCCCCAAGAAAAATATTTTTTAGGAACCCTTCCAATCTACCATTGCATGGTGGTATGACGTGCCAGCCTAGCTACCGGAGTATCTACCTTGGGTAGCTGTTCCCAGCGAGATACAGCCTGTTCCTCTAGAGGATAAAGCATAGCAAATCTACGAGGGACTGAAAACTTCTTATCTGGATGTTTCCAGGGAGATTCAGCAATTTCCGTAAGTTCAGGGGAAGTAGGAAAGCAAATAGTTTTAGCTCTACTGCTCTTAAATAAACCCTGGAAGAACTAAATCCTCTTTCATGCGATCAAAGGTCTGACGCACCGCTAACACCAAATCCTGAATCCCCTGGTTTCTGGAATATTCATCCCAGTCACCTAATTGTACAGAATCTGAATCCTCTCCTACCTCGCCTTCCTCTCCAGATGAACCATCAGAATCAGAAAGTAACAAAGGATGAGAATGGCGAGGGCGCTTTGCTCTGGGAGCTAAACGTGTAGAGAGTCTAAGAAACTATTCAATCGGACCAAACGCTTCCCCAAGGCGGATGACCATGCGGGTTCAGATTGAGATGTAGAGGGCCATACCTGAGACAAGCCATGCACCAAACCACCTGAGGTCCCAGTCTTAATTATTTCGCTAGAATTTGCAGAAGCAGAGCCAGAATCCACTCCAATTACAGTAGAATTTATCTCTGCCTGCCTATTGATAAGCTGGGTGAGCATAGAAACAGACTGCGCCAAAGAGGAAACCCATACCAGTTCCTCCACCACGGCGGAAGGGCCACCCCGGGTCTGCTCGCCCTGTGCTCCAGAATCACACTTTGCACACACAGCCCCTTTGTCCACTTGTCCTACTGGTAGTTTAGCAGAACATTTAGAACAAGAAAAATATTTAACGCTGTCACTCTTTCCTTTGTCAGACATTTTATATATATAATTCCTCTCACAAATTAAATATAAATTTCCTGTGCTCTCTTTTTAATTTATTTTTTTTTAGAAAAAAAAATAGCTTTTAGCAAATATATTTAACTTGTGCACGCTAAAAAAAATAGGTTACCAGCCCTTATTTCAATAGGATAAGGGTGGGAATAGGGGAACAGGTTGTCAACTCAGAAAAAATACATATATATATATATATATAGACTATACCTACATATATATAAAAATATGGGGTACTTAGAATTTTTAACAACAGAGGAATCTGAAGAGGATCCTGAGGGGAGAAGTCAGCAGAGCCCTGTCAAGCAGTATGTGTCTGATTGAGTCGCTGCCCAGGTAGAAAAGGGCGGGAAAATCTCCCTCCTCGGGATCTTCCACTGAGCAGCCAGCAATCTTAAACTACTTCCGGCTGTCTTCTTTGTCATAAATAAAACCTCGGACAGTTCAGTCCTGTGAGCAAATATTGTGCCTCTCCTATTGCTCACTCGGGACTTCTTCCGCATCCACACCTCCTGCGGCTATAGAGATCCAAGCCCCCTCTCCGCCTCAGCGGGGGACTTGGTATCTCCCAACCTGTCCGGTCCTCAGATGGAGTGCAACACTCTCTGCCTTATGGCAGTGTCGGACCTGCCGGGACAGAGTGATGACAGGCGCTTAGCGCTGTCACCGCTCACTAAATACCACACAAATTTGTAAAAAAAAACCTTCTTTCTTCTTATAGGAAAGGAACTTTGTTCCATTATAAATATCTATGAGGAAAAAAATGTTAATAACATTAAAACCTCACCTACACTCATTTGAAAAAAATAAAAAATAATAAAATCTAACAATAAACAGCAGGTACTGCTAAACAGTACCAAATGCCGCCCAACTCCTTGGGCACTTAGACATAACTGGGGTGGATGGGGTTGCAGAGAGGAGGAGTCAGCAGCAAGTTTATTTCTTAACTGTTTAAGTGCCAACTCCAACGCCGTCAGACAACCCCAAGGTAGCAGTGTCCCCCAGAATGGATGATGGAGAAACCCATTTTTCTTCTCCCCCCCCCCCTTTACTCTGCCAGTGGCCCTTTCAAGAGAAATGGGGTCACCATATTATTTAGTACGCGCGTCAGTTTCTCTCTGCTGACAAAATAGAAGATAAATCTGTCCGCTATCTGATTGTCACGGGCACTAGGAGTCTTTACCCAGGAATCACCAGATGATAAGCTTACCAGAGCAGTATAGTTGGTAATGTGGTACTCTGGTAGTGGGGTGATCACGGAACAGGAGACAGCAGGTGATAAGAGAATGCTCGAGGAAAGTCTATGACTAGCAGCACTGGTAATAGGTAGATAACTGTACACGAGGAACTGGATGGACAGGAAACGTGAGGGTAGTCAGTGGTCTGCGTATAGCAAGTTGTACCACTGCTATAGTGCGGAGGAATGTCCAGGAGTAACGAGGAGGTGATGAGAGTCAGCGGTCTGCGTATAGCAAGTTGTACCGCTGTCTGGGTGAAGGAATGGAATCCAGGTGAAGGTATCCGGGGGTCAGTGGTCTGCGTTAGCAAGTTGTACCACCGCTATGTGAAAGGATACTGGAAACTGGTGACTCAGAAAACAGGGAACAGTGGTCTGCCTCTAGCAAGTTGTACCACTGTAATATATAAGTGAGGAGAAGCACGGGGAGATAAATGCAATGCAGAGTATACACGGGCACACTGAACTTGATCCCACGATGATATGCACACAATAATAATAACTGAGCAGCACTGCACAAATATACAAAGTCACTAGAACTATCCAGGCTAAAAAGGTAACACAGTCAAATGATAGCAATAGTCCCAAAGGATAGGAAACTCCGGAGGAGAACAACTCAGTCCAGCAAGATATGCAATACACCAGCACAGTCAATGAGAAGTATGCATACCGTGGTTCAGGAGAGCAGGCTGTCAGACAGAAGTGCAGAGATACCTGGACGGCGGGAGGCCGGCAGGATACGAAGTCCCAGGAGGGTAGAAGCGGTAACCAAGTAGGTGCAGCGCACGGTAGGAAGACCAGCAAGGATGTAAACAATACTCAGGAAGCAGTAGTATATAGAACTGGACACCTGGAGAACACGGGAGAGTTGAGGCGGTCTAGCTGAGATGAAAGCAGCGGAGCGTTGATCCGATGCAGACAGGCGAGTTGACACAAGCAGGAACACTGTAGAAGCACGGAGACAGCGGAACCGCTGGCTGCAGACACGATGAGTACTGGAGGGTTGCGATGAGCAGGACACTGCAAATACACGGAGGCAGCGGATAGGAATCAGCTGGTGCAGTCACGATGAAACACGGGAGAGTTGAGGTGAGCAGGATACTGTAGAAGCACGGAGGCAGCGGATAGGAATCAGCTGGTGCAGTCACGATGAAACACAGGAGAGTTGAAGTGGTTTGGAAACTGTAGAAGCACGGAGGCAGCGGATAGGAATCAGCTGGTGCAGTCACGATGGAACACAGGAGAGTTGAAGTGGTTTGGAAACTGTAGAAGCACGGAGGCAGCGGATAGGAATCAGCTGATGCAGTCACGATGGAACACAGGAGAGTTGAAGTGGTTTGGAAACTGTAGAAGCACGGAGGCAGCGGATAGGAATCAGCTGGTGCAGTCACGATGAAACACAGGAGAGTTGAAGTGGTTTGGAAACCACAAACGAACAACAGGAATCAGCAGGAGCTGAATACACGAGGAAACACAGGAACACCTTCAGAGGCTCATGGGGAATGAGACTCCAAGATCAGGCCACGAGGTATAGACCACAGGTGCTTTAAATAGGGAGTGTTGCCTGATCAGCCAACTAAAAGGAACATGTACTGAAGGGTTGAAAGGGCTGCACATGCGCAGACCCTCAGGATGGTGGACGGCCACGGTTCCTAAACACACGAGAAGTAGCACTCACAGTCCGGTGAGTGACACTGATTCTTGTGGGGCTGCTGGACGAGAAAAAAAGTAACTATAGTCACACTATATGCCCCTAACTCTCGCCAGGTCCCCTTCCTAAACTTACTCTGCGAAGAGGTGTCCAGATTCCAACAGGGCCATTTGATCATAATGGGGGATTTTAATTTAACTCTCGATCCTAAATTAGACAAATCACAAACCCCGACCCCAACCAGTACTCGTCCAACTTGGGGCCCTCTTTAGCATTTCATAAATTACTGGTGGGTTCATTCACCGGGGGACAGACAATACACTTACTATTCAGCTGTTCATAATTCATACTCCAGGATTTGCATGATCATGACGATAAGTGGACCCTACAACATAGCGGTTTTGTAAGAATTTTACCAATTACATGGTCTGATCAAGCCTATGTTGAATGGTCCTGGGACCTCCACCAATCTAAGATTCTCCCTAGGCCTTGGAGAATGCCTCCATATCTTCTCTCCTCCCTCGAACCAAGAACTGATCTTTCGGAAGCTCTAGCGCTTTACATCCAAACTAATAGTCCAAAATAGTTTTTCCCTCGTAGGTTAATATTAAATAAATTTTGCCCCTTAATCAATAAATAATGATTGCCCAAATAATTTAAATGTCAATGGTGATTTCTCTTATGTTCTCAATGGCAAAATAGTTCAAACAGCATGTGTGAAGCTATGAAGCCATTCAGAAGCAGGTATTAAAACTGTCCTGTCTTGGCTTTTGGATGGCGGTTTTGATGACGGTTATAATCAAACCGGTTTGAATTAAACCGCTGGCGGTATAGCTTTTTCAATCTGCCATACATCACCATTAATTTTAAATCACAGCCGCAAACCGCACCATAGTAAATGCGGCGGTTTGCACCACTAAACCGCCAGCGATGTATGGCGGTTTCAAACTAACAAACTCAATTCTTAGTAAATCTAGCCCATGGAGTGTACAGTGTTTAGTGCTCATTAGGGGAAAATTACTTCCCTCTAGTGAGGTGGTGGATAGTGAGAAATGTGATTTTGCTAAGCTGACGCCATCTTGTTGCCTTATAGCCATTTTGTTCTGTTATAGCTTAAATACAATTAGATGCACCTGTTTTGTAGGAGTAATTCATTGTTTGCAAGGCTATGCCTATAACCTTGGACATACCAGACAGGAGATAAGCCAGCCCCCCCCCCCCCCTGGGGAGTTCTAGTGTGGATAATGAGAGAATATACTAACATCTGTGTGAAGGGAACATGAGTGGTTAAAACTTTTTGGGGCGTAGTTTTCTGTAATACGTGATTTTTGCTATATAGATAGGAACTTGTAACTAATAAAGCAGAGTTTATTTGTACACTCAAACCATGCAGTGTATTTAATTCTCTCCAGCTGATGAGCTCATAACTGATAATCTGACACTTACAGTTGAACAATCTGATATAGATTCGACAGCATTGGAGGTACCACCGAGACTGCTGACCTGAGCCAAGGACAGACAGAACTGGAGGTTGCCCTGGACACAGGACCCTGACTATAACCTGGTTGAAGAGTTTTCTACTCGTCAGGCTCCTCTGTTTAGAGTTATCTCATGTCCGTCTAAGGTATCTGGCACGCAGATCTATAAGTCTCAGAATTATACAATTACTAACAATTTGTGTATTGTAATTGTATTGGTAATTAGATTTCTGAAAGATGAGTAAATTTTGATGCATGTGTGATACACCATCCCCAGTCAAGAAGTTTAGAAAGAGCTTTCAGACCTTCGTTCCAGATGCTGTCAGGCTATTCTGCACGGACAACCAGTGTAAAAAGTCAAAAAGGGACATGCAGTGTAAGGAGTCCAAAAGGGGCTTCTAGGGCACAGAGCCCACAGAACCGGACATCCAGTATAAGGAGTCCAAAAAGGGGCATCCAGTGTATGGAGCCCAAAAGGGGAATCTAGTGTACGGAGCCCACAGACCCGGACATTCACTGTTAGGAGTCCACAGAACGGGACATCCACTATTGGGACAACCCACAGAAACTAGACCAAAGTCTCTATTGGGACTCAAAAGTACTGTCAATATAGGGGAATATAGACAGTAAGCAGATAGATGACAGCAACCCTCCCATAGAAATGATGCGCAGATTTCTAGGATGTGTGGGGAGTAGAAGGTCTGCAAGTAATTTATCAAGAAAGTGGGGATAGCCAAAGAAGGAATTGATATGTGTTAATGGAGAAACAAGGGTGTTGCAAGTGGTAATGTGACAAGAACATAGGGGTATTGAGCCCAAACCCCAAGAGATAGTTTAAGGTGGCAAAGGAAAGTTAAGAGATCTAGAAAGTTGCAAAAGATGTAGATAGGCTAAATGTATCACAAGCTAAATAATATAATGACTAAAACAATGAATCAAGTAGGTTGTGTACTAAAAATGTATGTTTGATGTTGCACAGTTTAAAGAGTGAGATGTGCCCCTCCCTTATTCTGTGTAAAAGATTTCAGTGTGTTGAGATAAGAAGCACGCTGTTTTTTGTTATCTGACAATGTATGTGTTGAAGTCGTATAATTGGATGAACGAAAGTATATTGGTTAATATTGTTTTGCCGTGCGATTGCGATCCGTACGCCACGTAACGCGTTGCATGGTGCAATCGCACGGTAAAATGCGCACGCACACACCCGCACTATAACATTTAGTTTCACAAATATATTTATAGATTACATTCCAAAGTGATTTATTAGCAGACAGTATTTGGTTTACTATTAGTTTATATATTATGATTATGATTTAGTGTTATTTAGGGTTCAGGTTATAGGAAATGTGTCATGTCTGATATCATACTAATCCCCTATTCATCAGCAGCTGTCCAATTCCATCGCCGAAGAGATGGCATATTGCATACTCTAGTTATTGATGTTAGGGAATAAATAGCCAGATTGATATCAGAATGTGAAATGCTAATGAACTCATTGTAACTGGAGCACATCCCCCGGAGAGACGACCCCTACCTTTGGATTCCTTAGTCTGAACTAGCCTATGACCTGATTACCCTGGACCCGCCCGAGGTCTGGACCTATGGAAGCAAGCCACGTCATTTGCATTGTTCTCTGTAACACTGAATGTGTATATATGATCATAGCTGCGCTCCCAGTATTCAGTCATGTTCTGACCACAGTATTCTAAGCAGATATACTGTTCACTGGGACCCGTGGAAGCGCAGCGAAGCTCATGCAAAGCGCAGCGATATGTATGTATCTTTTGGTATTGGCTGTACTGTACTGTATTATATTACAATCATGTATTGAATTGTTAACTTTTTACATCTGATAAAATAAATCATTTTGTGCGTTAGAAACACAATACAATCGCTTGGGTAATGCTTCTTTGAAAACGATAGAATTACTTTAATAATTTGGGGGCTCTTGAGTTAGGAGGTTACGTTGCCGGAAGGTATGCAACGCTGACGGAATTCGGTTCCTCAACAAAGGGTGGATATTGACAGACGTGTCTCATACAGGAAAGAACACAATGTGTTCAAAACCTGTTGTCCATTTTGTGTTGAGAAGCCGAATGTCCGCAGTTGCGTAATCTGAAGGAATGCTAACTAGAATCTAGGGACAAGAAAGAAAAATGTTTCTTTATATTGTCGTTTTGCGTTTTCAAAGGTATTGCATTGCCTAGTGTATGTGTATGAACATCCGGTATTGTTACCACGTGTTTAAACAATCATGTGCATAGTCTGTTATATATGTATAGTATAAGCATTTGTTGAAACATCTGTAAAACTACCATTGTTTGGGAAATCTATTTTCTGTGCAGAAAACAAAAGGTTGTATGTGAATGTTATGCATAAAGATAAGAGAAGAGTTTGCATACTGTTGAAAAGAGATAGATAAGGGAAGAATTTGCATACTGCTGAAGACAAAGAGGTGATTTACTATTGAAAAGACAGAGATATCGGTTGCTGCCTGACCAGGGGGACGGGATGGGCAAGGTTGTGTTTGAAATAAGAACACTATTATAGGTAGTATGTGGATTTATTTATGTAGCATACAGTGCAGTTTAATAAGTGGTATGTGGATTTTTTATGTAGCATACTGTGCAGTTTAATATGTAGTATGTGGATTTTTTATGTAGTATACGGTGCAGTTTAATAGGTAGTATACAGGGTATACGGTGATATGGTAGTATGTGGATTTTTATGTAGCATACGGTGTATTGAAGAAGTACGTGATTTGAATAAGTAGTATACAGGGCATACAGTGAAAACAGATTTTGTGGTAGAGTCAAGGGTATCGAGGAGCTGATAGCCCCTTAGTCCGCAATGATATTTCTGTGTTAGGAGGTGTGTGGGCGTAGCCTGTGAAACCATCCACGGATAAAAATCTCTAGTAGGTTCTGTTTGAAAGGAGAACAGGTAAAAAGTATTTTTGCGTAGCGTTGAGAAATAGGTTTTTCACAATGGATGCGAAGCAAACGCTAGAGATAGTTCGTGTTGTGCTGCCTAATGAATGGCCGGTTAGTTCGGCAAGGTATGTTATGCATAATAAATATGGTGTGTACACAACGGCACATTGCGACAAGTGGGTCAAGATGACCAAGGATTGTGAGAGACCATTCCCAAACATAGGTAGTTTTGAATCAAAGGTGTTAAGTAATCATAGAAATAAAGTGCGGTTGATTACATCAACAAAAACGAGAATTAAACATGATGATTGTTTAAAATTGTGGCAAATGGAAGGTGACACGTGGCAGAGCAGCGAATGCACAGCGGAAGTATGGAGAAAAGTGCGCGCACAGCGGAAATGAACGTACCGGAAATGAGCGTTCCGGAAGTGTGCGTTGCAAAACGTGGAGAACTGAGCGCAAGCACGCCCCAGACAAATTCGGTTAGGGCGGAAAGTACAGCCAATACCAAAAATGTAGAAAACTGTAACTAGTAACTTGTATGTTGTTTTAAGTAATGTTAAAAGTAATGTTTCAGGACAAAGAAAAGGAACGATCCCACCAGCAGGGGCAGCGGCTGAAAGTGGTGAGAATAATGTAAAGGTTAACACAGGGGGAGACATCCATTGTACTGCAGCAGCAATTTCAGCAACTAGTTCAGAACATAGCGATTTGGTAGACTTACATCCTGTCTGCACAACAGCAGTTCCCAATGGGAAAGCGGACAGAGATGGTGACGTTCCCTTAAAACATGTAGCAAAGCATGATCCATGGACTAGGTCTGAAATATTTTCAATTTTGTCTGATTTCCCTGATCCTAGGAAAGATTTGACCAAATGTCAGAAGTTTATTAGATATTATGGTAATGTGTACGAGCCAACTAATAACGATTGGCGAGTATTATTGAAGACCTGTCTTCCTCTCAATACTGATATACAAAAGTTTATTAAGGATTGTATGTTGGAGGAGGATATATCCTCAACAGAGGGCGATAACCATGAGAATATTAACCACATAATTTCTCAGTTGGCCATATACTTTCCTACGATAGTGGACTGGAGTAAAATTTTTACTATCAAACAAAAGGACAGTGAAAAAGCAACAGAATATTTTTGCAGGGCTCTAATAGCGATGGCCAAATATACTGGGGTATCAGACATAAAGGATAATGTGCACTACAGGGAGGTTGCTGTTTCAGTTCTAATGGATGGCCTCAGGGAAAACTTGAAAAGAAGGGTGCAAACTTCATTACCAAACTGGAAAGGAATCACTGTAAGTACTCTCAGGGAGTCAGTTATAGGACATAATAAAAGTATAAATAAACAGAAAGAGACACTAAGTGATAGGGTAATGATGGTAAGTATCCCAACACTAGAGGGACTGCACACACGACCACCAGCATACAACCCACATTACAAGAAACATAAAATAATCAGGTGTTTCAACTGTAACGAAGAAGGACATTTCATGAGAGATTGTAAAAAGGAAAGACACAATACACATACGGGTGGGTCACGTAGATATCCTCCAAGGAGGAATTCACATAGACTAGAAGACTCACACCTGCCCGCGCATGTTATAGCAGCAAATGCTGCGCGGGAAAGCAATAGTCAATGCTAGGAGTCAGGTCACACCTATAGTCCTACAACCAGGCGTGGTAAATGTTAAACTGTGGTAAGTATTAGTGTGCAGGTAACTGATTTAAAAAGTAATCTTTGTTGATTTTGCTTGTTTGTTTTATGTTATCAAATGCTTGTTTTCCTAATCGCTGGCCGAGGGAAAAGAATGGAAATGTTTGTTTTGTTTGCTGTTTCAAGATAACTATCTTGTTTTTCTCCTCACAGATAAGGGAACACAGAAGAAATATAGACTTAGGGCTAGATTTACTAACAGGCGTGATGCATGGCGGCTTGAAGCAGTTTTCCGGCGGGTTTGCATTGCAAACAGCCGGATTTACTAATGGGCGCATTTCATCTTCAATTTGAAACCGGGTTTGAATAGAACATGGTGCTTTTGCTTTAAATGATGGCGCTTTCGTGTGAAGGCGTTTTTTTTGAAAATTACACCTGTCTCATGGTCTGTTACTATTGGCTATTTTCAAAGTCAGGAGATTTGACATCACAAGCCCTATATAAACCACTGGCCTGACACTTTTTCTTTGATAGGGGTTTGAGGAGTTTTGTGAGAGGAGTTTGGAGGATTGTGGTTTGGTGACAGTTGGTGAGAGTTGGAATTTGGTGGAGCGATATCTGATTGAAGTGTGAGTAGTCCTGTGGTATTTTTCTGTTTTGTACATTTATTTTCTCATTTATTTTCTGTCTTGTATTTTTTGTATTTGACTTGTCCTTTGTCTGTGTTACTTGTGTGTGACTGTGTTGAGAGTGTGTCTGTAGTTAGTGTAGTTTGTCCTTTGTGTTTGTAAGTCTTTCTGTGTTTTGTGTGGTTCACATTTATTTGTAAACATGTCCAGAGAGAGGAGGGGAGCAGAGGCTGAGGAGAGGGAGATGGAGGTTGAGGGGGCAGAGGAGGGAGAGGAAGAGTTTGAGGAGACAGGAGAGGGCAGGAAGACAAAATCAGGGAGAAATGTCAGATTCTCCCATGATGAAAATTGTGTGCTGGTGCGCAATATCATTCCCTGCTATGAGGTGATCTTGGGGAACCTTGCAGCCCGGACTCCGCTAAGGCGGAGCCACCAATTGTGGGCTAGAGTGTGCGATGCCGTTAATGCGGTGGGCCCACTAAAGAGGACAGTGGCGCACTGCCGCAAACGCTTTTCAGATATTAAAAGGAGGCTGAAAGAGAAGATGGCCCAGGAAAAGAGGGCAACAAGGCGCACGGGTGGTGGCCCCCCTGTTCGTATTGAGTACACAACGTACGAGGAGGAGCTGCGCCAGATAATGCCGGCAGATATTGTCGAGGGGATAAACGTCCAAGACACGGATTCGCTCTTTTTTGGCGAAGTAGTTGGTGAGTTATTTGTTTTTTTTACCCTAACAGTATTTAAAATGCTTTTTTCTTTTTTTAAATGCTTTTTTCTTTTTAAAAGTGTATTTTTTGCTCTATTAGTTTGTAAAGGTTTGTTTTTTTTTAAAAAAAAAACGTTTTTTTATTTGCAAACACATTTTTGAAATAAACTGTATATTTTTAAATAGTTTTTTGCTGTAAATACATTGTATGCTTTTTCTAATACATCCAGATTCGCCAGGACCGCAGTTCAGTCCCAGTCCGAGACCTACACCTCCACCTTCAGTGAGAGATTCGGGCACAGACGAGCAAGCAGGTGCGTGATTTTTGTTTAGGAGAGATATAATGGAGTTAATTGATTTTCTGTGCAAATGTTGCTGTCAATGTTTTTTTTGTTTTTTTTTTATGGTTTGCAATGAGAACTTAGGGCTACATTTACTAAACTGAGATGTTGCCTATAGCAACCAATCAGAATCTACCTTTACTTTATGTATTGCATTCAACAAAATGACAGCTACAATCTGATTGGTTGCTATAGGCAACATCTCCACTTTTGCAACCACGCAGTTTACTCAAAATATCCCAGCCTGTACTACACAGAGGGAGTACTAAAATAGTATTAGCAGCATTTGGCTGACTAAATCCTCATATTTGTAGGTTAAAAATACTTTGCTTTTTTACCCCCCTTAGCCATACATAGTCCAAATGATAATGTGTATTCAAAAGATAAAAAGTGCATCCTGAAGCAGGTAGCATAGGACAAGAAATCAGGAATGCAAACATTGTGAAACAATCTGTAGTTGCTAAAGATCATTCTTTCCTATACAGTGTTCAGAATGCAATTTAAAAACATATTATATCCTATATACTTACCGTCATTATTCATACACAGGGCCCTCTTCATACCAGGCACCTCAGGCGGAGTCCCTGCAAATGTCCCCTGAGCCAGATGAGTAAACCATAATCACCCTGGAAACAGTGGATGCCCCTGTGTCTGGCTTCCAGGATGTTGCACCTGGCCCTGTTGAAGCCCCAGCACACCAGCAACCTGCACCTCAAAGTATGGACCCAGCCAGAGAAATGGCGCTTTCTATTGGCGCTTTCCAGCAGCAGCAAACATTCTTCATGGAGAGCCAAACTCGCCACATGTCCCAAATTGCGGCCCAGTTGAGGCGGATACACCGCACAAATAGCCAAATCCCTGCTGCAATCAACCGTCTGGCTAATGCATGGGAACAATCAAATCAGCAGATGGCCCAAATGACTGGGGCTGTGGAGGCATTACATTCCTCTGTTCGCGAGGGGAATGCGAACGTGACCCGGCTGGCAGGGCAACTACAGCAGGAACTCATTGCCCGCTTGCCTGCACCTTTTTCATCGGCCACCACCAGTACCGCTAGTACGCCAAGCAGATCAGCACAGAGTACTCCGACAAGGAGAGGTGCTCGCACCAGGGGTGGGCGAGGGAGAGGAGAGAGTGGGGCAAGACATAGCGATATGCCAGCAAAAAGGCGTCGCTAGCGCTAAAACAATCTTATTACCTAATGTTTTGTTCAGTTTGTGTAAGAATTATACTTTATTATTTATTGTGTTGTACTGCAATAAACGCAGTTAAATTTCTATGGTGTTAAATTTCTATGGTGTCAGTGTTTCTTTTCTGCTATTTAAACCAGAGTATACTGATGTTTAAAAAAACTATGCACTCAAATCACTTACACATTGACCTCTGACTGTCACTTTCCAGGGATGTTCATATTTACCACATGAGGAGTACATACTATCCTCTTTTTAAAGGTTCCAATGTACAAAACAATTTAAATAAAAAAAAACATTGCACTCACATCAAACACATTTTAGAGCAATAAATGTTTTTCCTATTCTGCACTTACATGTGAAGTAGTTCGTAATGAGACGGACTCTAATCTGCCTTCTGCCCTCTGTGCTCTGCACATCACCAGATGTGACACGGTCCCCTTCTTCTTCACTGTCTACTGCAATAATCGGTGGGGTAAGTTGATGTAATGCTAGATTATGTATCAAACAGCCAGCCAGGATAATATCAGACCCCTTTTCAGGTGCATACATAGCCACCCAACCAGATTATTCTAGTAACCTGAACCTAGTTTACAAAAGTACAAAGGTACGCTATAACACACCTCTACTAGTGGGTATGTGCCTCATTGAATTTGTGCTGTGCAGATGTGTGAGGATGCAGCAGAGGAGTCATCAGCCAGAAACCCATTCTTTATTGAGCACATTTAGAATTGCTTTAACACTTTGTTAAGGGATTTGTTGCAATATTAAAATAAAAAACAACAAATGTGGCAATCAGTAAATAAATTGCATGGTGGGAAAACACAAGAGAAAAAAAAAACAAAAAAACACTGCAATTACAAGACACTGGCCTTTTAACATATACAATCCCAAAGGAACAAACTTTGTACATGAAATGGCCCTTTCCCTTCTGTTCTGATTGACCAAATACCTCAAACAGCACACTGTTTGAACAATCTCGCCGCTCACAAGCAGCGTTTTCATTTTGGTCTTTTGAATGGCGGTTTTCCGGTGGCTTTATAAACCCTCTAATAGTAAATCCAGCTGTTTGTATGTAGAACATTGTTGAAACCGTCACGGCGCTTTATACAGAGGCGGGTTTGAAAACATCATTTCTGGCCGCTTGGACGGCGGGTTTAGCCTTAGTAAATCCGGCGATGGCGGGTTTACAAACACGCTTGATAGTAAATCTAGCCCTTAGTGTTTAAAGGGGTGGGATAGAGAAAAATAAAAAAAATTACTCTTGAAAGACAAATTAACAATAGACCATTGACACACTCTTTGTTTTAGGCTGCAGTGACTCATGATAATTTGTTTGGCTGAGAATCATTATCCAAAAGTGAAGTATGTACATACTTTGCTCCAAAATATCGTTTTATGTATTTCAGAGAAAATATGAGCCACTAAGAGTAAATTTTTCATTTCTCTATCATAAGTTAGGAAAGTCCATTGCAAAGGTATGTAGTTATGGTGATACCGAGTTCTTAGTGAACAAATGACGGACGACACTGGATTGCACGGTTGATTTAAGACCCCCTAGTCAAGTATGGGGAGGGGTCATAGTTTAGCAAATAGCTAAGGTGATTAGTGGAATGAATTCAGCCATTTCCCCATAGAATCCAATCCAGCTGTCATTTTTGCTGAAAAATCTCCCTTTCTGCAGGTATGTTTGTTTTCAAACCCTTGTATTCAAAGCTTTGTATTCCTATTATTCATTGCTTTCTTATTTCTCATTCTTTACATCTATGCTAGTATCTCTCTTTCTCTCTCTCTCTCTGCTCTGGTAGAGATAAAAACAGACACAGTCTCATCAATGGGGCTAAGACATATTTTTTTATTTTTTTACATAAGACAAATTCAGGGATACACACACTAGATTGACATGAGTTACAGAAACAGTCAGGGGTTTTGTTTTCATGTGTATATAAACTACTGATTTTAAGCAGAAAGGTTCTGTTGTGGAAATACGATTCATGTTTTATAGATTGCATATCTGTTTTATTTTTTTTGTTTTTGTGGTTCGTGCCTCCTGTACAAAAATGTGCCTTTATATGGATGCACAAAGGGTGGAGACAGGAGATTGCTAGAGGATAGGCATACAGATATGCATCTCTGTGTAGAACATTGGAGTAGGATTTTTACCACAAGATACAATATAATGTGAAACCCTAGAAAATGTAGAATTTTCGTGTTTTATATTTTTCACTGTTAGACAGACATGTACTGGGTACTGTTATATCTGAAGAAAGTGTTATAGAAATAGACCCCTTTGTCTTTTTCACTTAGTCAAGCAGCTGAATGTGAGGTACTGAGAAGGGCATGTGAGTTGGCAGAGGGAAAATCGATTGATATACATTGGCCTTCAGCATTTTTCTAGTCTAGGGGGCGATGTTGAGTTGACTGAAAAATCTTTTTATAGCAATACCAGCACATGAGTAGGACACTACATAGAGGACTTTATACAGTGACACAGTTACCAACTAAAGTAGCTGCTAGTGAAGTCCACACTTACACACACGACTATACATGGCTGTCACACCAGGGCGAACATAGCTGTCAAATGGACAGGGTTTTTATGTGACAGCTAACAAATCTATGCTTTGTTTTGTTTTTCGTGATATTGTTTTAGTTTTAAAATATGAACACACACACACACACATGCACACATACACATATTGGTTAATATATGAAGATTTGGGTTACCTGAAGAATTTCCCCAGGTTAAACAAATCCACCTCATCCAATTACCACCATGCAGGATCCTCAAGTATACTCTATTCAATTCAGGGGTAAAGGAAAATTTGGAAACCTTGGAGCTTGGAGAAAGTGCGAGGGGCTATTGTCTGAGTAGCATTACATCCGTAAGTATGTTGACCCCATAGTTAAAAAAAAGAGGTACACCCAGCGATGCCAGTCCAGTAATATTCGGACTTGAGCATCCTTGAGAATGATTATAATTCTTGGGAGGATAAGGTTTTAGACCAAACAAAGTGCTGGGCGTGCCCTCACGTGCCTCAGTGATTATATCAAGTAGGACTAGTTCTCTTTCCACTAAATATTCTTGAGGTACCCAAATTATGGGTGAGAGGTCACTAGGGGAAAAGTACAACACCTAGGTCCCTTAGTATGGAGTCTCCCAATATTAAACCTGAGTATTGGGAGACTGGGAAGAACGAACAGACAATAGCCCGCCCACAAGTGTTGATGAAAAGAACTGATGACATTATTAGAAATGTGTATATTAACGCAAGCTGAAGGAGATTGTATATGGCATTTATTGATAGACATAGGATGATGCTATTGATGAACATGAAGTGTTTAAATGTATTCTGAGCTTAAAGACATGCGTTGAACAAATTAACCTGTTAAACTTGAAGAACTGTAGTAGAGTATTCTGTATAACTGATACATGTTCTATTGTACTTTGTACCTTTCCAAATAATGTATTTTGCACCCTTTTATTGCACCCTTGAAGGGCATACAAAAGGTTATCTCCAAGCTCCAGAAGTGTACTGTCAATAGTAAAAGAAGAAATCATTTTGAGGATTAAGACTCTCTCTTATGATAACTTGTTTAGAGCTACAAACAGCATGGTCATACCCCAAGGGGGACTTGCATTACATAGCAATGAAACGTGGTACTGAGATCCTGCATATAATATCTTTAAGGTGATAGTTTATTATACTATCAAAGGGTGGACTGTCGAAGTCGTATAATTGGATGAACCAAAGTATATTGGTTAATATTGTTTTGCCGTGCGATTGCGATCCGTAACGCATGGCATGGTGCGATCGCACGGTAAAATGCGCACGCACACACACGCACTATAACATTTAGTTTCACATATATATTTATAGATTACATTCCAAAGTGATTTATGAGCAGATAGTATCTGGTTTATTATTAGTTTATATAATATGATTATGATTTAGTGTTATTTATGTTTCAGGTTATAGGAAATGTGTCATGTCTGATATCATACTAATCCCCTATTCATCAGCAGCTGTCCGGTTCCATCGCCGAAGAGATGGCATATTGCATACTCTAGTTATTGATGTTAGGGAATAAATAGCCAGATTGATATCAGAATGTGAAATGCTAATGAACTCATTGTAACTGGAGCACATCCCCTGGAGAGACAACCCCCACCTTTGGATTCCTTAGTCTGAACTAGCCTATGACCTGATTACCCTGGACCCGCCCGAGGTCTGGACCTATGGAAGCAAGCCACGTCATTTGCATTGTTCTCTGTAACACTGAATGTGTATATATGATCATAGCTGCGCTCCCAGTATTCAGTCATGTTCTGACCACAGTATTCTAAGCAGATATACTGTTAACTGGGACCCGTGGAAGCGCAGCGAAGCTCATGCAAAGTGCAGCGGTATGTATGTATCTTTTGGTATTGCCTGTACTGTACTGTATTATATTACAATCATGTATTGAATTGTTAACTTTTTACATCTGATAAAATAAATCACTTTGTCAGTTAGAAACACAATACAATCGCTTGGGCAATGCTTATTTGAAAACGATAGAATTACTTTAATATATGTAACATTGATAAAAAGGTTCTTCCAAATATGCTTCAATATTTCAAGAGAAAAAATATGTCCAGAGTGCTGAGTGATAGTAACATGTTCAAGCTAATGTGTATTTAGTCTAATGCTGGGACATGTAGTTCCACAGCAGTAGGCTGGAATATAACAGTTAATTTTTCTATCTCTGTATGTGAGTTTTATCTCCGTCTTACTACGTGTGAGGGAGATCCGTGTTTGTCTGTCTTGATTGTTTTACAAGAGACATGTTTCAAGGTTGAAAAAGCTGTACAGTTGTAAATGTAATGCTTTTGAAGAGATGCAAAAGAAGTTTTAAAATCTTTGGTCCGTCACAAGACTGTAAATAATGTACATTATTACTATTATTACTGGTGTCAGAACAAAGTTGGCTGGGGTCCAACAGGTCGTTTTCTGTATTTAAACAAAGTAATTTTGTTTCTGAAGTTGAGAAAAATAGCTTTCTCTTTAATGAAGTTGAGAATTGTGGGAGTGAGCTTTACATGCAGAGATATATTACAAGCTGTTTTTATCTGTGTTAAAATGGCGCTGATGAATGTTCTCAGAAATCAGGAGGGTTTGTTATGCCCATAAAGAAATGTTACAAGATAAAATGTCATCTGTGAGCAAGAATTGTGAATATATATTTGTACTTTAAACATGGAAATCACAGAATCTGGAAATATGTGTGAATATTTGGTAAAGGGGGAGTTTGTTGAGAAAATGTTTAGTGATTTACAGACACAATGTGTGGTGTCTAACGAGAGTACTCTGATTTATGAGACAATGTTGCTTTTAAAATGACTGAATGCTTATAAAGTTTTCCGGAGGCTGCTGGTGATGAATGATTGTTCCTTCTTGAATTTCAATGGAGTCATTCAAGGAGGTTGTAATAAGTGAAGAAAGGAGTGTCTTTGAACACTCGCCCAGGTCTCGTCACTTTGACATTCCCTGTTTGTGAGATTAGGGACTGCCCCTTTGAGGAAATCAGTTTTTCATTGCATGAAACGCATAGCGTCACAGTTAAGCTACAAAGAGAAACTTTTAAACAAGTGTCGTATTAGCAGCTGTTCAATGTGAATTAATAACAGGTACTGTAATTCCTAGTGAATAAATGTTAATCTCTATGCAAAAGTTTTTTTCTTCACAGAAGCTCTCCAGCTACAAAGCACCCTTTCAATCCAGATTGCATTGATCCAACTTCCAATGAAATATGTTTTGGTCTACAGCCACAACAAACATAAGTATAAACTAATGAAGGATTTAAAGAACGTAGATTCAGCTGAGTAATGATTACCTTGTTTTGGAAAGAGATATTAGAGTTTATGGGCTATTCGCATAGCAAATGCATGAACTAGGTGGTTTTTCTGTATGTCGAAGAAGGTGAGAAGATGTTTTAAAAGGGAAAAGGAGAAATGGACTAACATAGTTGAATATGAAATAGTGTTTAGGTTTATTTTTGGTTGTTTTTTTTAAACAAATTTTATATCAGATGGTTTGAAAGAAAGTAATGCAATGTAATGTCAAATTATGGTAGATAACAAAGGTTTTTATTCTTTTATCCTCATAATAGTTTTGAGTCAATCAGTATTGTAAACATATTCACTGCCCTTATTTACTGTGCTATAATCATCATATACTGTAAATACCTCTTTGTATCATGGGTATGGTAATGCATTGATGGGAATTGATGGGAATTCAATGTTTGTACATAAATGAAAAAGACTTTATGAGCTATTATCTGTGCGCCTGCAATAGCACTTCTGGATGATAGCAAGTCATTTATACTCTCCTCTGAGCAGAGCCAAATGTTTAACTAATTTTAAGTTGAAGTAACTTCAGTGCCAGCACTGACTTTGCCAGATTACGGCAAGCTTTTCACATTATTTTGTTATAAAGTAAGTGCACATGCACAAGGAGTACTGACACAAATACATGGTCGGAAGCTAAGGTCACTTGCATACTACTCTGCACAATTAGACCCAGTCATACGAGCAATGGCTGCAGCGGCCATTGTGTTTGGAAAAAGTAAAGATATTGTGCTAGAGCACCCAGTAACCCTAATGGTGCCACATGCGGCAATAGAAATTTTAAATCAAGCACAAACAAAACACTTCTCAGCAGCCAGACTAAGTAGCACTGCTAACTCCCTGTAACGTTACACTTAAGTGGTGCACAATGTTAAAACCTGCTGTTTTATTGCAGCAAGTTTCAAATGATGGGAGAAGTACCTGTATATATCGGGGTTCCCCATGGGATTTGGGGGAATCCCATCCCAGTTTGAACAGGAAGAAAAAAATGCAAACACAAAATTTTTCTGAATATGATTGTGTAGAACTAATGAGACAAGGATCTTTGGTTTTATCTGACATAGATACACTGCTACCAAATGCAGACATCTTACTCTACCACATAGATTGTGTTTCTTATACAGGGTGTGCTGTAACCACACACACAGAAAGAGTGATTCAACAGAATCTACCGAGTCACATGTCAGCACAAGAAGCTGAATTAAAGGCCCTGACACTTGCATGCATATATGCAAAAGGAGAAAGAGTTTGGGATGTGTGGAGCGCCTTAATGGTACTCTGCAATTGAAAATGCAGAATATAATGGGTGAAACAGGTCTGCCATGGATCTCATGTTTACCTATGGCCCTGCACTGAGTAAGAAACACTGCTAGGAAAGACACAGGTTTAGCACCAATTCAGATACTGTTTGGCACAGCACACAGAACAGGCTGTTACTTTCCAACTACAGCATGTACATGGTGATTTGTTGAACTATGTTGCTTTATTATAGAAACAACTAACTGAAATACATGGTCAAGTGATTTCTTCCATTCCACGCCCTAATTTTGATGCAGGTATCCATAAACTGCAACCAGGGGACTGGGTGGTCGTGAAAAAGCACATCAGAAAGAGTCTTGAACCCAGATACAAGAGTCCTCTCCAGGTCTTATTGACGACTCCCATGGTTGTGGAAGTACAGGGAAATGACTGCTGAATACACGCATCCCACTGCAAGATCTTCAGACAAGGGGAGTCTGACTAAAATGTATTTTACAAGTTTTTTAAAGGTCCAAGGGAGACCAGAGAGTGGTGTTCATTGATATTAGCAGAAGGAATATTGATCGCACATTATGTTCCTTTGCTGTAGGCTGTAGATGTGTACTAGTCTAGAAAGGAAAGCTAGGTCTGGAAGAACTAGACTCATGCCAATAGTAATGTAGAGATCATTATACATAATGAGAAAAATTCTAATATGAAAGTTTAACCCAACCAAATAAGAAAAGAGCAACCCATGACTGTAGGGGTTTACACCCAATACAGAAATGTATTTATGAGTATTGTGGCCCAACACTTTATTACATTTACACAACACAATAGGTTAATATTGGACTACCTGACAGCTTAGTCTGGAGGGTACTGCCTAACCTACATATGTAAATTGAAGCCCAGGGTTGCACCGTTTTAACTAGTGACGCAGATGATCCAGAGAAAATGTTTGATGAACACTTACAAAAAAATAAGACATGAAATATACATTTTTAAAGGAGCACACTGGAGATGCTTATCTAGAAGGATAGTTTTCATGGCTGTACCTGGCCGATTGTTTCAAGGGTATAGCAGGATGGTTATCAGGTTTTATACATGTTGTACTTCAAGGACTGTTACTAATCCTTATTATAATATATATATACTATAAAAACTGATGATGTGGCTTATTAGCAAGTGTATTAAAGCTAAGTGTTTCTCTTCCAGAAAAACTAAAGTTACCACATCTGTCTTAATCGCTGTACTGTACACCCCATCTAATGAGTGTGAACCTTGTGGAACTCTCAGTACTACTGCCAGCTGTGATCAGTGCAGAAACCAAGAACCTTTTCCTTGGAATCCACATGCTCGTTACTGAAGTTTATCCTTATGAAGATATACAGTACAATGGACAATCCTTTCTATTGTGAAATAAGTGACATATAGCACTTGCCGAGTGCACTGTGTATTTTCTCCCTCCCTTTCCCTTTTTCCTTCCTTAAAAAAAATCCATAGTTAGAAGACAAAAAGGAAGCACAAGAGGCCCCTTGAGCCTCTCATGTTCACTGATATATGTGAAGATCTGACATCAGGACATGTGTCGGGTGCAAGACGGTTGTCGACTCATTGACCATCTATCAGATAGAAGAGGGATCATGGACTTGCTATTGGTGGGGGATGGGTTGTTCTATGTATCCAGTTTTAGGCAATCCTATTCATATGTTCTGTTAGAAGGGTGTATGCGTATAAGCACCCATTAAAAGCGACAGCAAGAATGTGATCTCTGATAGGTAGTGTTAGGGCAAATAATAAATAAAAAGATGGGAAATGTGAAATGTGATTTAGCTAAGCTGACGCCATCTTGTTGCCTTATAGCCATTTTGTTCTGTTATAGCTTAAATACAATTAGATGCACCTGTTTTGTAGGAGTAATTCGTTATTTGCAAGGCTATGCTTATAACCTTGGACATACCAGACAGGAGATAAGCCAGCCTCCCCCCCACCCCCCGGGGAGTTCTAGTGTGGATAAGGAGAGAGTATACTAACATCTGTGTGAAGGGAACATGAGTGGTTAAAACCTTTTGGGGCATAGTTTTCTGTAATACGTGATTTTTGCTATACAGAACGGAACTTGTAACTAATAAAGCAGAGTTTATTTGTACACTCACACCATGCAGTGTATTTAATTCTCTCCAGCTGATGAGCTCATAACTGATAATCTGACACTTACAGGTGAACAATCTGATATAGATTCGACAATGAGGTTTTGAAAATAAGGGACATAGAGAGGGGCTGGATGGATGCTGCAAGCTGGGTAGACTGTGGTGGAGGTTGAGACCTCTCTAGGTGGTAACTAACATCTGGTAGTCTCTTGAATCATTGCTATCTATCCTGTCCTTTCACTATTAGATTTTGTGGAAATCGTTGATTTGGTGACGGGGTGTAGTGCAGAGAATTGTGTTAGAGGATGTCATGTTTCTTTGATGTATATAATTCTCATTTGTGAAGTGATGCAGTAGCTTTTGTGCAGGGATTGGAATAGAATTGGGTGTTATTATAATGTGAAGTTTCATTCCTATTGGTCCATTTTATCCCTTGATGTTGTATATAGTCTATTTTGTTTTGGACAAAGTGATTTGGGATTTATTTTTGTTGAAATAATAATTAAAAAAAATATCAATCCTTGCAAAATTACGGCTACTTGTTCAAAATAATGAAATTGCTGTCTGTGCCCACTTTGTCACATGATTTCATGCCCAAAACAGCGTTGGGCCAGGCAAATGACAGGTGTTTTATATGTAAATGACCACCCTGTGTTGATTCTCACTGTCAAATTGGTGGCCCATCGGCATTGAGTAGTGCTTGTGAGCTCTTGACTTCCATACCGTTGTTTGCTGTCTACCCAGAATTGATGGAGCCTCCTGCGGATCCTCCCTGGGAGAGTCCCCTGGCTGTTGGGCCTAGTCCAGGCCTATTCACAGAAACACCAGTGAGTACCAGCAGCCAGGGAGTAAGGCCTGGAGATGAACCTGATTGTGGTTTCCCCACCCGGGGTAGGAAAAAGAGAGGTGATGGTGTTTCAGGGATTTCCAAGAAGACCCCCAAATCTGGGGAGGTAAAACCTGGAGGAAGCACTCAGCTTATGCACCAAAAGAAAAAGGGGGTTAAGGCCCCAGAAGATGATGCAGTGGCTAAAGGTACTAGTGCAATACTGTAGGGGACGGTGCAGTGTAAAGAGAAGGATAACATCACTTCTGAATCCACAATTTCAGCAGAGGATGCCTCTGAAATTGACACTGACTGTGAAAACAGTAAAGAGAATGGTTCTTCTGGTGACTGAGGTTATACCGTGGAATTGGAAAAAGTAATGAAAATGCTATCTGTGCCCATTTTGCCACCTGATTGCATGCCCAAAAGATTGTTGGGCCAGGCAAAAGACAGGTGTTTTATATGTAACTGACCATATAACTTAACTCTTTAACTCTTGCAAAACTGCAGCTACTTATTCAAAATGATAAAATATGGAGACTTTGCCCACTTTGCTCCCTGATTTCATGCCCATAACCTTGTTGGCTCAGGCTATTGCAGTTTGTATAAGGAACCCCCTTTAGTGTGTTAATCTGATGTGAAATCAATGATCCAAATTGATTTAATCCTTTAAAAATAAGCTTTTCTGAATAAGAAGCTGGAGCATGAATAAAAAGTGAATAAAAAGCTGGCCGAATAAGAAGCTAACTTCAGCCTCGTTTGTTAGCAGCAAATTTCCCTTGAATTATGTTAAAATGGTGGCAACTACAGACACTATAAAAAGGATGGCTATGAATTTGCACGTTGATATGAGAAAACGTAACGTTTACTCAATTGTCAATAAAGATTTAAAGAAAAAAAAATACTATAACTCTGACTTGGATCCACCCAGAAATATTTTCAACTAATCGGATCTTATAGTTAAACGAAGTCACACATAGCTCCACCTACCTGGAAGCTCCGCCCCATCCAGTTTCTCACTGGAACTGTTTGGGGATAATTTTTTTGTTTATGCCGCGCTTGGCCCCGCCCTTGTCAGTGACATCACAAACCGTACAAGCGCCCGGTTGTTGTTACAAGTCGCACAATCTGGCCCGGAGGGGGCGGAGCAAGGGTTCAGGTCGAACCGCACATATCACTATACCCCGTAACGGAATCGCCGCTACATCAGCTGGGAAATGGCGGCGGCTCCCTCCAGGCGCTCCCAGCAACAACAAGTGTCTGGAGCAGTGGGACAGCAGCAACCCACCCCATCCTCTTCTCCTCCGCCTGTCGCCTCGGCCTCCCCTCCGCTCTCCCCGGACATCACATCCCCTCCCCGTAGCCCGGACATGCCCCCAGCCTGCCAGCGCCACGGGCCAGACTCGCAGCCGGAGGGAGAAGCTGCTCCTTTACCGGCGTTCATGCCTAGGCCCCTCTCTCCACCGCCAGGGGAAGCCGCTGCCTTGTCTCCTAGCTCGTCCTCTCTACCTCCAGCACCGGCGCCCAGCTCCGGGAGCAGTAGCAGCTCCTCTTCCTCCAGCAACAGTATCTCCTCTGGCGGCAGCCCGGCCGAGAGCCCGGAAATCGTAACAGTGGGAGGCGGCGGCATAGGCCCCGGGGGTCCCCTGAGTGCGGTCAGCGGAGCGTTCCGTGAGCTGTTCGAGGCTTGTAGAAACGGAGATGTGTCACGGGTGCGGAGATTGCTGGAACCGGGAAATGTCAACGCCAAGGACATGGCTGGGAGGAAATCTACCCCGCTTCACTTCGCAGCAGGTGAGAGAGGTCCAGGAGCACTAACTTATGTATGTTGTCATGTAAGCAGCTAGCACACAGCTCTTATTACTGCATGTAGCAGCCCCTCCAATATGAGCCTTCCACACTAACTTGTTCTGCTGCCCAGCTTCATTTACTATTGCAGTTAATAATGCTGGGGTAACAAAGTCCAGGAGAATGTTAATAACCATACATATCATCATCATCATCATCATCATCATTTATTTATATAGCGCCTGTAAATTCGTTAGCGCTTTACAATTGGGAAATGCTAGACAAATACATATAAAAATGCAAGTGGCTATAAAGCCTTACATCAGTTGCATCTGTGCAGGTGACACTTTTAGTGGTATGTGAAAACAAATGCAAAATCAGGAAACCTGTCACAACATTAAAGTTTTCATAAAGTGCTAGTCTGTCCAGTTAGTAGGCAAGGTTAGATGTGCCTTAAAAGTGATAATGTTAAAGATTTGAGTCTGGATGTAATATCTTCAGCCTGCTTGTAAAAATATTAAGTGTATTTAGCTCTATAGAGAAAAAGTAACAATACACTGCATTTTCAATGCAGCAGACTTACATCCTTATAAGTCATTTTATAAACAGGAGTTACATGTCTAAAATACTAGGTCAATTACCAAAAACGTTTATACTATACTATGGGGCACATTTATCAATATTTGCAAAAAATGAAAAATAGTTTTCAATCTTTATCGCATTGATAAGGATTAAACTATTTCTCAATGTATTAAAAAACCAACACAGGAACGGCAGTTCCGATAAACTACTGTTCCCGTAAAAAAAAAAAAACCCTTGCTTGCCACTGCATCTTCGTAGTGCGATCCTGGGTCGCGTCTATGTTCCGCCTATCAAATCCTGTGCGCATGAGCCAATTGATGGACCTGGGTCATGTGACAGGGCTGCACGTGCACTGTAAAGCTCTGCTCTTCGGAGAAGTGCTTTACAGTGGTGAAAATGATCAGAAATGGTAATGTACGCCAGCTGCCAGCCTGAGCTGGCGTACATTACCACAAGTGTAAAAGTTTTTACAAAAGTTGTTAAATTGCGGTACATAGCAGTCCCCATAGACATCTATGGGGGCTGCTATGTATTTAGAAAAAATGCAAAGCAGCAGATAACTGATATCGGCTGCGATGCACCAATAATAAATTTAAACAGTACTTTCCGGCAATCATTTTTTTTTTTTTTTGCTCTAAATCCCCCGATAATGGTATTGATAGATAGGCCCCTATATAATTCTTATGCTATACTATGGCATTCTTGTGCTATACTATAGTTTGGATCACACCACCCTGTTAGCTGAAGTGCCAGGAGTGTCATATATTTGCAAATTTTGTTTAAGAGAAACTCATTTTATTTACAAATAGGAAGCAGTTATTAACCTATTAATAGTGGTGTGCTGGGAGATTTTTGTGGTTCTTTTCTAGATAAACTCCCTTTTATGCGCCTATTACTTATAAATTGATTTAGCAACTTCCAGTTAGTTTATTGGTGTTAGCTCAGTCTTTATGGAAAGAGGAAAGTGATTTGTCAATTGAAATAACACTTAAAAGTTAGTTGGCAGCAGTACGTTTTTATGCATTGCATTGTGGCTACATGACTGCTGGGATTGTCCAGGTCTGCTTTTAGTTGAAGATTTTTCCAGTTAATAAACTGTTGAAGCAAAATTGCTAGCGAATACTTTATTTTGTGCTGTACATCCTAGTCTTGGGCTACATGGGCGATTTTTCAGTTTGTCTCATAACCTTATGTGATTAATTGCTTAGAAAACACTGTACTACTTAGCACAATTAATATCTCTGAAATCTTATTACACAGCTGAAAGTAGCATATTCCACACTGAGTTGTATAAGAAATGTGCTCATTATTATCCTCTGTCAAATGTTTTCATAATCGAGTTCTTGTATTACAACTCAAATATAATATAAGGCATGCAGCTATAACTCTAAAAGTAATCAACGGTTTTTGAAAATGAATATGTTGAGCTTTTCCCACTGATTAATACATGGTGCTGCCATCATTCATGTGGAGATCTAGCCTTCTACAAATGGTATAATAAACTGTAATTGCATCAGTGCAGGCTTTAGGTTTTGCTACCACCTGGTAAAATAGTTTACTATGCTTTGTTATTGTCCACCATTTACTAACAGTTTACACTATTTGTAAATAGAAACACTACTCTAGTTTGGCATATTATTTATCAGTACAGCTAACGGGTACCTCTTGGTCCAGGTTTTCCTCTTTGTTGGGTGGGTGTATACAGTTCCCTGTATACACCTGGTTTACCACTGTCTTTTTTTATCTGCCATTTTATATAACAAATATTGTTAATATTTTAAGAATAGTAGACTATTTTCCAGAACATTTCATTTGTAAACATGCAGCAAAATTCTCTTTGATCAAGGTCTGAATAATTGTATGTCACATAGCTCTTTAAACAGACATTTCACCTCTAGCTATATACTGTGATGCCATTGTTATACAATAAACTTGGCTGGGATAGTGTGGCAAGTCCTCTCCATTCAGTACGCAACGGATCTCGCCAAGTATCCGTCTAATCATACTCTGTAAATAATTTTTTTTAATTTGGTCAATATGCTTTTAGCTTTTCTTGGTCATGTTATTGTTAAAAAGATTTATTATTATTGATTTGTAAGGAGCCACAGTGCTCAGCAGCAGTGGACAGTGGGGGAAACGGGGATATGCAAGGTTTTGTTTTGTCTAAAACCAATGCAAAGGTTATGGATGGCCCTGCTTGTGAGAGAGCTTGTAATCTAATGGGAAAATGGCAAAGTTGCAATGTTCTTGTGCTCTATTCTGTAGCACTCTCATCATGTTTTATCAAACAAAAATGGTTATTACCTCAAAGTGTTGCTGCAGTGTACCTGTTATGGATACTAGTCTTATAGAGGGTTAGTGCAGTATTTTCTTTATAGGAGGAGAGGCAAAGCTGCACTTTTTTCCATTACTGACGTTTTTTTACTTTAAGAATGTCATAATTTTCTTATAAATAGATAACCGGCATAAGAAGGACATACATTGAAAATGAGTCATGTTTTAAATAGGTCAACATAAATTGCCTACTTTTGATGTAGTCACTTAATGCTTTGGTTTATATTCTGTATTCTATTCTTCCTTTTGTGCCAGATTGTTATCTTAAAACAGTTGTTCTCAAACTTTTCTTTTAACTAGGCCTTACATATTAATTGCCAAAGTGAACCAGGCCTGACCTACAGTATATCAAAATTGTAAAATTCACTCAAAAGTATAGAAACATTCTATAGTTTTCTTGTCGAAGACAAGTTTGCATTTTGTAATCATCTTTCATATCTTTAAAGTTAATTAAATACTCCTAAATAAATGTAAAAGAATATACTGTAGTTAAAAAATTAACATGGATAAACTAGTTTAAAACTTAAGAGCAAGGGGCAAATGTTAGGCGCCGGTAATGTTGCAGTGAAATAACTGAGGCAAGAACAATTTGTGTGCTTTAAAGCTTATCTTTTTTTCATTTTTGAAAACCATAGTGCAAGACACACATACAAAACAAAATAGTGGTAGGAGGATAAGTAATGCACTACTATACCAAGTCAGTTTAAGATGCCACAATAATTCGCATTTAATAGAGCTATAATTAAACAGTGTAATCTATCTAGAAATGTTACTTATACTTTAGAGTTGTCATCAGACGCAAGGCACCTCTCGATCAACATTAATTCCAGCAAACCTCAAAATAACTGTCTACAGTCAATCTACCCTTAGATTGTATGCTCCTTCGAGCAGGGCCTCCTCTCCTCCTGTTCTCCACCACCTTAACTCTGCTCTCCGGCTCCTTGTCTCTTCCGTGAGGCCCTTCTACCCCTCTCTCTACCCCCGGGGCCTCTCACCTTTCATCTAGCTGTACTTTGAGCTTCCGAGTTACTGTGCTTTTTGTTAACTGTTCCGTGCTGTCTCACCCTGTACCGTGTTTCTGTCTGTCCGTGTACGGCGCTACGGATACCTAGTGGCGCCCTATAAATAAATTCTAATAATAATAATAATGATACAGTCGTGGCCAAAAGTTGAGATTGATACACATTATTTTGCTCCTTCAGTTTTTATGATGGCAATTTGCATATACTCCAGAATGTCATGAAGAGTGATCAGATGAATTGCAATTAATTTCAAAGTCCCTCTTTGCCATGACAATGAACTTTATCCTAAAAACAACCACTGCATTTCAACCTTGCCACAAAAGGACCAGCTGACATCAGATCAGTGATTCTCAAGTGAGAGTGTTGACGAGGACAAGGCTGGAGATAACTCTGTCATGCTGATTGAGTTAGAATAACTGACTGGAAGCTTTAAAAGGAGGGTGGTGCTTGAAAACATTGTTCTTCCTCTGTTAACCATGGTTACCTGGAAGGAAACACATGCAATCATCATTTCTTTGCACAAAAAGGGCTTCACAGGCAAATATTGCTGCTATTAAGATTGCACCTAAATCAACCATTTATCAGATCATCAAGAACTTCAAGGAGAGAGGTTCAATAGTTGTGAAGAATTCTTCAGGCCACCCAAAAAATCTCCAGCAAGCGCCAGGACCGGCTCCTAAAGTTGGTTCAGCTGTGGGATCAGGGCACCATCAGTGCAGTGCTTGCTTGCTCAGGAATGGCAGCAGGCAGGTAAGTGTACATCTGCAAGCACAGTGAGGCAAACACTTTTGGAGGATGGCCTAATGTCAAGAAGGCCAGCAAAGGAGCCAATTCTCTCCAGGAAAAACATAAGGGACTGACATTCTTGCAAAAGGTACAGGGATTTGAATGCTGAGGACTGGGGTAAAGTCATTTACTCTGGGGCATCTGGAGAAAAAAAGGTTAGTGCTACCATCAGTCCTATGTCATGTGAACAGTAAAGCATCCTGCGACCATTCATGTGTGGGGTTGCTTCTCAGCCAAGGGAGTGGGCTCACTGACAATTTTGCCTAAGAACATAGCCATGAATAAAGAATGGAACCAAAATATCACCCAAGAGCAACTTCTCCCAACCATCCAAGAACAGTTTGGTGACAAACAATACCTTTTCCAGCATGATGGAGCACCTTGACATAAGACAAAAGTGATAACTAAGTGTCGTGGGGATCAAAGCATTGACATTTTGGGTCCATGGCCAGGAAGCTCCCCAGACCTTAATCCCAATGAGAACTTGTGATCAATTCTCAAGAGATTGATGGAGCTTTCCGGTATCGCCGCTCTGCCCACTACCCAGCAGCTCTGGCCAATGTGATAGGCCAGGGGGCATCCATCCACAACAACCCTGATCCATAGGAAGAGGTCAGGGGTACCAGCCCATGTATACCAGTAATTGGGTACACTAGCAGTATCAGTTACCCAGAAGAAGAAACCCGGTACTGGATGCTGGTAAGGAGTCCAGTGATGGCGCATTTAGGATGGCAAAAGGAAACAGTGGCAAAGTAAACCCAGCCGGTTCCCAGCAGCAGACAGGGTGGCATAGGCGGGCCATCCAGTCACACACTGAATCGGCAAACTTTGTGAAAACCAATGCTTGTGTCATTTTCAAAACATTTGGCCACAACTATTTTATGTCCATTTAAAATTAAGGAGCACTTAGTATTCATCCAACATGATTCACTGCTTTTCACAGCACCCTTGTAATTATTGGTTCATTTTGTACATAATGGTTGTTTGTGAGCTGCTAATTAAATGACAGAAAGGTGGAATGGTAATGCCTCTAGAACGTTTGTTAATATAGTGTCCAATTGATCACGCTGACAAACATGAGTTCATCAACTGTATAATTTCATTTAAAAATGTGCTTTAAAGATATTTATCCAGAACTAAACTTATGGTGACAAGTGTGTAATTATTTAAAGAGTTAAATAGCTATGTGGAGAACGGTTTGAATGTATTTTGAAGTGATTATCTGAATCCCTAAGAAATAGTTCAGTTTCTTAAATAGGACTATTGAAAGCTTTTCATATTCCAAGAATATTATTTGTGCATACATTTTGAAATGTAATACAATCTGCTCAGTCTTATTGCAATAGTTTTTAGTTAAATTTAATTGGGGGAAAAAATACAAGTTAAGAAAGTTTATTGTAGTGTTGATAGGTTTTCCCTTTATTTTCTAAATCTAATATTGAAGCTTTGCAAATGTTTAAAAGTTACTTGGATTCATTACTAGACAATCTCATAAATATTTTACTTTTAGGGCTCATTCACATATGTGCTGGGGAATGGGTAAACTAACATATGCTTTAGATGAGCCCATAAATAAAATAGGTAGATAAGAGTAACATTAACCAACACATCTTTCAGAATGGTAACATTTATGGCTTGTTCACACTTAGAGGATGAAAAAGCACATTGACAGAAGATAATGCTTGAAAACTGCATTAAAAATTATAGGATTACTGGTTTCTCATGTGCTCGTTCACTTAAAATTATACAACTTTACAGAACCTATTTCTCATGCAATAACTCTCACTTGCAATGCATCAAAAGTGCATGGTAACCCATTTCAAAAACATGTGTAAAGCCTGTGTTTGTTTCATGCAGGTAAAATAGTTTACCTATGTGGTAGTGACGCATTAAGCAAACCATACTGATGCATTCTCCATATACGGTTTTACTTTTAGCATTGCCAAAGCTGATGACAAGCACTAGTCCCCGAATAGCTTACAAAGTTATCCCTTGGTATTGTCTTGCCACATATACCCATTTGAGAAGGAGTAGAAGAGGAGGTTGCAGGAAAGCCACCTGTTGTGGAGTTCTGCAGAGCCAAGTGCCAACTCATTTCAATATAGTGTGGAGCAAAAAATGAAATGGTTGTACTTGTGAAACATTGGTGAATAGAAAAATTTGATTGAAAATTTTCACATTTTGTAAAAATAGAGGGGTGGTACTTGAGAGAATGAGTTTTGTCCAACACAAGTCCTACTGTTTATTTGATAGCTATGCTCTGAGAAGCTCCGTATCTTCAATGCTGGCCTTCTTCACATTGGCACACCTTACTGGTCTATAACCCTGCGAGTGCTTATGTGGTGTAGGGGTTGTAAATAGTGCTTGCCAGTTAATGATTGGATGTGCTACTTTCTGGCCTTCTCCATAATGAACTGTGATAGGAAGGAAGATTCTTTCCTTTAAGTAACTGTGACTCTACAGAGAATTCAATAAAACCTATATGCTGTTCAGTCATATAAAAGTGCGGATGCACTCTGCTAAACAATTATTGGACGTTTGATTGAGATAAATATGTAAAGCTTAATTTTACTAATATGAAAAACCTAAACGTAGAAAAACAATTCTAACCCTGCTTTGAATTTTGTTTCTAGGGTTTGGAAGAAAAGATGTTGTGGAACATTTGCTTCAGACGGGCGCTAATGTTCACGCTAGAGATGACGGTGGTCTTATTCCACTACATAATGCCTGTTCGTTTGGACATGCTGAGGTCGTCACCCTACTGCTTTGTCAAGGTGCAGACCCCAATGCGAGAGACAATTGGAACTACACTCCTCTTCATGAAGCAGCAATTAAAGGAAAGATAGACGTTTGCATAGGTAGGTGTATTTCCTAAATGAGCAAGTTGCCTAGAGATGAATTGTCACTTTCACTTCATGACCAGTATACCTCATTACATTTTAATGTTTATTTCCTTTTTTGTAAAAAAACAAAAACAAAACAAAAGTCAAATAATTAAAAGGACATCATGGTGTATCATTATGTATCCTAAAAAAACAAGAAATTTGTATGAATTTGTTTTATAATTGCCATTTGTTTCTCTTTCTGTCCCCACAATTTCACATTACACTTTTAAATGCTTATTTTAAATTGGAAATGTTACACTAAACATAATTTAGTAGTTTTTGTTTTGTGTATAGGAGGCATAAACAAAAGTTAAGGTACCTTCACCTTTTATCTGACACCAAGACTTTAGCAACAGAGCATTTCAAGTCCTGTAAGGCGTGGTGGGGCCTTCATGGCTCAGACTTGTTTTTGTTTTTATTTAAGCACATCCCACAGATGCTCTATCGGATTGAGAACTGGGGAATTTGGAGGCCAAGTCAACACCACCTTGAACTCTTTGTCATGTTCCTCAAACCATTTCTGAACAATTTTGCAGTGCGGCAAGGCATAATATCATGCTGAAAGAGGCCACTGCCGTGAAGGGGTGTACTTAGTCTGCAACAATGTTTACTTAGGTGGTATGTGTCAATGTAACATACACATGAATGTCAGGGCCCAAGGTTTCCCAGCAGAACATTGTCCAGAGCATCACACTGCCTCTGCCGGCTTGCCTTTTCATAGTGAATCCTGGTGTCCTCTCTTCCCTAGCTAAATGATGTACCCAGCTGTCCACATGAATTAAAAGAAAACGGGATTCATCAGACCATGCCTCCTCCTTCCATTACTCCATGGTCCAGTTGTGGTGCTCACATGCCCGTTGTAGATGCTTTTGGCAGTGGACAGGGGCCAACATGGGCACTCTAACCATTCTGCGGCTATGCAGCAAGCTGCGAGGCACTGTGTGTTCTGACATCTTTTTTTTTTTTTTTCATTGCCAGCATTAATTTTTCCAGCAATTTGTGCTACAGTAGCTCTACTGTGGGATTAGATCAGAGGAGCTAGTCTTCGCTCCCCACTCGCATCAGTGAGCCTTATGCGCCCATGACCCTGTCAACGGTTGTCCCTCCTTGGGCCACTTTTGGTAGGTACTAACAACTGCATACTTGGAACACCCTACCTACCGGCCATAAGATTAAAACCACTGACAAGTGAAGTGAATAACATTGATTGATCCTGTCAGGAGGTGGGATATATTAGGAATGTTGTGTGGCAAGCAAACACACCGATAGTGGTCCAAGAAAAGACGACCAGCAACAGGGTCATGGGTGCCCAAGGTTCGTTCGTTGCTTGTGGGGAGCGAAGGCTAGCCCATCTGGTTAAATCCCACAGAAGAGCTACTGTAGCTCAAATTGCTTAAAAAAAATAATAATAAATGAATGGTAGCTTTGGTAGAAAGCTGTCAGAACACACAGTGGGGCTTTGTAGCAGCAGATCGGTTAAAGTGCCCATGCTGACCCCTGTCCCCTGCAAAATCGCCTACAGTGGGCACTTGAGTACCAGAAATGGACCATGGAGCAATGGAAGAAGGTGGCCCGGTGTGATGAATTACATTTTTTTTTTTTTTTTACATCATGCGGATGGACGGGTGCGTTTGCGTCGTTTACCTTTGGGAGAGATGACCCCAACGTGCACTAGGATAGGAAGGCAAGCTGGCGGAGGAAGTGTGACACTCTGGGCAGTGTTCAGCTGGGAAACCTTGGGTCCTGGCATTCATGTGGATGTTACTTTGACATGTACCACCTAACTAAACATTGCAGACCAAGTACACCCCTTCATGGCAACGGTATTCTGGTAGATATCTATCTAATATATTTTATAAGCTATCGGATGGCTGCTTATCCATATTTGATGGGTTAATGATTGCTTTGTAAGGATTTGTTCACACTTGGCATTTTCAATGCTGTCTTTCATGCTTGGAAAATGTATTAAAACCACTGAAAAAATGGATGCTTTTAATACATAATTGAGGAATGTATCATACATTGTTTCTATGTTATTTTCTTTTAGATGAGTAATTTTCAGATCTTTTTCCTGAAAACTACCTTGAACAATCCCAACTTTTTGTCAGTCAGTGAGGCCCTTTTGTTTAAATGTCATGTAAGGCTGTAAGTCGTGTAATTTGCACGTGCAATTGCATTTAAATTTTTAGTCTGCTGCTTTTATTGATTTCTAAAATCTATGTATCTCATTATAGAATCCTTAAAGTGTTTCCTGTTGCTTATTGATGATTTTTGTATAAGATCCTTCTGCACTGATGGTTCTGTAAAGTCTGAGGAATTATTACCACTTTCCATTTTGTCATTTGTATTCAAAAGTTAAATTTTAAACCAACTAAATGACTAGCTGTATGCCTTTTTCATGTTACTTAACTGTTTTCAGATTTTGGAAAGAAGTTAGTTTGGTGCTATTTACAAATATTATATTCCCTATCTCTTGGTTAGCTTTCCATAACACCAGACTTACCTATTCTATGTAGCACATAAATTAAAATGGGTGATGCCCAGTTTTAACTTGAAATAATATATACTTGTTTTTTGCAGTAACCAAAATTTTGTAGATGATGTAACCCAGTGGTTCCCAAACTTTCTCAGTTCAAGGCACCCTTAGGGTCACCATAATTTTTCCAAGGCACCTCTTAGCCAAAATAATTACCGGGTAGTCCCATTTATTAAATAGTTGGGTCCCCCCCCTTTCGCCGTCTCGCGCTCTGCTCCCCCTTCTCCCCCCCCCTTTCGCCGTCTCGCGCTCTGCCCCCCTTCTCCCCCTCTTTCGCCGTCTCGCGCTCTGCCCCCCCTTCTCCCCCCCTTTCACCGTCTCGCGCTCTGCTCCACCTCCCCCCCCCCCCCTTTCGCCGTCTCGCGCTCTGCTCCACCTTCTCCCCCCTTTCGCCGTCTCGCGCTCTGCTCCACCTTCTCCCCCCCCTTTCGCCGTCTCGCGCTCTGCTCCACCTTCCCCCCCCCCCTTTCGCCGTCTCGCGCTCTGCTCCACCTTCTCCCCCCCTTTCGCCGTCTCGCGCTCTGCTCCACCTTCTCCCCCCCTTTCGCCGTCTCGCGCTCTGCTCCACCTTCTCCCCCCCTTTCGCCGTCTCGCGCTCTGCTCCACCTTCTCCCCCCCTTTCGCCGTCTCGCGCTCTGCTCCACCTTCTCCCCCCCTTTCGCCGTCTCGCGCTCTGCTCCACCTTCTCCCCCCCTTTCGCCGTCTCGCGCTCTGCTCCACCTTCTCCCCCCCTTTCGCCGTCTCGCGCTCTGCTCCACCTTCTCCCCCCCTTTCGCCGTCTCGCGCTCTGCTCCACCTTCTCCCCCCCTTTCGCCGTCTCGCGCTCTGCTCCACCTTCTCCCCCCCTTTCGCCGTCTCGCGCTCTGCTCCACCTTCTCCCCCCCTTTCGCCGTCTCGCGCTCTGCTCCACCTTCTCCCCCCCTTTCGCCGTCTCGCGCTCTGCTCCACCTTCTCCCCCCCTTTCGCCGTCTCGCGCTCTGCTCCACCTTCTCCCCCCCTTTCGCCGTCTCGCGCTCTGCTCCACCTTCTCCCCCCTTTCGCCGTCTCGCGCTCTGCTCCACCTTCTCCCCCCCTTTCGCCGTCTCGCGCTCTGCTCCACCTTCTCCCCCCCTTTCGCCGTCTCGCGCTCTGCTCCACCTTCTCCCCCCCTTTCGCCGTCTCGCGCTCTGCTCCACCTTCTCCCCCCTTTCGCCGTCTCGCGCTCTGCTCCACCTTCTCCCCCCCTTTCGCCGTCTCGCGCTCTGCTCCACCTTCTCCCCCCCCTTTCGCCGTCTCGCGCTCTGCTCCACCTTCTCCCCCCCTTTCGCCGTCTCGCGCTCTGCTCCACCTTCTCCCCCCCTTTCGCCGTCTCGCGCTCTGCTCCACCTTCTCCCCCCCTTTCGCCGTCTCGCGCTCTGCTCCACCTTCTCCCCCCCTTTCGCCGTCTCGCGCTCTGCTCCACCTTCTCCCCCCCTTTCGCCGTCTCGCGCTCTGCTCCACCTTCTCCCCCCCTTTCGCCGTCTCGCGCTCTGCTCCACCTTCTCCCCCCCTTTCGCCGTCTCGCGCTCTGCTCCACCTTCTCCCCCCCTTTCGCCGTCTCGCGCTCTGCTCCACCTTCTCCCCCCCTTTCGCCGTCTCGCGCTCTGCTCCACCTTCTCCCCCCCTTTCGCCGTCTCGCGCTCTGCTCCACCTTCTCCCCCCCTTTCGCCGTCTCGCGCTCTGCTCCACCTTCTCCCCCCCTTTCGCCGTCTCGCGCTCTGCTCCACCTCCCCCTTTTGCCGTCTCGCGCTCTGCTCCCCCTCCCCCTTTTGCCGTCTCGCGCTCTGCTCCCCCTCCCCCTTTTGCCGTCTCGCGCTCTGCTCCCCCTCCCCCCTTTTGCCGCCTCGCGCTCTGCTCCCCCTCCCCCCCTTTCGCCGCCTCGCGCTCTGCTCCCCCTCCCCCCCTTTCGCCGCCTCGCGCTCTGCTCCCCCTCCCCCCCTTTCGACGCCTCGCGCTCTGCTCCCCCTCCCTCCCGCCCCCTTTCGCCGCCTCGCGCTCTGCTCCCCACTTGTCCGTCTCTCCATGGTCAACAGGCTTCTTTCCCCATGTCCTCTCTGCTGCTGCTCCGCACTGACACTGTCGAACGTGATGACGTCACGCCCGGCAGTCAGTGAGGAGGAGGATCCGGCGCTGGATTGGTAATTTCCCCCCCCTACTTCTTTTGCAAGGGAGGCTGTGGCACCCCTATGACACCGCCACGGTATTAACATTTTATGCTGGCTTCATATACAGAAAAACGTAATGTATTATAATGAACCAACTAACTTTTATAATTATTTGGAATTCATGAGCTAGACTATGTCTGTCCGACTAACATCTGCTGCCGGATGAAGCCTTTGGAATTTTCTGACGACCCAATCTCTATTAGGAATGCATAGCTTGTTTTTTATTGCATGATTTTCATGTGCATCCCTGAAGATGAAAAACATACAGCCTACTGAGCTAAACAATTGCTTTTGGGAACTAATGTAAGTGTCCCAAGATGTGTGTAAGTTAGGGAAAGTGGGGTAGGGGTTTACTTCTCGAAGAGGGACTCTCCTGAATGGATGCTCTTTTTAATGCAATAAGACAGGGATGAGCAAATGCTGGTTGCCATGGTAACTAAAGATGTGTCCTGTAGACCAGAACCATTACTGCCATACTGCATCCCACCCTTGTAGAGAAAGGCTTTGAATGATCCACCTATATCGGGGGCATGCCTAGCAGTTTTGAAGTGCTAGGCTGCCCTGTTCTCTTCTCCCCTCCAAACAACTTCATTGTCGTGCACACTACAGAAGTGAACGCGCCATGTGAGGACAGAGTTTAGGAGAAGTGGGGCTTATTTTGTCCCGCTTTCAGGACTCTGAATGTTGGGAGTTATGGGACATGGGGCGTGTGTATTAGATGCATAAAAGGATGTGAACGGCTATTGTGTGGGGTTTACTGTACCAAAGTTTTTGTTCCTACAGGCTCCTGAACTGTAATTTTGACACTGTGCAAGACGATAAAGCAAAAGGAAGCTTGTTTTTGTGTGAAATGCGAGATTGTGTGAAATCCCTGTGAAACGTAAACATTACCAGCTGATATCTATGACCTGGAGCTGTATGGCAATTGGAGAGTATTGCATACAGACTGATTTACTGTTTGCTATCAACCCTTAACCCATATGTAAAGCTGGGCACACACTACAGAAATTTCAACCAACTTTATATGCCGAGCGATTTTACATGCGATCGATGGTCCGATCGCTCGGTCCATGGACTGCATACACACTAGCCTTGTTTAGGACGATAAAGGGAAGAGCGGACGTCCCTTTAGCGACTTTTTACAGCCATGTTGTCGTGAGCAATGACTGTAATTTCATACTCACTGTTGTGGATCGGTCGGAAGTTTATACACACTACACAACGGAAACGAGATTGGAACAAAAATATTAAACGGTACGACCAACCAAATGAGACAACAATCGTCCATTTGGGCAGACTTTCGACCATCGTGTCACTGCACACACTGACCCGACTTTTGAACGAGCGGTCGTATGTTGGCTGATTGAGCCGATTATTGGATGAAAACTGTGTAGTGTGTACCCAGCTTTAGGATTTGGTATTATAGTTTCCTAGTGATGAGAACTTTTCATGCATAGAGTTTAGTGGTATAACATGTGCTATTACAGTAGTCAGAGCCATTGTTCCATGTTAGTGTCCTCCAAATAAGTCGGGACTGGGGTTTCACCATAGGAATAAACCACTGCTAAGATGCTCTGCACAAGAGCGCTTTTCTCAAGGAAAACTGTTCTAAAGGTACCCGGCACTTGCATAGCTAAACAAGGGATGTGCTAAAGAGCAATTAGGGGCCTATTCTGGAATAGAATACTGATTTGAGTGGTATAGACTTATTTAATATGTAATGTGCCACAACCCTATATACTAGTGCACAGTTTATAAATTGATTATCCCCAAATTTCTGGCTTATAACTTTCATATTTTGTCTAGGTCTCCATTTAAGAAACTACGGGGCATATTCAATTGTCGTCGGAAACGCCGAAAATCCCGCGGTCCGCGTGCACGGAAAAACAGTTAATACGGTAATTTACTCACTGGATTTCAGCTAGCAGCTCCCTGAGCCGCGAGCTGAAATCCAGCTAGATTTTACTGTATTAACTGTACTAGTTTTAACGCCGCTGAACTTTTAAACAATTGAATATGCCCCTACATATGGGTATTACAAATGCCAGACAGCCATGACATGTTAAATTTTACTATGTCTTATAACATTATATATTGACGTATTAAATATCTGTATATTTGTTGAACCATGGTAGTTGTCTGCTAACTCATTTAACAATTCTTATATTCTTCAGATAGGAAATTACTTTTAACAATTCATTTTTCAGATAACACAATAAGGACAGGAACTGACAAATTATTCAGCCGTTTCTCCTTTTAGAAAGTACTGTGAGCACTACAAGTTTAACCGTGTCTATATGCAGATTTCCGATTAGGGAGGGTCTATGACTCATGACTGTTTTAAGGTGGGAAAGCAGAACCCACTGAGCTATATACACTTGTCTTTGTTCTCTGTCTGTATGTCTATTGAAGTATACTCTAAGGAGCAACTTGGCATCTGCACAGATGACAATAACTTCCATTAGTGTATACCATGTCAAAAATATGTTAATGTTGCAAATTAAATTTTCACAGATGTGGAGTGTGACGCATAGCTTTATAGCAGACACATCACCAAATGTTCTTGTATGTATAAAGTGGATTGAAGAAAAGAGCGAATAAGTAGGAATGTACATATTTCTGGGTAATTCATTACTTCAGTTTATATTCATGCTATATACACTGACTTGCAAACACAACTAAGGCGTTCATCATGTGGGGGTTAATTCTGAAACTGACCAATCCTGTCTAACATAAATACATAAATTCAGTTGCTGAAAAGAAAACTAAAGTCAGAAAATCGCCAAATAAAGTACAGTTTCCTTTACTATGCTTCGTGGTTTAATCTACTCCTTCACTATGCATTTTTATGGACTTTCATACTAATTATTCATGGACTCCTTTCTTAATAAATCAATAACCTGGTATTGGTTGTACAAATCTGTGTTAGGTAGCCTAAGATTTTGTTTATTCTGAAGCAGTATAACCGCAAACCTTTAGTTGTAGATGAGGCCTACCCTTATGCTAAATATAGTGTTGCAGAATCCTTGGGTGGGTGGGGTGGAGTGGTTTTGCCAAGTGTAATAACCAAATAGCTTGCCTAATTTATTCAGTTGGACTGTAAAACGGTAGGTTCAAGCTAATCTTAAACACATAGGTAAGTGACTCTGAATTTTTGTATTCTGAATAAGGACAGCAACTGAAAACTATTTCATGTTTCCTCTCTTAGAAACTACTGTGGGCACTACAAGCCTAACCATGTCTATAGTTGCTCGTATACTGGCCATCCTATGAGCAAGTACAGTTCTTCAATGTTGCCAATTTGGCATATTATTCTATGCGCTTTCTGTAAAAAGAAGCAAGGCTCATTTATGTTCCTTTTGGGTCTGTGGCCTTCTATCTATCATCCTGATATTTTACCTGTCCCTGCTGAATGTTGCTGGAAACTAAGATTTGACTTTTGGGAATTGTCATCTTTCTTAATTTTACTCATTTATTGCCGGAGACATTCTTAGCTGATAAATTAAGATGCACATTTAGGGCCTGATTCATTAAGGCATGCAAAGCGAAAGTAAATTGCAATTTTTTTTTTTAAAGTACTCCTATAGACGGGCATACGTACGTTCGTATAAAATGTAAATATACATTTCTTGTTGAATACGGGTCTGTGTGCTCTACTCTAACAAACAATACAGTGCACGATATGTCCTATACCTATGTGGAGAAGTCCCAAAAGAACACGCAGAAAAATAAAAATATTCAATGATTGTCACCTGTTAACAATATAGTCATTAATGATATTACATTAAAGTGTAATTAAATATATGTATTTTATTAATATCTACAGTATGTAAATTGCATTTTTACAGCTGCACCGGATATCACACCTATGTTCTAGCATGCATACACGACCACTATCACTCTGTACTTACTCCTGCCCTGTAGATGGTGCCAATGATACCATCGAAAAAAAACATGTATTGCCTAAAGCTTCAAGCTGATGTTGCTGGACATGAATTATCGAAAGTCAATATAAACTCTTGACTTGATGGTACAGATGTCTTGAATTATTAAATACATTTTCAAATATCTCCCCTCTTTGTTGGAGATGTAATTCACATATAGGATCTCAAATCCATATGTGGTGGTCCTGTTCCATCAAACATTTTTTTTTTTTTTTTGCGCATTAATATTTTTATTAAGTTTTTACAAAAGTATATGGGATACAGAACAAAAAAAGGGGAGGGGGAAGAAGAAAATACAAAGGGACACACATGGAATCCCCACGCAGGGTGAGGAGAATCATTCAGTTAAACCAGGCGCACCGTATCAACAATTTTATATATATATTCAGGAATATAGAAAACAGTGAGACATATTAACTTTCACTATGATTGACCGGAGAAGGCTCCACTAAGGGGAAAATACCAGGGGATGGGGGCTGGGGGCTGGTCGCTGGTCAGTGGGCTCGGGGAGTTCTATGAGGGCCGCTGGTGAGTGAGTCTTTGGGTAGCCAGAGATATCCTGGGGAGCCCCTGGGCCATCTGTGATATATTCATGCCATCTAAACCATCTCATAATAGGGGCTGATGCAGATGAGGAATAGGGCGTATCTGTTGTTTCCATCTCAAAGCTATATTGTAGCTTAGAAATGATTCGAGTAATAGTTGGGGGAACATGGGACTTCCAGTATTGCCCCTCTAGCGGCTATCAGTATGTGACCCACTATGTACCGATCATGCTTTGGAATGGATGTCGGGTAAAGCTAAAGCCGAATCTGGAGCGACCAGGGGTCTTTTAAGACAGCTGAGATTAAGGCAAATACTTCACTCCATCAAACATTTTTATGATTTTATGTCTTTCACATAGTTAAAGAAAGCTTACTACATATCATTTAGCATTTGGGGCTGCTACTCTGGATGAATGGTTCTACTTGATGGGTTGAAACTGACTGAAGGCCTCATTTGTTTTTAGTATCTCCATTTCAGGAAAGGGTGTACATTTGACCTGCTGGAGTTAACGGATTCACCTTGCACAGAACATCTACCATAGTAATCCGGCTTCCTTTGGTATGAAAAAGATGGTGATGGACCAGCTGGGTGGAGGAATGTCGCTTTCACTTTATCAATGTTTTCATATTTTTTTCAATAATAAATGCAAGCCTCCATTTCTTGTTAAAGACAGCAGTTACATATCCTCTGATGTCAGCAAGTGGGAGCTGATAATATATTATCTTGATGAACTGTACAATTACCCTGTTATTCTTTTCGAAGTATCCCAAGTTGTTTTCTGCAGCTGGCATGAACATTTGCAACCTTTGGTATTTCAGAAAATAATTTACACATCCATTCTGTAACTGTTCTCGACCCCTTATTATAAGTATGATTAGCCATTTTTAATAGGTTGAAACAATAAGGTACCTGTCACATTCCTTCATCTTATTTTTTATTTTTATTTTTTTACTTCTCTAAACCAATTTAAAAACCAACCATTGCAACACTGCTCTAAACCAATTCAAACATCAGAGCAGGTTCCGAATGGGCTGCCGGGGAGTCGGGGAAATAATTCCCATGGGACACTGCTGAGGAGTATGTGCTGAGGTCTGATTGGCGGAGCCCATCACATGCTCCTCTGACCCGTGGCGATCAGTAGTAGCCTCATGAGTTGTCGTCTTCTCCTCTTCTCTGCCAGGCCTGGTGCCTGAGACTGCTCCCAGTCTGCTGGGTCTCTCCTTCCCAGCAACCCTTATGAAAGTTGCTGTTCCTTCCTGCTTCCAGCACACATCCACCCAGTCTGATACGCCACTGTAATTAAACACTCAGCTTTTTCATATGTGCTAGAAATGGTCCAGGGTCAGGTTAGGTGTGGGTGGGCTTAAATTAGTGACCAATGTGCTTTTCTTCATTAAGTAAAGTCCACCCAAACCTAACCTGTCCCCGAAAAAGACAGGCCTATTCAACACAATTGAAGTATCTTTCTACATAAGTTTACACTTGTGCAGAAGTGGGAGCAGGCGCTGTTTGTAAAATCTTGTCCCCAAACACACATGAAGAGGAAAGTGCATTTCTCTAATGAAGTGAACTAGAAAAAAAAATATTATTTTTGTTGATCTTCTCAGATGGGTAGTGCCTCAATAAATACAATTTTCATAAATCGCTCAAAACTTAAAGCTCTTGTAGCAGATGATCCCAAAATAAAACTTTGGGGGATTTCTTAACAGCAGTATAAACAATTTTTCAGATGTTTTTAAAAAAAATTAAAATATGGCTCTTTGAAAATGTGTTATTATTTTTTATTGAAACATGATGCTATGATATTGAAAGCCCATAAAAAGAGGTTTAAAAGGAGACCTTGCCCAACTAGCGCAGGGGTGATCAACCATTCGGAGCCTAAGAGCCAACAAATATCCATAGATATGGCAAAGAGCCAACCTTTTATATATGTGTACATATACACAGTGTAAACATGCACAAATATAACACACACATACATTGAAAATAAAATATAATTTACTAATGGCTTGCTAAGTGAAGAAGAAGATATCCAACATTGCCAAAATGTTCAGAATAATCAACTCTGCTTTTACCTTGATGTGTCCAGCAGAGGAGCGTTCAATGGGTACTTAGTGTCTCCACAGTAGCTCATGGTGCTTTTGTATCCACAATCGCTGTGGAGGGAACTGTTGAAGTGGGGATAAGAAAAAGTTAAATAGCTAACATGTCCCTCAGACCTCTTCACATTCCTACCAGGCCTCACTACGTGCCCCTTACATACACATCAGCCTCTCTACATGCCGTGAAATCTAAGCACGTGACCCATAGATACCAATCAAACCTCCACACATGCAGATATCCCCAAATGCCCCTTACTTACCTGTCACGCAGACGCTGGATCCCGTGCAGAGGAAGGAGGGAAAGCAGACTACACACTCCTCCTCCTCCTCTTTCCCTGATTGGATACCAGTGATAATGTGACCTCCCTGCATTATGCAGAAGAGGTCACATGACGCAGGTTGCTGTCACACCATGAAGTTCCTGGCTGGCTGGGTGATTCTCTGTGGCTGTCAGCAGTGCTCCGGGTGCTGACAGCCACAGACAATCACCCAGCCGGCCAGGAGCATCAATTTCAAAGTCGGAGAGCCGTGGGTTGGCCACCCCTGCTCTAGCTCAATCAGGTGAGCTACAAATGCAGTTTAAACAAAAAACTTGCTTTTAACATTTTTGTTTAAGGCATATAACTTCAAAACCAGTGCACATATCAGCCTAAGATTTTGGAGGTTTCTTTACACCCATGGCAGCATTTATTATACAATACTTAATTGAAATTAGAGAATGTATGGTAAAAAAATTCTAAAATTGTGTTTGCTTGATGTGGAATGACCCACAGATACGTTTGGTAATATTTTGCAGGAATTAATTGCCTGTCAGTAGACTTTTTACATACAAGATACGGCACAGACATGGGAAGACAACACATAACTAAACATACTTTCCATTTACTGTGTCTTACAGCTGTATTGGCTCTTCCATAAATGACATTTTACATGCCAGCAAGATGTTTGGCATCTTCCAGGCAGCTGAATATTCCTTAGTATTAATGTGTAAACGGTGTATGAATTGGCAGGAGCATTCTGAGTGTGTTCTGGAGAAACATCATGTGACGTTATCAAGATGCCAGCTTTCTCTACATTGGTTGATCATTCAATGCTCACATGAGATCAGTGTCACAGAATCGTCTGCCAACAGCTTACTTGAATGCTGCTTTTAGCATCTTCGGGAAAGAGGGAATGTCATAGCTTTATAGTTGGTTTTGCGTTGTAATTGTGTATTAATTAATAGGACAGCTAGGTGAAGTTGTTGTTAGATTTTTCAACATTGCATGATCGGTATAGTTTAATAGATTTTCCTTAATATTTCTTAGGGCATTTTTAATTTTGCGTTTTAGCCTTTTGCTACTAATAGTCTGATTGATTTATTTTTTTCCCCCTCTTCTGTTTCCCTCTATGCTCTCATAGAACTAGGATGTGACTTGCACTGTATTAACGTAATCCCCAAATATTAAACAGCACATAATCTGCCCAAATCATTTGGATGCATGAGATGCAATTTTCTGGTGGGGGTTGTGGAAATATTTGATCTTTTGGCAATTTAGAATGATAATCGTATGGAAGCTGATGCACATTGCTGCTATAGTGTTCCACTCTTCCATACTGCCAAACTGGAGCAGTGTAATAGCTTAGAAACATAATTCTCAGCACAATGAAATTAATTTTGCTAAAAAAATACAACAAAACTTATCTACAGAGAATTTTGCTTGCTGGGAACAATGTTTTTTCAGGTAAGACAGATTTTAACAAAAAGTGCTTTTTCTTTAAATGTGTGAAATATCTCTAATTCTAAATGTTCAATAATGTATCTGATTAATTGGAAAACCTGACTATTTTGAATAAGTGATTTTTAAAGGAAAAATGTAATGTTTGAATGTGAATTGTCTGAATATTAAGTGGCTTTCTCTGTTGAAGGGATGGTGTATTTGACTGTATATGCTGTATCATGTTTAGTGCAATGTAGGATTTACTGCAACGCATGAATTTGTAAGTATTAGAAACACTAGACGCCTATGATTTTAGTTGCACAGCATACAGTATATGTTAATCATATAAACAATTGTGTTTTTCACCGGTTTTATTTTTTCGGATTGAAGTATGATGCGTTATTGTATGTTTCATAGGAGTAATGTCATACATACTACAGATTAGTGGCCAGGACAATTGTAATATCTTTTTGCAAACATGGTTAAAGCATAAACTGAAAATTCACAAATCTATTTTACCTCGTCTTCCAAAACGATATATTTTGGTTAAAAAAAATAAAAATACATTTGCTGCATGTAAAAGGTCAAAGTGTACTGCATTATAGATGTAACATGTCTGGAATTTTCAGTTGAATATACTCCTTTTAATAAAGAGTGGTAGCATAAGTAAAACATGGATTACACCCCCTGAAACAGTGAATGTTCTCCCATAGTCTTAACTGCAACCTGTCTGTTTGCATCCCCAATTTTGGGACAAAGTTTTGGTAAAGTATATGCAAAAATTCACGTTGGACAGAAACTTATTCTAATATGCACAAAAATATATTTGATTTGGTACTATTTGCTATTCCCACATTACATGTCCTTTTGAGTATAGTGTAAAAGGCCAAGTTAGCTGTTTCTCTTGGATTGAATATCTTACTTTACTCAGTAAAAAAAGCAAAGAACTAAGAAAAAGCTGTACAAATGTGCTCTTTACAGCAGAATAACAGGTTAAGCAATTACTGTGGGGTACAAAATCACATAAATTCCCGACACTCATTAGCTTTAAAATGGAAGTCATGACAATCCTATTCCATCAGCTAAAATATTTGAAATAGGTTTTTTTTTCATCAGCTTGCTGTATTTACAATCCTCTGCTGCCACTCAACAATGTTGTGCTTTGCAAGCCTTGTTAAAGTCTTAATTTCCTGCTGCTGGTATAATTTTATGTAATTCAGTCATTTTGTTTTGTGTAAATATCTTGTTTACATTTTATTTAAATACTGTGTGGCTTGCAATGAAATAACTCATGACCAATGTAATTAGCTTCATCTCTTCATGCTGTTCCAATTCTGCTTCACTTTTTATAATTCTCCATCACTTAGTTCCCTGTGTTGCTTCTGACAGTTGCCATCTACATCCCAGTCCTCTATTGCGACACTTCATTTAGTTTATCCTGCAGAAAGTGCAGCAATTTGCTAATAATTTTTATATAATCTGCTGTGTTCATTCATATATATATATATATTTTATTTTAAAAAAAAAATTTTTTCCTGTCCATTTTGCAATTCTTTTAAAGCATGTAGCATATACCTTAACTCTCTTATGGGCTTCTCTCAGGCCTTTATCAGTCTCATTGGTGATTTAATGTAACCTTGATAGAAGCGCCCTTTCTGTTCTGGGAAATCCCTGGTAACTACACTGTAAAATGGTACGTAGAACTGGTGCCGTTTCTGAGAGTCTGTTCTTTGTTAGCACAGGGGGGCCAATGGTGAGGTAAATATGCTAATGATCATTTAATACCTACCTTCATTAATTACCACTCACAAAGGGTAGGTTCTATTTCTGTTTCAACATATGCTCAATTTACTCTGAAACACAGTATAATACAGGGAATAATGATTATCATATCAAGAAAGATTTTCCACAAAATCTAATTTAAGATGAGTGTTATAAGCAATATGTATTTTCAATCTTTACACATAAAAACACAGTGTAGAAAGCATAATATATTGCATCAAATACAATGCATTGCCTACTTCAACGGTTTTATCAACGTCTGAATGTGTCTTATTTTATTCTGTTAACCTGGTAGATTTATGATTATGTGAGTGTGGTAATAATGTAAATAAAATATCAGTATGTCCTCTCTGTGTACGTGTCTGTATGTATATGGCAATTGCGAGAGAGCATGCACATGTGTGCACAAGATGGAGAACAGTACAACAGTAAGGACAGTCCATATGGTGGAGGACAACAGAGGTTCCACATTAAAAACTACATTCCATTGAACTCATTCAACAAGTGATCCAATTTCACATTCTAGCCATTCTTTTCTTTACTTCTTGTGACAGGATGGACCAACTATGCCACCCTGTCTGTTGTTGCTGGGAACGGGCTGGGCTCACTTTGCCACTGTTCCCTTACGTTATCTCAAATGCGCCCTCTAACCGCAGTAGGAGGGGTTACAAATGCTGCCACCACTGGAGTCCTTACCAGCATCCAGTACCGGGTTTCTTCTGGGTAACTAACGCTGCTAGTTACCCCGTTACTGGTGTACCTGTGTTGGTACCCCTAACCTCTTCTCATGGATCAGGGTTGCTGTGGATGGATCCCCCCTGGCCTATCACACTGGCCAGAGCTGTGGTACCAGAAAGCTGGGTCCAAATCTCAGAACAGCCAGGAACGGATTAGAGTTGGGTCTGATCTGTAGGTCACAGGGATAGACAAGTTTCCAAGCAGGTCTTTGAAGCAAGTGATGTTTTATTCACCTTGGTTGAAGGTACTAGTGAGTAGGTTAGATGAAACAAGAGGAACAATTTTCAATACAAAACTGTGCTTTTTATACAGTTTTGGATACATCCTTACATGGTAAGTCTGCCTCCTGAGGTCTGAGCTATTATTAGAATTAGGATGCAATGTGTTTATCCAAAAATGGATTTACATGCAATGCAAAGCTAACAACATTTACACTTATCTGTGATATCCTAAAACTTGCTGTGATTTCCTGATTCTTGTTTTAGACACAGGAAATCTAACAGCAAGTCTAATTAAACTTTACTGTGCCTTCAGGTGCTGGACCCTCACATATCAAAAGGTCTAATTTAACATGGGTCCTTTCTTCAGACAGTTGCAGAATACACATTCCCAAAGAAAGTTACAAAACTCCAAACAAGTAAATTTCCCTACCAAAATACACAAGACGTCCTCAACAAAGGCTTATTGCATCAGGTATATACCTCCAGAAATAATGCACTTTCTCTAGCAAAGTTAAAACAAAAAACAAATTTCTTCCCCTGGTCCCAGAAATAAAGATATTTCCTTTACCAAAATACAGACTATCAAAAATATGCAATTATATAAATAAGCGCCCTGCGCGATTTCCTTTAAATACATTTTTACCATAAGTTATTTATAAGTGATCCAGTCTCACTTCCATTATGCATAGTAGACACTTCAGACAATAATTTACTAATGCTACATAACTACTTCATGTATATTTATTGTCCTCATTTCCATATATCATATACACAGTTCCGAGGATATAAAGCCTTACACGTTTTAACAAAGCATGGCTCAATTGCGGCTCTCATAATTGCAACCTAATTGCCTGTGTTATCACAATACAATTCCTATCAGACCACTCAAGGTATGTAAATTCAGTACACCCTATTCTAAACGCATGTCTTTTGCAGTAGTAATCTCTGAAACAAGTACAGTATCCTTTGTAACTATAGCACAAAGTCTAGTTCTTCAACAATAATACATAATATTACCTACTAGTCCACTTACAGTATGTTCCATAATCTCCCTTTTGTCTAGCAGAGGAAGGGGAATGTCTACTCACCTTTACATAAGCACAGTCAAAAACTACATTGAAACAATATCACTTAAGCTATCTTTCCCAACAATATATCTTCATTGCATTCTAACCTTCCATGCTGCTTTCAAACAATGTACTTAGTGTGAACTTAAATACATTCTACAACTGCTATTGCTAAGAACACTACCACTAAACACTGTACATATTAAACATATTTAACCATTATATATCCCCTTGTGCAAATATTACTAGAGCCCAGAAGGGCCTAGGAAAGATTCCAATTCTTGCCTGAGAGGATGCATGTGTGTCTCAACCCAGTATTTTTGCAAGAAGACCCACAAAGGGTATTTAAATTTGTCTTGAGAGATGTTAATTGCAAAGGCCTCTACAGGGATAGCCCTTGTACAGGATGTGTGCCAGGCCTGTTCACTGTATCATAGCATCATGCCATATAAGGTGGGGGAGGAGAGTTACTTCTGTGAAATGGAAAATGCAATATTATACTCTTTCAGACACTCCCATCACATGATTTCATTTTACCAGTGTGGAAGTCTCCTCTTCCATAGCGAGTTGTATGTATACACCATGAAAGATGTGTAGTGATTTACTGCAACTTGAAGCCAAAAGTAAAAGTTATTGGCCATGTTACTGGAGCTCCTTGTATGGGTCCTTGTGCTGCAGCCCAGCCTCATCCAGTCCTTTTTGATTAATATTTGCTTGCAGTAAATCCCAGGAACCAATTTTGTGAATGGATAATTCCATCCAAAACAGAAAATTCAGTTTTTTGGTTGACTTCCATAAATTCAAAATAAATGCAATATATTACTCTAGCTGTGTTTTGGCAATCTAACTGATCTGAATATCATTGGACATCTGCTTTGGTCCAGGAAGGCTGTCTAACACATGACATATCACCCTTAAATAACTTGCTGGAGTAACTACTTTACTCTGCAGATATGGTTTTATATTAAACTTTTTTCTTTTGTTTTCATTTAAGAATAAACTGGTTTTTTTGTAGATGGAGTCCAATCCAATAAGCAAGTTTCACTCTGACCACATTCAAAATGATGCAAAATTTTAAGCGATCAGATAAACTGCTGAAACGAAGTAGTAGTGAAATCCAAATCTATAACTAAGCTATTTAAATTGCTGATTTATCATGTAGATGTATGTATCTATTATGCAGATATGCCGTTCAGCCATATCTCCTAGAATGGCAAACCTTGCATACTGTGGAGGCTGGAGCCAGTAAAAAGAGAGTCAGAGTCTGCAGTGGATCAGTCCTGATGTTGGTTGAATTAATGTAAGAGGAATTTACAGTCAACATTGTAATCTAAATGCCATTTGTGTCTCTTACAAAATGGTGTGTTCCCTGGTTATTGCTTTATTAATATTCCCAATTAGAACAGTAGGTCTTTTACCTGTTTTTGTATAGAAGAGGAAGTGCACCTAGACCACTGTACTCTGTGTTTGGAGTATAAGAGAGGTACATATAAACCGCATATATGTTTTGCTAATTGAATGTCGTACACACATGGAGATCAAGCTTTCATGTGCTGCCCAGTAGTATGGTTTTAAGAGCAAATATAAAAGCTGTCTGCATGTTCTGTTGCCAAATTGTTAAATTAGACCAAGATCATTACATTTGTTACTTTTACATAATAAGGGAAACTGCGGACAAACACCATAATATGCTCTGCTGCTATTTTTGAATGGAACGCTGCATAGTTTTTAGTCGGGCCCACATAGTTTTAAGATCCAGCTACAATATGCACATACGCCATTTGTTGGACCAAGGATTTAGGTCCCTTCACAGTTTTGTTTCCAGAAAAAGTATAAATCTATGGTAGAGAAGATTTGAAATTAAAGAGAACCTTTTATTCTTCTTTCCTTGTCACGAGGATTTCAGCTCCTCGTACTTTATACCAGCGCAGCAGCTTTAGAAGCTGGCACATAATTTACTATTAATAAGTAATTTCTATAAAGGGACAAGCATATTATGCTGAATTCAACTGTCTGTGATCATTAGAGTTACTCATCCATGGTAGTAACAGCTGGCTTTACTTTTCATTTTGTTCCTGGTTGCTAGTACAATTGTAGACTGATGGGGGCAGTATAAAATGTTTGGCTTTTCCCTGCAGCTTCATTGGCAGACTGAGAGCTGGCACTGTTAATCATACTTTGGTCCTGAATAGTTTACTGTACTTACCAGTATGGCTACCCCTGGCGACAAGATGCATCACCTACAGAGGAGTCAGCTGTTACTGGCAAACCTGTATGTGCTTTTTTTTTAGTGTACTTTTATACCATCCCATTTAGCAGACTATAACTTAATGTTAAAGCAGGAATATGCTGACAGATCCTACTGCTTGAGCTGAACTGGTGCATCCTAAAGGGGATTATTGTGCATGTTATACCTTCTGAGTAGACATCGCTAATGTCAATGGATTTTCTCCCCTAGTACCTCTCAGAAAACAAACTAAAACAAGTCCAAAACTGTGTAAAGTTTGTTTTAGAGTTATGTTTACCCAAGACATCTGTAAAAACACAGGTTCCTCTATTAAGAAGTAACAATAATAAAAGCTTAATTTTAAAGAGGAAAAAAAGCACACCATTACCTTATAACTTTCTCTAAACTATTATAACAAATACAAAATTATAGTAGTAGGTGAACACATTTTAAGGTCCTATACATTTATTTTACCCATTTAGCCTTTTATATGTTCAGACTGTAGACACAATCTTGGGGCTAGATTTACTAAGCTGCGGGTTTGAAAAAGTGGGGATGTTGCCTATAGCAACCAATCAGATTCTAGCTTACATTTATTTAGTACCTTCTACAAAATGACAGCTACAATCTCATTGGTTGCTATAGGCAACATCTCCACTTTTTCAAACCCGCAGCATAGTAAATCTAGCCCTTGGACTTATGTCTGTGTATTTGGATCCCTCAATGTATGGGAGCCTTGAAGAGCGTGGGTGCGCCTGAAGGTCTTCAGTGAGCAGAGGACAGACTGAAGGAGGGCTCATTCATTGTTTCAGTGCATTGGATTACCAGGGATCAATCACATCTAGTTTTCTCACCCATTGAGTAAATGAGTTAGTAAAAATAAAAATTGATTAACCCTGTGGGAAACAGATTGGAACAATTAGGTGCACATACACACTGATACTAGTGGGAATGTATTTTGCTTGGCCAACTGATGAGCAACCTAGCAGTGGGATTGCCACTAATGTAGATCCAATAGAATTGGCGCTGAATTATCACTAATAAGTTTGATTTTCCTTTTCTTTTCTTTTTTTCTTTTGAAACCCTGCTAAGATGCTGCCTCATTAAATATTTGTGCCATTATTGTTTCAATAGTAATTGATTTGACTAAATTTTGGTCTGTTAACTTTGCATTGGTTGATACATTGAACCTTATAATATTAAAGGCAAGTGACTGCCTTGGTAAAGCATCTGCAGGACTTAAAATACCTGTCAGGTTCTCAGGTTTTCTAACCATACCTATAAAAGAAACACACAAATCATCCCTTCTAATCCAAAGGACCATTAAAACAGTATTTTCTTCCTATGGTGGCTCTCTCCAGTCCCCAGAATAATTTTGATCATGTGAAACATACGTGCGCAAATATTTGGCTCCCAGTGTTCACGTCATCATAATCTTGTGCATGTTCATTATTGTGTAACCATGAGTAGCACAAATCCCCATTTGATTCTGAGTACACATGGTCTCAAATCGGCCACACAAACAAGCTGATTCAGCCGCTTGGTCCAAAAGCAGAGCAACCGTATCATTTGTCTAATATAGGAACACACGAAAGTGGCCAAATGGGATAATTGCCATCAGAGACCATTATTGCAGTCAAGAAATGACTGCAGAGGTTCATAGTGGTCCTCTTTGAACAGCATTTGTGGTCAGATTATAATTGGGCATATGGCAGCCACAGCTGCTGCAATATTAGGTCAATTTGCCATTATCGGGTCAGTGTATGATCAGTATTCCAGCAGAATGCGAAGATACAGAAAACTCAAGCTCTGAGCGCTGGAAAAGTTGCAGCAAAGTCAATACAATTAAATACAAATGGTGAATGGAAAGCTGCGGCTCTTGAATGGTGATGTGTTGGTCCACAGAAATATTTAGGTAATACTGGTTATGTCTGTTTCTTTTTTCACCAATAAAAATTGTCCGGTGCTATTAGTGTGGTTCCAATGCAAAAAAGAGATTTAATAGCAATAAGCAGCAAAAAAATACTATAAAAATGTTACAAAGTATAACCAGTACATATGCATCGCACCCTGGAACAGTCATTGGAGCTAAAGTCTGTTGGCAAAGGGGCTGAGTGATACTGTCCAGTGGCTTTTTGTACAGTGTTGTGAACATAGGAAACTTAGTTATTGAGATGGGATAAATCATAACTGCAGTGTAAATATGTTATTTCAATTGAATCCATTGATAAGTTCAGCTACGAAAGTGTAAAATGTGAAGACAAAATCTGATGTAAATGTATTGGAGGGCTTTGCACATTTCAGTGTGAGAAGATAGGAGTGTCACCTGTGGCAACTTCAGAGCTCTTGCTGTGAGATATGTCCTGAGACAAGTTAGTTTTTGGACTCCTGAATAGACTTTGTGGGGCTGGACATCCTTGTAGCCCAAGGCAGCATTTTGCAGGCTTATACAGGTATATAGAAATATGAGTTTTAAAGGAAAATGCCTTCATAGTTCATATTTTTTGAAGTCCGGGTGGCTCTCCATACTGAGGAGCAGAAATCACACCAGGGTTGTGAATGACAAGTACGGGTGGTATCCAGGAACAGCTAAAATCACATATCTTTGGAAAAGGTATGTCACCTTGTCAAAATTTTATCATGTTTGGTATCAAAAGATGGGCAGAGTCATAAGGGATTGATTAATGATAAAATTGGATCGATGTGACGCTCTACAGAAAAGTTAGCTCACATAGTAGAATTGGTTGGTAAATCAGGCAACATGCAAATGGTGATTGAAAAAATTGTCACAGGCCACAACCCCATGGAGGCAGGGACAGGACTTTAAAATGCTGAGACGAGACACAGAAAATTGTCTAACTTTTTGGGAAATCAATTCACATTGATAAGCTGTCCATCTTCCTTGCCAAATGTCCCATGGCACAGACTATGTAATTCATGTAAGTGACACTCTGAAGGTAACAGCTTTTATTTTAAACTGTTTTGCTTGTGTGTGTGTGTGTGTGTGTTATCTCAGTTGTTTATTAATTATTTTTCTTTATATTTGAATGCCATGTACTTTTGTATATTAAATCTATAATTTAATATATTGCGTCCTTGATACTGTAACAAATCCATTAGCCTGTCAAGAAGAAATAGCTCTACCAAGTTAGCCCAGTGTGTGATAACTCTGGAGGTGTGAAGAGTTAACCCTGTGTTTGCTGGTTTGGGTTTGCTAGTCTGGTGATAGCTAGAAGCCGTGTGGGACAGTAGTTTGGGCTCCTTTTGCCCGTATTCAGTAGGTGGTGGCAAACCTGAAGTGTCGGGGGGTGTGAGCACTGTTTGTGGGCGATTCAGTAGGTCTATAACCTGTGTGATAGGTATAGAGATACTGCGGGCTGTAATCGTGTGACCTCATATAGCAAACACCCCCAAAGTCACGACAGCTGGGAGCATGTTTGTGGCATACAGTTTGAATTAACTTATTATTTGCTATGTCACAATGTACATAAAGATAAACTAAGGTCTTACTTCATTGGTTCAGGGTGTAAGATAGTCTAGTACAATGCAGATCATGGGTCAGTTCAAATGATGCTTCTTCCAAAGGTACGGGGGCAGTTCACTCAAACAGCTGTGGAAGTGTCTTACCTCGGAAACTGCCTGAATCCAGTTTAAACCAACCTATTAACATGCTGCATACAGTATTATAGAGTATCAATTTTATAATGATAATACTATCATAACTAGCGATTACGGTGTGCAATCACTTAATCGCTAATACTGGGTTCCTGCTGGTGAAATAAGGATTAATAGAAGACCAAACACCATACATTTCTAAGGACCTGAGCCATAAATACATTTAATGTAAATTTATCCTTATTTATATAAGCTTAAGTCTTACTAATAAAATGATGCGAGTTGGAACTTTATTAAGAGTGAACTATTTACGAATGTAGGAGTGAGTGTAAGCGTATTTGCTGTGTTTTCCTATGTAATTTCGTATTTAACATTCGTATGCCGATGCGCATGAATCTCAATTGCGTAGGATTCTATAATAACCGATTATTGATTTAAAATGACTTCATCCAATAATCCAAGTCGAATAGACTTCAACATGCTTTGATACATCATTTCATGGGAGTATGTTATCCTGAAAGTTGAAAACCAGAGAGCAAAAAATATAATTGTTGCTTTATGATTGCCATATGCACAGACCAAATAACTGAGCATTTTCTAATCCATTTACTCTGACGAGCATTAATAAACCATTTAACGAGAAGGGAATGCAAGGACCACTGTAAGCAAAGATAGGTAATTTTTAAATATACATTTTGTATATTTTAGGCATTGTACATCCAGATAAGGTTTTTTCCATAATTTGAAGCCCTTAAAAGTCCTTAGCTTTCTAGACAATATCCCATATCTGTAAATAGAAATGGGACAGGTCCTGCTTAAGTCCTATAAGATCAATGCTTACTTAAATTGTTTCCTATCATTTGAAATGAAATTGAAAGCTTGGGTTTTATTAAAAGAAAAAAGGTTGGTTTTTTTTTTGTTTGTTTTTCTTCCCCACAAATTATTTTATTAGATGTGTGATAGCTGTATACAATGGTTTTGAAACTATTTTCAAAATTGGCTCAAATTTTTTCCTTACATGTTTCTGTTAGCGTCTAAAAATGATAGTTGTAATGTACAATATGATCTTTAAACTTGTATGTTCATTTGCTTACCTGCCGAATGCATTAGTGTGTTGCTGTTCGTTCTATGAATGGCCTTGTGCTGTGTCGTTTCCACACAAACCCAAGTTTCTTTTTAAATAATGACTTTGGATAGCATCGGGATACTACATCTATCTCACTATTCTGTGCCAGATAGGTTTCAATATTTTTCCTTATATCTGTAACAAGTTCCCCTTTTCGGGTTATTATGTTACTGTGGATGTTGTATATGTTTGAACTGGATGTGATTTGACAATGTAATTATCTTTAACTAATTGTTACTGGCCAAAAGAACTGGTATTTCAATATGTCAAACTATACACCATTTCTACTTAAAATGTCAAGGAAAGCTTGTGTATATAATAAAATTGCTCTCTCAGCAAATGTTCAGATAATTTTGTGTACAGTGCCTTGGACTTCTAAAAACTTATTTTGTTCCATAAATGTTACCTGTCCTGCTGCTTAAACTTCCCATATGTAAGTGCCTATTGGCCAAATTAACTTGAAAATAGTAGAAACACTTCCCCAGCTTTTTGTTAATCAAGGAGATAACATCTACCTTTTTGCCAAAATGCAGTTTATTCACAAGGTTGTGGTATATTTGGCAACAAGATACAGGCTGTAACTGTTTTGTGCCGCAGGTGAACACTTTTCTTAGAGGATATATCATAAAGCATGCTTTGTCACAATATAGGCCATTCTGTCTAAAATACAGTATATGACCATATAGTTGAAAGAAGCATGCATGCATGGCACAAAACAGCTGTCAGTGGGAGGCTGTTCATCTGTGCTGCCTTAGCCCATGTTTACAACAGTTTCATGAATAAATTGTAATTTGACTGAAAATTGATGTGAATAATTGTAGACTGTTGGCTATTCCTTATTTGTCTGAATTGTAGAGAGGAACAACGAGCACTCCCTGGAAGGAGTGGTAGGAGTCGGTGAGATAGCAGAACATTTTTCTATACCTTAGTGGCTATAGTAATATGCTAGCAGCCAGCCAAATGTGATACCAATTTTGGATCCTCTATTAAGGAGATAATTTATTCAATACAATATTCACTGCTATAAATGCTATGTGTAAGATGAGAAATAAACACATAAACATAGAGCTCCATGAGTACTGAGTAACAATAGACTTATGCAGCCAAAAGATGTTATACACTGCAACAATGTTATTTTGTGGATACACACTCGCACTATGTGACGGGAACAAAATTCTGATTCCACAAAAGCAAATCTAAGTCAATCCTAATACTACAGGTGGACAGCAGTGTAATACAGCAATTTTTAACACACTTTTTTTCTTTTTTTGCACACCACTGTCCTATTTTGGATTTCTCTGCTTTTTAATTTCATGCATTAACAGACCTTAGAATATTCATTTAACCCAGTAAAAATGTATATTTTAATGATAATAGGATAATCAATGTAGTGCATCCCTAGTATAGAAACTTTTTACTTTCTTAAACTTAGCTCTCTAGTGATAGAACTTCCCAAATAAACTTCAATCTTTTATATTAAGCAAAGAACTAGAAAGAAAACATGGTTGAATACTTTTATTTATATAATGGTGAGGTTCAGTTTCTTTGTCTTTCACGAATGTAAAATTGATATTGTAAGTAGATGTCATTGATGTCTGGAATCATTCCGTTGCTATCCTCAGTGTTTATGAATAGTCCTAATGCAGCTTTTTTTTGTTTTCAGCAAACTGTTTTTATTTTTAGATTGTAAAGATTTTAACCATTTCTAGTATTTTGATATAGCTGAATGCAGTAATCTTAAAAGAAGCACGGCAAAACATCTTTCCCTATTCGCATGTATAAAGTTGAAGTTTGCATGGATTCATTTAATAAAATTCTCTTATTTCCATAAAGTAAAATTGACAATTAATTTAATAGTGGTTGAGTGATTACTGTTACAATTCAAGGTCCTAATTTCGTTACTAATGCATTTATTCGATAAATCGTTCTGAAAACAGACTGAATTGTATCCAGTTCCTACTATGACAGATTTGAATTCCTTGTGAATTCCTTGGAAAAGATCTGGCCACTTGGAGCATTTTCATGTTCCTTGATACTTTGTTATTTCAATAGGTAGATGCCCCAAAAAACGGGCTGATAGTGGTGATCGGCCGATTGAATCTGTTATGTTTGGTCATGATGTGATCTACTTATTGTTGGGGATCTTTGTTATTCTGGGTCTACACCTTCTGTGGTGAACTGAATGCTTGATATTGCTACAGATATTGATAACCAACAACTGTCAAAATACATGCTTTAGTAATAAGTAACGCTTGGAAAAGCATGTAAACCTACATTAATAAGGACCCCATTGATATCAATGACCCCATACCCACTTGCCATTGAGCGCTTTTGCGCTGCAGCTGCCATCCCTCAGATGCTTCTCTTTGTCCATCCCAAACATGAGCAAAGCATTGCTAAGTTTCACATGCCAGTGGGTAAGGCCCCTACACTAGTTTCACATCAGCATTCTAGAACCGTGTTTTCCATACAGAAATGCAGACTTCTAAAGCTCTTGTAGCCAAAAAAACACAATACAAATTTTGGTTTCCCTTTCATGCAAGAGCTTCAGATTGTTTCACTGCGTGCAACTGTGGGAACATCAGAACACTAATTTTCTATTCTAAATCGCCTGTATGACACCTAGTGCGCATTGTTTTCACTTGTGCTTTATCTTTGTTCCCATCGTAACACAGACACAGATGACTATGTGGGGCATATTCAATTAGGTCTGGCTGCGTGTGTAAAGTGACAGTATGGTACCGCAATTTCGCGGATTTCCTTTTGCAACCCTATGGGGTACACACAGAAATCCGCAAATTTACGGTAACGGGACTTGTGCAGTGACACGTAATCGTGAGCTCCGGACCTAATTGAATATTACCTTTATATGTATTAACAATTTTCCTATAATACATTGCATATAATGTTATAATGTTGTTATCGATTGTGTACTTCTGCAACATTTTAATATTTGACTGTTTTTGGTATCATTTAAATTTCACAACTATATTACAGCAAACTGTTTCTCCAATATTCACTGTTTTGCCTAGTACCATTTTATACTTTTTATGGTTTTTAGTCTTGATTGGAATTGCAGAAAAGACATCCAAATATTTCCTTTGTGGTATGACCCTGTTGACAGAATGGCACTTGGCTTGCCCTTTCTATTGGTCTATGATTTCAGACAAACATGTATAATAATTTCATATGCAGGTACCAGTGTTCCTGTTATTATTTTACGTAAGTATTTTACGAATTGTATAAGAAATGTATTCATAGCCAAGAGGTCCTGTAAACAAAAAGTGTGCCTGTTTTCTCCAACTTTGGATGGCCTGTAAGGAATTTGTAGTAGTTTAAGCATTACTTGAAAGGAAAAGACAGTAGACATAACTGCCAGCAATGAGTAGTGTCAAATGTACTGGCATCACAGCTTTCCTGTCAGTGTGAGCCAGTGTGCTTGCTGCTTCTCAGTTACACTTGCTTAAAGGAAACGGGGAGGGATGAGAGAAACTATCGCTAGATATCCAGATTTCTGTTTGTGATGCAGAGTCACGTGGTCTTCACATGCCTTGACTAGTCAACTTGTTGTTTTTATATTCTCTCATTTGAGGCTCTGTTGCTGCCGTGATTCCTAATAAATAGACAAAGAAAAGGAAGGGATATGGATATTCATTGTAATAGTATGCCGAGGAAAGTCTCTGCTATGAGTAACCTGTGTTTTCCCGAGATCAGACGTTGTTTCTGTTTTCCTTGTACAGTATTGCTGCAGCATGGTGCAGACCCCAGCATCCGAAACACCGATGGCAAATCAGCCCTGGACTTGGCTGACCCTTCAGCAAAAGCTGTTCTTACAGGTAAGAGATGTATAATCTTTCTTTCCTCCACCAGCTTGTAGCTTTATTATTACTTTTGCTTTATTTTATTCTTCTGTTTACTGTATTTTCTGTTCTTTGTATTCTATCTTGTGATTATACAAAAAAAAGCGTGTACAATTTTTTTTTTTTTTTTTTTTTTTTTTAAATGCTGTTTGATATTCATGACATAATTTTACATGTGATTTTGTCTAGAAGAAATAGATTTAACCCCTTTTTGAGCCGCTTGAGTCTAGTGATTTGTTTCTCAGTAAACATATTAGCAAACACCATGTCTTTAATGTTATTTATATATAGTGTCTATCTTTTAAAGCTACACACTGCATAATTTCAAATTCTATTGAGATATTAAAGTAGGACCAATTATTTGTACATGCACACAGCACCTCTTGGTGTAATGTTATGCCCACCCCCCCCTCCTTTTTTTCCTTATGGTTTTGTCTGCACTTTACTTTTAATTATCCTTTCCTGTACTTAAAGCACATAAAACAGAATTGCAAATCTTTCCAGACTGTGGATCTCTGTTTCAAAGCGTTTTATATGCCTAGTGCTGTCTATTTATATGACCTTTACAAGACGGCAACTGCTGGCGAATGAAATGAGCACAACCTCTTTTCCCATCCTTTGCAATTTGTCACCAAGGATATCAAAAGCATATTAGAAAAGTGAGCAAAGCGTTCGTGATATGCTACATGGCCAGAGGGAGAAGACAAATGCATTTTTTCCGAACAGTCTGTCTAGTAACACTCTGCATTTGATTGTGTAGGATGCTAGAATATTGGTAGTTCATGTGTTTCTTTCTGCTATTGGCTGTGATAAATAGCAGCAATTGTGCTGCCACCTGCAGTGCTTAATGTGGCAGGCTAGAAAAACTTCTTTTCAACAGAGCATATTTTATGGGCATCTGTAAGGTGACTGACCGCGCTGCTTGCACTAAACACTTTGTTGACAGTACATAGAATATTTTTAGTCAATTGTCTGAAAAGGCTTGTTTTTTTTTGTTTTTGTTTTTTTTGTTAGTTATAAATCAGTGCCCCCAAATGTCAATGTAGAGATCTACTACACAAGTACAATCTCATAGGATCTCATACAATCTCCGTTGTGCATACATTTTTATGAGCATACAGTCTGATCTAATGGACGAGCAAGTCAACGGTTCTATCCTCTCTTGCAGTTTGTCATTGGTGTCCAATTTTGAAGATCTATAATAAAGCCTTTGAGCTTGCTGAGTTAAATATACCTGATATACGTGATTGCAAAGGGCTGTGGCAGTTTGCAAGCCAAATCACATGTACCCTGGCTTCTGGTCTTCTAACAAAAGATAACAAAAATGTATTCTACACTGTGGAATCATATTCCATGACAATGCCAGTATTGTGATAAAACCATAGCTAACAATGCTTTGTCTTTTGAGCAAGTTGTCCTATACCATGGCTACGTTAGACAGAGTCTTAGAAAACTCAATGAAGTTTGTGATGGAGACAAGGTAACATTCCTAGTTAAGATTGTACTTTTTGACAAAGCTGGGGAAACTTAAGCAATCTGCTTTCATTTTTTTCTTTAAAGGGATCACCACCCTCTCAAAATTTACCATTTAATTTAAATGCAGCTCCTGCCAATACATTTCTCCATTTTATTTTCTTTATTGCATTTGCTACTTATGAGTCTGTGTTCTGCGTTAAGTTTATTTCTCATAGTTTATCAGTATTTGAAAATACTGCATGTGTGAAAGTTTTTAAATAATAAAACATTCCCCTTTAAGAATGTAAGGGATACATTGCTTTCTTATTATATCTGTATTGTCACTATGTCATCATGCATAACTGGTACAAAACGTACTGTTAAAAAGAAAACAAACGAAAAAAAATAATCATTCAATAAAAAGGTAAAAGAATAAGTGATTGCAATTTTTAAAATATTTTGATTTTGTATGTGCTTCTGCTTTTTATTGCTTTTGAATTTGTAAATATAGAGCAGTATTTGTAGTTACTGTTTCTCAAATTGATACATATTAGATCTAATTTGTCATATTTTTCAAAAGGCAAAATTTTGACAGCTTTGAAGATTTAATGTATAGTAGTAGTATATAAAAGTATTACAAATGTTTTATCAGTAGGGAGCCTCCTTCTGATTATGGCTACTTAATTTTCATGATATTTTGTTACTACCTAATTTATCACTATTTAGTTATAATTGAAGTGTGTAATAAAAACAAAAGTTGACATGTTTTTTCTTTGTCAATATCACGAGGAGAAATATAAAAATTACAAAGTGTTTCTAAATACATTTTAGACCCAACAACACCCACTGACCGACAGGTATGCCTGTAAAATTTTGGGTTTAAAGTGCATAGGGTAATGGTTCTTCTGATTTTTTGTTTGTCATCTTTGGGTTCTATATCTGGTTGAGCAGCTGGTAAAGTTAGCACAGGAAAGCAGTCTTCCAATAAACCATTCTTGCTTTCAAAGTCATTGTGTACATTTGTTACCTTTTATAATATGGTAATTGAGTTTGCTTACTAGTTTATAGGTTTGAAAAGTTGCAATTGAAATAATATGCAATCACCAATTAACTTATTTTGCACAAGCCATATTTGATTGATGTGTGATGAAGGACAATACAACATTTGCCAAAGTACTGCAAATTTGCTCTCATCTGTTAGACATGGCTTCTTATTTGGACTTTTATTATGTGTTTGTCCACTTTCTGGAAATTGTACATACTGTATTTATTGGCGTATAACACGCACTTTTTTCCCCCTGAAAATAGGGGGCAAATGATGTATGCGTGTTATACGCCGATATAATGTTAAGAAGCCATGTTTTTATAGCGTGTGGAGTGTGAGGCAATCAGTAGGCAACGGCAAGCCGCGCCTTCCTCACGTCTAATTCTCGCGGCCATCGGAGCGTAACCACGGCAACGCTCTGCACTGCGAGAGTTCGCTGTCTGAGGTAGGAGAACTTGTACCCGTCAGGTACAAGTAAAGTAGTGAAGTAAAGTGGGGTTTTGTGTACGGCGCAACAACGAACTAACAATTAAACAGATAAAATACGGTATATAGTCATTTTAAAATAATTATATAAAGTGCTAACATGCTAATTCCCTGGATCCAATATGTGCAAGTAATAAATATTACTGTATGTGCTGAAAATATTCTAAAATTATTTCTATAATATATATATATTTAACAAAGTGCTAGTGTATTACATAGATGTTGTGCAGCAGTGTGCACAGATTTAAAGGAGATCAGAATGGCAAAATAAATCTTCCTGAAATTTCCCTCTTAAAATGAAGATGCGTGTTATACGCCTGTGCGTGTTATACGCCGATAAATACGGTAGTTACAAACCAATGGGTCAATATGATGGATATTCAGCTATGTACCTTACACCCACTCATCTTTTTTTTGTTTTTTTTAATCGAAATTCTGTCTAAAAGGCCCATGATCCAAAGCAGTGGTGAAATTATGATTGTCTTCTGATTTGGTGGCCAAAGAACTTAGACATCTCCTGCGGCTTTCCAACAAGTGCAGGGAACACTTTCTTTGTGTTATTGGCAGACGTCCTAATGGCAAACAGTCAGATTTTAGCGATCATTCATTTAGTACATTCTCGAAGACTAGAATCTGTTTGGTTGCTATGGGCAGCACCTTCAGTTTTCCTTTTTAGAGAGATCTACCTAAGATTTCCTTTTTAGAGATCTAAATCTACCCCTTAGTTTGGAAACCTTTACATATGCAAAGGTTAATTCCATGTCTTCAAAAATTTGTGTTATTGATGTTCACAAATGTATTCATGCCTCTACAAAGGAAGACCCTCAGGCTGCAACAGAGCTTTATTAGTCCCACCTCTTGCTGCATCATTCTACTCAGCCTAGAGAGGGAAGTATGTTTTTAGGTTTATTAAATTGCATCAGTACTTATTGTGCTGGGATTTTAATACCTACTTACATAAGAATGTTGTAGAGGCGGATCTACCATAATTTTGCATTTTCTTGGTGCAGTTGGGGCTCCCTGATAGGGCCACAGCATTTGAGGCCCCAATATACAGAATGGTCACAACATGTCCTATGTAAGACCCGTTTCCTCCTGCATTTTCACCTGCCATCGTTATTGCATGCCAAAGAGTTTACCTTAATAGTTTATGCTCTTGGACTTTGAAAAGTAGTTGCTTTGGCCAGTTGACTAACTGACCTGACAGTATGTGTACCTAATACACAGAGAGAGGTCCCAGTTGAGTTCCATACCTCCTCCATTTCATTAATCAGTCCAGATTAACATGCTGTCTGTAGTTCTGTTATGTATTTGTGGCCATGTGATTTATCAGAAATATGAATGCCTCCTAATTTCCTCTCTTAATACCCACTCTGATTTTGCTATGTATACTGGAATAAGTAAACCTTTCTTTTCTCTCCGCACTTCGTTGAGAACAGGTGTTGAGTGGGGGAGGGGAGTAAATGTATGGTATGGGTATCTTTCTTCCAATCAACATAACTCGATTTTTAAGTAGCTTGCTTTCAATTACTGTCAGGAATGCAATTGATTTTACCTCCCAAGCGCCCATGCGATTGATGGGTTGGTTTGAAAAGCTGCATTGTTGACATCTAAGCAATTACCTCTGGAAAGCTGCACGAAGGATTTGCGTTCACCTCCATTGTGTGCAGTGATTATCTGCTTTAGATAAAAGGTAACTGGCAGCCATTTTTGATAACTGCACATTGCATGATCCTATGGATTGTTGCGTAAAAAAATATTCTTGCTTAGTGTTTGTTAGAATGAAGGAAAACAAAGCTGCAGGTTAATTTTGTAATGCAAATCCCTTTAAATATTTTTTTTTAATATTTCATGCATTTTTTAGTCTAGGAAAATAGGTGGGGAAGAAAGGTAAATAACAATTGTAGACGGGTGTAAATGTATCAATTGGTGGTTGCTTAAATCTGCCGATTCTCAGCGGTTTGCCGTCATTCTTTAAAATGACAATATTATTAAAGGCAAAACTTGAAGGGCTTTACATTTTAATAAAACTGCCGTCTTAAATAATGGCTGTGGACCGCAGTGAACCGGCGATTTGAAGTAACATTTACCCTATAGTTGCACATAACCAAGATATAAACCAACATGTACAATCTTAGACCCAGACATTTTGTTTTTTTGTCATAATATGTTCCCTGGAGAGACTATTATAAAAGGATAGACCATTATAGAATGGTAGCTCTGAAAAAGTATAGCAAAAGGAGAAGGGGAAGCTTTTAGGGTATAGTTTTAACTGTTTTGAGTAGTACATCTTTTATGAAATTCAAAACGAAGGCATTATAACTGTCTGATTAGTATGTATAAAGTCGTCCTGCACCTGGAGGAAACCCACGCAAACACGGGGAGAACATGCAAACTCCACACAGATAAGGCCATGGTTGGGAATCGAACTCATGGCCCCAGTGCTGTGAGGCAGAAGTGCTAACCACTAAGCCACCATGCAGCCAATCGCTGCTGTATCGCCTGATGCCCTTCAAGGGTAGTTAGTAGTGCCACCCTTTAACCTTCAGAAATGCTGCACGTTACCCTTAATCTCAGAATGAGAGCTAGTGATGCATGTTAAGCTCAGCAGGACATAAAATATGTCCTTTTATAAGGCATGCAAACATATTCTTTGATTTGTCTACTAGGAGGAAAGGTGTTGCTCCTAGTAGACCAATAGGTGTTTTGTGTTCAAGACCACTTCTGCCCATACCTGTCAGGCTCAATGTTAATAGACAGTGTGTAGCTGTATTTTTCGGCCTTGTGCTTAGGGACTATCTTGAATGTCAAGAGTGTGGGTCCAGAGCTCACTGGAGAAATGTTCCAGGATATGTGCCTCTGAAACTCAGATGAAAAGGAAGCATAAGAACTGGAACTCACATGAGATTCTATTGGAGGAGGTGAGGGAAAAGGCTACTGCTAAAGCTTTTTCTCACTGACACCTATTAAAAAAATAAATTATAAAAATCACAAGAGGAGCCAATCAAAGCTCCTCTTGTGATGTTGCCATGGAGACCCAGGCAGACCAGTGTTCAGTGTGAACACAGTCTAACTCTGGGTACAAATTTAATGTCTTGATTTATGCAGGAAAGACTGAAGCTCGGTAAAGCTGATTTGGGTAGAACTTTGATTAACAACCTATTTGAGCTATTTAATTGTACCTTTAAAGGCTATGCTTTTAAAAGGGTTTTCTGACTGAAGAACAATTAGGACAAACTTCTCCCCTTCCTCCTGTATTCAAAACCTGTTTGGAAACCTGTACTCCCATGTTCTTACAGCGCCTCTTGGGTGAGTTACATCTGCATCAGAATTATGCAGCAGTATACCTGGGTGATAGTTATATTAAAAGCTTGTTGAAGGTCCTTTGTTCCCTTTGTGCCGCCTGGCTTATAGCCAGTTATCTAGAAATGTGCTCTGGGTAAATTTTAAGACCAACTAGGATATACTGTAGGAAATAGTTGCTTAAAGCCTATGATTTATAAAGGTTAAGATCTGAAAGTTTCCTTTGTCCCTGAAAGCAAAGGAAGAGGCACATTCAGTACATGGCTTGGTGGACTGTTATAGGTGATCTGTACCTTACTTTAGCTGCCCCTTAATTTGGCCCTGGTTTATGTCTGTGGGACTCCCAACTGTTACTTGACAATTAAAAAGGTTCTCTGTGAAGAATCCTCTACTTGGGTCTCTTGATTTTGGCCAACAGTTTGTCCTGCAGACCGATGTTTCGGACGTGAGTCTCTGTGCAGTCAAGGCTTTCCAGAATAACCTTTGGAAGAGGGTTCATTTTTTGAACATGAATTACTGAGGAAAGCCAGTATTGGGTTTGCTAACTTGGTATCTAGCTCTCCATCCTTTTTCTTTTGAGGTGTGTCATAGACTGGGACATTTTCATCTTTAGGCAGACTTTTTGCCAAGCACAGGTCTCGGAGTGCGGGTCTTCTGTCTTGAATGGTCCGAAAACAAACTATAATGAGGTAGGTATGTGGATATCTACCATGCAATTAAGGGCTGACGTAGTCAGTCATATTATAAGGTGTGGTGTCATATTATAAGGTGGGACCGCTCACTGATCTATTGGTTGGAAGAGATTGTCTGTGTTCTGCCTGGTCTAGTGCTTTTAGCTAGGTGTGAAAATTACATTGACTGTTGACATCATGTGATATATTTATTTGTGGTTGTAATTATTGCTGTGTTCCTGATTGTTATGTACTTCTTGCTGTGTAATCCCTAAACCTCTGATGAGCAGTTTCCTCTCTACCTTCTGTGTCACATCTGCACTTTTTCTGTAAACCTTGTATGTACTTTTTCTGTTTTTATGTATGATTTGCTATAAAACTGTGCGGAGCTTCAGAGTCTTGTGGCACCTTACAAATAGTTGATGAAGGTCATATGTTTAGAACTTGCATAGCAAGCAGCCTGCACTCATAATGAAATATTAAGCAAGCTGTTTGCTGTAAATTAATGATTGGAGCCAACCCTGATCACGTGTGTACTAGTATTTTATAGAAATCAGCTTCCTACACAGTCATTGACTTCTGGACAAGGCGATTCTAATACACTGCGATCTGTCTATATATGACCAGTGCTGGGAACTAGTCATAGCAAAATGCAGCAAGCAGTCTGCCTGCTATAAATGACCTGTGATCTGCACAGGAGCGGTGCTACCACTTCTAGTATATTACAGCAAGAAGACTGCTCTGCATTGATTACTAGTGCAGGTTACTATGACGTGTCTGGCACTGATTTAAATATGTGCAGTTCATATTGGAAGCACAACAAAGTTGGGATACTCTCAAATACCGTTCATGTGGATGCATCAGGAGACTCTTAAGACACTTATATTTTGAGTGTATTGTTCCTTTAACATTGTCTATAGCAAATTACAGCTCCCCTCTTTTGCTCTTCCTCACAGCTCTAACATGCATTGTCTTCTGTTTATTTTTGCCTCTTGCAAATTGTCACTGTTAGGGATTTCCTTTCCCTCTTTCCCTCTTCAATGTCAGTGTTCTAGAAATGGCTTATTTAATAATGTTAGAGGAGCCAGTTTAATAACATTTTAGTGTAAAATCATTTTAACATAAACATGATCTGCTCGCCCAATGTTTTTCAAGGCCAGCATTCCATCCATGGAGTTTTAATCTCTGTGTAGTGTAGATGTACATGTTGTGACAATATATATAACACGCTGGGTATTTGTTTAATTGCCATTTCAGATGGCAAAATTGGGTGAAAATGTGCAACTCCATAGGAGAATACATTTACCTCTTAGTGTGTGGAGTAAAGGTCTTATGGGAATTATTTAGTAAGATCAGCGGGAGTAGGTCAGGTAAAAAAATAAGTGACATCAGTTGGGGGTTGGCTAGTAAGCAGGTTATGGGAATAACAAGTTGTGCGTAGAAACCTTTGATTGCTTGTTTAGTGTCTGATGGGGAAAGCTTTGTTAAAAGTTTCCAGCATTGGAATAGGGCTGAAATTAGGATATCTTATGTGTTGTCTCGAACCAGTCCATCCTGAACAAATATTAGGATCCTGGTAGGAACTAGTTGTCCGTTTGGTATTATGGATCCACTTGTGTATTATGGCTTTACATCCAACAGCTACTCCTTTTGCCAGTCTTACTGAGTTCTAATCCTCTCACTTTGCTATAACTTGTGGGCATGCCTAGTGACAAGGATGTGTAAAATATGTACTATATCTACTTTCCAATAATAAGGTGGCAGTCAGTTCCGTAATCTCTGTTGTGAATCGCAGAATTTTTTTTAAAAGATAATAGGAAACAGGACAGTGCCTTCTACTGCAGTAATTAAATTTAATTGGGTGATTAGTATAAAGTGTGATTTAGCTTTGTATCAATGTGCAATAATGAATTTAGGCTTATCCGAGTTAGTGTTATAGGGTTCTCCAAAATCTCTTTGGTAAGGATACCTCTCTCATTTAATACCAAGTAAAAAAACAAAGCAAACATAGGACAATATATTTTAAACTAATTTTAAGCACAATAAAAGTAATGCACTTACATTAAACCTAAAATAAGACCGCTTATCTGGTTAAATAAATTCCACCAATCTTGAAGAGCAGTTTTTTTCCCAGAACTAAAGTTCCGTCCATTATTATCATTTTATGGAGTGTTTTTGTTTTTTTTTTAAGTTAATTTGTTTAATTGTGCCACAAACACTGTGCTTGCCACTTTCTGGTGAAATAACTACCGTATATACTCGAGTATAAGTCGACCCGAATATAAGCCGAGGCACCTAATTTTGCCACAAAAAACTGGGAAAACTTATTGACTCGAGTATAAGCCTAGGGTGGGAAATGCAGCAGCTACTTGTAAATTCTGACAGTCCTCAAATAGAAAACTTGTATAGTATAAACTGATTAATAATAAGACAGTCCTAGCACGGAACCCTGAGTTTCCAATTCCCTGAGTAATGAGTAGTAAATGCTACTAGTATGTTTGATGACTCGAGTCCTCCTCGTTTAACCGATTGAGTCCTTATCACCCACGAGCTAAGTTATTGTGATCTGTGTATATTTCAGTATCAGAGGTTATAACCAAACTCTGTATTAACAAAAGGTTACAATACAGTTACATCAATAAGTAAATACCGTAGGTTCCCTCCGTGAATAGTGGGCAAATATTGTTACTCCGCATAGACTGCCCGGTAATAGAATCTGTGCCGCCGTTACAGTTCAATTGTCAGATAGCGCTGCGAGTCACTCTCCACAATTTCCTTCCATAAACTGGTCAGATGTTGAAAGACATTGATATCCTCCACAATGATCCCTGAGGAAGTCGCCAGGGTAAAACTCGTTGGATTGTATTCATTACCCAAACTCACAGACTGTGGACTTTTAGCTTCACAACCGCTTGATCAGCGGCACCACGTCACACGCTTGCGCATGCGCACTTCCACCACTGGAGAATCAGGACGTCCGCCCGGCATCAGGAAGCTTGAGCGTCCCCACGGTAACAAGCCGCACACAGCGCTGTGGCTCGGTGTGAGTCGTCCTGCAATAGTCTAGTTCGCCGTTGCTTCTCAGTTCTCAGGTGAGACTGCAAGTCACTCTCCACAGATTCCTTCCGTACGCTGGTCTGGTCTTTCATTGTGGTCCTGGAGCATGACTCGAGTATAAGCCGAGAGGGGCTTTTCCAGCACAAAAAATGTGCTGAAAAACTCTGCTTATACTCGAGTATATACGGTACATGATTTTGTAGATCTTGCTCTGAATAAATCTTTGAATCTAGTTATGCATTTAATGTGTCTTCTTATTTTGTAACTTATTTATTTAAACTAATATCAGTAGGAACCTGGATGTTCTATTAAAGCCTTCGTTTTGTTTTTCTTTTACAAACGCTCGCTAAATTGTGCTTTTAAATGACAAGACAAGGATGTGTCGTGGAAGTGGTAATTGACGAGTCTCCAGTCTATATAGAATGACAGGCAAGGGCAAAAATGAAGAAACTTTGTTTTTCTCATGATGGTGGACAGTTCTCATAAATCAGCTCCAAAGTGCTAAATTGCTGGAAATTGACAAAATAAGAAATGATGAACTGTGCCTTCGAAGCAGAGCTAGAGCAGCCTTTACTCTGGGTCCCTAGATGAAGAGGAGAGTTGACTGTATTCTGTTGATTTAACTTTCTCATGCAAAAGATATGTTCTTTCCCATATGCTTGTAGATGTTATATGTAGAAAATCTTTTTTTTATTTTATTTTGTTTTTTTTTTACTTTTAGACTCCTATTTTATTATTAGACTATTGTTAGGCTGGATCAGTTGACAGAGGCATTTTGATGAAAGCTGTGTCTGATTTTGTGACACACCAGTATTATTAAAATATTGTAATAAACAAAACTAAAATCAACAAATTGGTGACAATTTAAATGCAATTTAAGCTAAATTAATGAAAACATAGTTTCCCTACCATCCATTTTTTTCTATTTTGACACCTACATTCTTGTGACACACTCAGCCTGTCAAGGTGTCACACGTGTTCTGACGTACTAGTTGGGGAGTCATTGTGCTAAATACGAAAATTATGCTCTTTATAAGGGAATATAAAATCCCACATAAAATAAATGTTCAATGGACTGCTGCTAGAAAATGGCCCTTGACAGTAAGAGCCCCCCCTCCTGTGAATTGTGAGGCACTATTGCTGGGGCAAGCCTCCATTCTCACAGCATAACATCCCCAGTTATTTTTTTAATTCTTCAGCATTACTTTTGTTTTGTTTGTTTTTTAGGGAGGGCAAATCATGAGATGCAGGGGGGGGGGGGGGGGCAAAATTTGGTAAAAAGTTTAGGAGAAAAGGAAAATGGATTTGATAAAAAAACGTATTCAATCCGTTATATTAGTAGGTCACTAAATGTGCAAACTTGGGGGTGAAGCAATGTGGTTATATGGCACCCAAGGGCAATGCAATGTATTTGTGCTCCTCCCCAATCGGGACATAAATATTGATAGAGAGATTAGCATGAAGTGAGGGCATGCATGTTCCACCACGTACCATTGGAGTAGGTTGCAGTCATCATGAAAGTCTGAGACTATCTTTTTAGAAAGTGTTACTATTGCTGTGTTCCATCAGCCAATGCCGACACAAATAAAAACACTTCTGTTTAATAAATAGAACTCCTTCCACCTGATCAGCCCCAAAATTAAAATAGCAATAATATTCTGATTGGTATATAAACCTATTTTCCTCTCCCCCCACCAGTCCCAACATTAATAGCGTTTACGTTTAATAAATAGGACTATTTTCATTAACCTGCCCCATCATTTATTTATTATCTTCTATTTGTATAGCTCCTTCACTTTATTTGCTGCACAGACAATTAAGTATTAGTATTTGAGTATAAGTATTTGTTTTAAAGCAGCTAATTAACATGCCTCACATAATTTTAATACTATATAAGTGCTATATAAATAAAATTGTTTTATTATTTACTCATGGTAAATGCAAACAATAAAGTACAATGCTTTCTGAAAACTGGAAAGGACTGCGACTGCGCCACCAGTAGACACGAATAACTGTGGCAGTTTCGGACCCATTTAAATACCTCTTAATAGCATTAAAGCTAGAAAAATGCATGTAATCAAAGCTAGTGGGTTTGAGCCCTAAGGAAATACCACAAAGGCATGACTAGACTACATTTTTACATTTTTGGTTCAAGACACAAATCGTGATTTAAAAACTGTTGTATATTTCAATTGTCTTCACCTTCAGTATGAGTGCATACTATTTTTTTGTATGCAAATTAATGATTTTGACAAATACATTTGATAAATCAACAAACCTTATAAATTTAACCTGTAGAAAACAATATCCAATTTCTTTTTTTGTGTGAAAAAGACTGCATAACATTGAAATACTGAAGTAAACTATTATCCTTATAACCTCGGGACTTGACATCTGAGTACTGGGAAACCTAGTTGCTATGTGTCAGAAATATTCATTAGTAACCTGATAAGCAAACATTTTTATTTTTTTGGGTATATCGTCTTGCTGCAGCGTTGAATGTATTGTAAAGCACTACAGTGGAAGCCTGAACACATGATTCACACCGCATCCTCTGGGTAAACTATATACACTGCAGGGAACTGTTTATATGGGTTATTGTGAAACCTTTGCCCTTTAAACACAAAATGCTAACCACAGCATTAGATGATACTGGACTGATGCATGTTCACTGCAGGTGCTGAGTACTGGGTATTGCTGTGGAAATAAAAGAAGTAGAGGTACAATTTAGAGGCTTGAGATGCAAAAGCCTGATTCTTTCCATATTAGCATATAATAAATCCAGAGGTTAGCAGTATTATTGAAAATGCTCTAATTACTACAAAAAATATTTTTTGCTGTTGTGTTTGAAATAAATATAAGGATATATAGATTCATTATCATTTTCATAGGTTACAGCTATCATATTTATACATTATTTTACAATAGTAACAAAATGTAACAAGTGAACAAAAGAGGGTAAAACAAACACGTTCAAGCAAGTATTACACAAATTATAGTAAGAGTTACTCAGATCAAACTAAGATGTGGTAGAAATGCAGTGCTTAAGTTCAAAGTATGGTTCAAACTAACAAATTATTTTGCAAATGAAAAAATAAAATCTAGGTAAGAAAATAAACGAAATAACTAATTTGGTTATATAGTAAATATATACAGGTCTTTCAAATAATATCCTAATTTAGAAGATATCTCATTTCTCTAATACAATTTTTCTTGGAAGATGCACTGGGTTTTCATTTTAACATTCCTGAGTTAGTAGACTACTTTGATAGTTTTCATACTCTACCAAATTTGTTATAGCTAATTTCAGAAAGAGACCCAACTGATTTTTTTCAGTAGTCCCTTTGTTGTCCAGCAAATGTGTTTTATACAGAGAAATTGCTCTGTAGCTATGACTTTGTGTGAGAGCAGGTTGCATGGAGAAGGGTGTTGCGTGCCATTTCTTTGCAATAAACATCTTGAAAATTACTTGTGTGGTGCCAATATAGGAAACTCTAGAAAAATAAATCCTATATGGATGTGGCTAAATTAAATAAATATAACTTTAAAAAGATAACGTTAAGCATCTGTTTTATTAAATCCTGTCATACAAACATTTTGACCAAGGTGATTATAAGATACACTATATTTTTTCCTGTTAAGTGATTTACCCATTTGACAAATGCATTTTTATTAAAGTAGTCTTCAGTCTCCTGTAAAATGATCCAACTAGTTGAAACGCAGGAGTCTGTCCTCTCCATACCATTGCTCTTCACTATGTATATTCGCCTTTGTGAGGAAACCACCCTTAACTGAGGCGTGGTTACCTTCTATGCAAGTCAACTCACTTGGGCAGACCAGAATATATCCAAAATAAGGCTTTATTGTGGCAGAACAACACCATAAGACGTTCACAAAGTACAGGTTAAATGGTAGTGTGTAAACTCCAGCAGTCTCCTGCAGTCAGCACTCCAAAGTAACAATCGTAGTATCCTTCAGAGTCTTATCCTCTGTGCAGTATTACCACTACTGTTTAGCTAGACAGTGTTGCTCAGCCTGCGATACTGGCTCACATAGACCCTGTCCTGGTAGGGTTTCCTCTTCGACACAGCATCAGGGAATGACATTTCACGCTGGTAACATTAAGACATTTGACACATTGTTTCTGCAGTGTTGCACGATCTGAACCTGTGATACATTTTGGTACAGTAACATTTATATTAATAGGAATTAGGAATAAATTGTCCGATGCTATTCCAGGCATTGTAGCGCTGTGGAGACACATGGCACATAATCTGGAAATTCTAATCTAATTACCTCCTAGATTACCCGTTGACCTAGATAATACCCTGGCTAAGTGTGAACGGAGTCTCCTGCACCTACCCGGAAATTGAACCCGGGTCTTTTTGAAGGGTTATCATTATTATCATCTATTTATATAGTGCCACGAATTCCGCAGTGCTGTAAAGAGCACTCACTCACACCAGTCCCTGTCCCATCGGAGCTTACAATCTAAATTCTATAACATACACAGAGACCGAGAGAGACAAAGGTCAGTTTAATAGCAGCCAATTAACCCACTAGTATGTTTGTTTGTTTTTTGTGTGTGGGAAGAAACCCACGCAAACACGATCAGAACATAAACTCCCTACAGATAAGGCCATGGTTGGGAATTGAACTCATGACCCCAGTGCTGTGAGGCAGAAGTGATAACCACTAAGCCACCATGTGTTATTCCCAGGTAGATGCCAGTCTGAACGGTGAGACCCAGGCTTTTCTCACCCAATACTATTAAAAGGTTAAAAATCCCGGTTGACCCAGGAATTTGCCGGGGTGGGAGTCTCATCCGGCAATATGCCGGCTTCATATCCCCGAGATATTGCAGGATCGGCAATGTGAACGAAGTATAACTAACAAGGGCTGCTAGCTAGCTATATTCAGTCGTTCAGACATCATTCTGATTACGAACAGCCCAGATCTATGCCACACCTCATAACAATGGACATTTGAGACAAATGATAATTATCATTTGTGCGAACTCAAATACCTTAACTAATACAACTTTCCATCCTGGTATGCTATGTCTCTTGCTGTCCTGCTGTTTTTACACAATATGGCAGCAGTCTTTATATTTTTAATACTTGCAATATTGCAGGTAATGGCAAGGGCAAAATGTATATAACATGAAATAACAGAACACATAATACATCGATGCTCAGGTTTATAAACTTAGACTTGACCAAGGATTAAAAAGTACAATAACCTGTGAGAAACGGGTAACAAATAAAAGTCCCCAGTCCAGTGACACCCAGTTTCTTCACAGCCTATCTTTGGATTTGGGAAAACTTTAAAAGTGAGCGCTGAGGACTATTTGCTAACCACAATCAACAATCAACTAGAACCAGATACCCACTGTCTCGTTTGGATTCAGCTTATTTTGTAAGCCAAATTTAGCAAAGGCTTGATGCACACTGACACTGTCAGCTCATTGGACAAGCGTCAGTCAGTTTAGATCCTGAGCTTTGCCGAAAACCTTCAGTAGTATAGTGCCAATATGCTGTATGCCAATACCACTGGCCTCTTTCAAAGATCCGGTATAGTTGTTTGTTATTTCCCTTTAAATTGTACATATTCATGCATTGGAAGTTCACAGAGCAGGGGCATCAACACCACTGTCATGGTCAGAGCAGTGCTAGACTTTTGAAGGCTTATTGATTCTGCACATCGAATAATTGGCACACTCCTGGGACGTAAAACTCCAGATTTTATTTTAACATCATTTTATCTTCAAATTAGTTATTAGAGTGCTGTAGTTCTTCTTTAATAAACTTTCAGCTCTGATAATACCTATTTGGCAGCTGTTTCCACAAATATAGCTTCATAAGCCATCTATCCACATCACGCAAGTTGACAGCTGGGAATATTAAGAGTATAGTCTGTGTTTTTTTGCTAGACATGTTCAGTAGCAGTCTGATTTCCAGGAGATGCAGTTTTGTCATCGGAACCTTCATACAATGCCTGGTGACATACAGAACACCTGACTACAAGAGACTCACTTTAGAACAAAACGTTGAGCACATTGTGTTTTTTTTCTTTTTTAAAATAAAATTAGGCTGCAAAATAATTTGTGCTCTTCTATTCACATCTTCATTAAACATAGAATCCAATGTATGTCATCTTTAATAACAGCTTAGCTCAGTGGTTCCCAAACTTTCTCAGTTCGAGGCACCCTTAGGGTCACCACAATTTTTCGAAGGCACCCCTAAGCCAAAATAATTACCGGGTAGTCCCGTTTTTTAAGTAGTTGGGTCAAAATGACGTACCTCCCTCGCACACCTCTTCAACCTATCACTCTCCTCTGGCGTTGTCCCATCCTCATTCAAACACGCTCTTATCTCCCCTATCAGAAACCCAATCTCGACCCCACCTCTCTTGCTAACTACCGCCCTATCTCTCTTCTCCCATATGCCTCCAAATTACTTGAGCGGATTGTCTGCAGCCGCCTCACCAGACACCTCTCTGACAACTCCCTCCTTGACCTTCTCCAATCCGGCTACCGCCCCCTCCACTCCACTGAAACAGCCCTGGCTAAAGTTACCGATGATCTCCTATCAGCCAAATCCAAGGGTCACTACTCCATACTCATCCTCCTTGACCTCTCCGCGGCCTTTGACACCGTGGACCACCCCCTCCTACTGCAAACTCTTCTCTCACTCGGCCTCTCTGGCTCTGTCCATGCCTGGTTCACCTCATACCTTGCTAATCGCTCCTTCTCCGTATCCACGTCTGGTTCTTCCTCCACCCCCTCCCCTCTCCCTGTTGGAGTCCCTCAGGGCTCTGTTCTTGGCCCTTTACTCTTTTCGCTCTATACTTCCTCCCTTGGGGCTCTCATCTCCTCTTTCGGTCTTCAGTATCACCTATATGCTGATGATATTCAACTCTACATCTCTTCTCCTGATCTTTCCTCCTCCCTCCTCTCTCGTGTAACTGACTGCCTCTCAGCCATCTCATCCTGGATGTCCTCTCGCTTTCTTAAAATTAACATCTCCAAAACCGAACTCATTGTCTTTCCCCCACCCAGGCTCCCTTCCCACCATGACCTCTCTATCGTTGTTAACAACTCCACTATCTCCTCTGTCACCCAACTTCGCTGCCTAGGTGTCACTCTCGACTCCTCTCTCTCTTTTGCCCCCCACATTCAATTGCCCGCATCCGTCCCTTCCTCTCTCAAGATGCCACCAAAACTATCATCCATGCTCTCATCATCTCCCGTCTCGACTACTGCAACCTCCTCCTTACTGGCCTCCACTGCTCCCGCCTTGCCCCCCTCCGCTCTATACTCAATGCGGCTGCGAGACTCATCTTCCTCTCACGCCACTCCTCCTCTGCCTCCCCTCTCTGTCTTTCCTTACACTGGCTCCCCTTCCCCTACAGAATCCTTTTCAAACTCCTCACCACCACTTACAAGGCTCTCAGTCTACTGCCCCTTACATCTCTAACCTCCTCTCCATTCACACTCCCTGCGCTCCCTGCGCTCAGCCAATGATCGCCGCCTCTCCTCCACTCTGATCACCTCTTCCCACTCTAGAATCCAAGACTTCTCCCGTGCTGCCCCCCTTCACTGGAACGACCTCCCTCGCTCCATTCGTCTTTCACCCAATCTGTGCTCCTTCAAGCGGGCTCTTAAAACTCACCTGTTCCTTAAGGCCTACCAACCATCCACTTAACCTCTCACCTCTTCTGGTTCTCCCCTGCCCCCTTTCTCTCTCCCCGTTGCTTCACTGGCTCCCTTATGTACCTGATTCTGTTTACCCTCCCTTAGTATGTAAGCTCGTATGAGCAGGGCCCATCTTCCCTCCTGTCTCCATACCTGTTCTTCCGCTCCGTCTCTACTGTATCTGCCTACCTGGAGTTTCTGATGTACTGGTACTTTGTGTTTATTGTTCTGTACTGTCTTACCCTGTATAGTCTACTGTTTGTACCATGTACAGCGCTGCGGAAACCTTGTGGCGCCTTACAAATAAATGATAATAATAATAGACCCCTTCACCATCACATTACCCTTTGCCATCTCACACTCTGTGTCCCCCTCTTCACCCTGTCCCCCTCTTCGCCCTGTCCCCTCCCCTTCTCCATTTCTTACCTTCTTTCCTCATTTCCTGATGTCTTCTCTCTGCTGCTGCTCCTCACTGACACCGTCGGGCGTGATATCACGCCCGGCAGTCAGTGAGAACATTGAGGAGGAGGATCCGGCGCTAGATTGGTAAGTTCTTTTTCTTTTTTTTTTTTTTTTTCCAACAGCGACCGCAGCAGCGCACACTTTGGGAAGCGCTGGCTTAGCTTCTAAAGAATACAGTGTCCTTTAAAGTTTTATAGGTCCCCATCAGTTTCCCTTAGCCACAAAAGCCAAGACACAGTATTCCAGCTAGAACTGTTCTCTTGCAAGATAAACTTATAGCAAATGTGCATGCTGCTGATCTCATTGATTTGCTTAATTTTTGTATCTTCTATTAACCCTTTCACTAGTGGAATTAAACATTCATTACATTTTGGATATATGACAGAAGTTCACCAAACCATGAAATTATCTTTCCTTGAGGCAAGGTAACATAACCTTGCTGCAAGCAGAAATATGGTGACAAATCTTTATTTAATGATAGCTGCAGGCAGCGCAGGGCATGTGCAGTCTGTCACTTTTTCTTGGTTAGATTCCAGATGATATAGTATTAACGATACCCTAACATTTTCATTTTTGTTTTTAAATATCTGCCAATCGGCAGTATTGTGTGCATTTTTACTTCATTGTTGTAAAAAAAAAAAAAAAGAAAGAAAAGTAACTGAAGTTTTGCTCGAAAAATGTTCCCATTCAGTTTGGTACAATAATCTTTCAAAAGC